>NC_058521.1:174611201-174942034 GCF_904849725.1 Hordeum vulgare subsp. vulgare | reverse complement strand
AAGAATCATAAAAGAGTACTGATGATCCATACTTGAGTGTATACTTTTATTCGCTGATCATCACTCCGCACAACTAACGTCAAAGGAACTGATACCTTTGAGTTAGCCCTTTCACCTGAGCTTGATGTTGTTGTTCCTTCTTGGCTCAAGTTGAAAGCAAGACATGATGAAGTCTTCAAGTAGCTTTCCCATACACAATGCGGAAAGCCTAGCTTATGTATTTATCTTCATTTGTCCACCATGTGTGAACATCCACAAGGATCAAGCATGTAGTGCTCAAGAATGCTTATCTTGATCTTGTCCTATCCACCATGTGAACATCCACAAGAATCAAGCATGTAGTGCTCAGGAATGCTTATCTTGATCTTGTCCTTGTTAGCACATGAGATTGTCCTTATCAACACATGATCATTGATAATAGTTTCAATGATATATTCGTGCTGATCCACTTGAACTTGCACACCACAGTCTTGATGACGATCACCACTTGACGTCATCCTTCATGGGTTGTATGAGATCTTCCTTTTGACGCAAGCCCAATGGAAACACACCTAACCCCCACATAGGAGTCTCACAAAGACCATGGGTTAGTACACAAACACGTAATGGAGAATGCTTACCATACCATGGGATCACTTGATCCCTCTCGGTACATCTTATACGCTTTGTGTGTTGATCATCTTGATTTACTCTTTGTCTGAGATCTTGATCAACCTAGTGTTTCTATGACCATTCTTTGGATAATAACTTGAATAGCATCTTGGTCAACATATAAACTCCTTGAACCCAACAGATGGACTTCAAGAAGTGCCTATGGACAAGTCCTATAAATATATAAAGCAACCATTAGTCCATAGGAGTTGTCATCAATTACCAAAACCACATATGGAGATATATGCTCTAACAGCTCCCACCTGGCCGCCCCGGGTTGTCGGGGGCCGACCTGGTCCTGGTGATGCCCGCCGGTGTGTGCATCGAACGTCCTGTTGCTCTCTTCGCGCCGCTGGTGGTTGCCGGCATGCTGCGCCTCGATGCCGGCCACCGTAATCTGGAAGAGGAGGAGGGCAACATGCAATGCATCTCATTCGTCCCCGCGCGGCGTGGGAGGGGTCCTGCCGCTTGTAGGCCCGGGGACCGGCATGAGGTGCGAGCCCCTAGCGCCTGACACCTACGGCCTTGAAGAAGAGTGGGGTATGATAGCCTTCTAGGAGATGGCGATCAGCTCCATGATGTGGTCCGCCCAAGCATCAAAGTCCCCTTGCGTCGGTCGCTGGTGGAGCATCTCGCTAGCCATCAACAGCGCATCGTGCGCGCCGAGGTCCCCAAAGTTGATGTGACGCTTAGTGGATGCCATGGGCGCCGCCTAGCCACCATGCTCCTAGGTGGCGCGGGTGGTTGCCACGATGGAGACGATGTTAACGATCTGGTACAAGCCGCCTGGTACCATAACACCGGTACACGTGCTTCTGGCCGCTGTGGTATGACGGTTGGAAGCCAGCTCGACGAGGCTCGAAGAAGCTTGTTGGGCGCCAGCCATCGGAGCAGCGGGGCTTAGGGAAGATGGAGCTCGGAGAATACCTTGACACGCCCCCTACCAGGCACGCCAAATGTCGGATTTCGGGCTCTGCAAAACCCTAAAGATTCGAACTCAGGGGCGTGTACAAAGATCTCTCGCGGGCTCTGATACGTCTTCATCGTATCTACTTCTCCAAACAATTTTTCCCTTGTTTTGGACTCTAATTTGCATGATTTGAATGGAACTAACCCGGACTAACGTTGTTTTCACCAGAATTGCCATGGTGTTGTTTTTGCACGGAAATAAAAGGTCTCAGAATGACCTAGAAATTTACGAGGATTTTCTGTGGAATATATAAAAAATACTAGCGCAAGAATCAACCGAAGAAGTGGAGCATGGAGCCCACAAGCCCACCAGGCGCGGGCCTCCCTGGCCACGCCTAGCAGGCTTGTGGGGCCCACGTTGCTCCAATGCCTCAAATTCCACTCTATTTAATCCCTTTCATTTGGAAAAAAATCAGGGAGAAAAGTTCATCGCGTTTTACAATACGGAGGCGCCGCCACCTCATGTTCTTCCTCTGGAGGGCAGATCTGGAGTCCGTTCTGGGCTCCGGAGAGGGGAGATCGTCGCCATCGTCATCACCAACCTTCCTTCATCGCCAATTCCATGATGATCTTCACCGTTCGTGAGTAATCTCATCGTAGGCTTGCTGGATGGTGATGGGTTGGATGTGATCTATCATGTAATCGAGTTAGTTTTGACAGGGATTGATCCCTAGTATCCACTATGTTCTGAGATTGATGTTGCTACTACTTTGCCATGCTTAATGCTTGTCACTAGGGCTCGAGTGACATGATTTCAGATCTGAACCTATTATATTGTCGCCAATATATGTGTGTTCTTGATCCTATCTTGCAAGTTGTAGTCACCTACTATGTGTTATGACCCGGCAACCCCGGAGTGACAATAGCCGGAACCACTCCCGGAGATGACCATAGTATGAGGAGTTCATGTATTCACTAAGTGTTAATGCGTTGGTCCGGTTCTTTATTAAAAGGAGAACCTTAATATCCCGTAGTTTCCATTAGGACCCCGCTGCCACGGGAGGGATGGACAATAGATGTCATGCAAGTTCTTTTCCCTAAGCATGTATGACTACATACGGAATACATGCCTACATCACATTGACGAACTGGAGCTAGTTACATATCTCTCCGTGTTATAACTGCTGCATGATGAATACCATCCCGCATAATTATCCATCACCAATCCAATGCCTACGAGTTTTTCCTATTGTCACTTGTGCTACTGTTACTCTGTCGCTGTTGCTGTCACTCCTGCTACTGTTACTCTGTTGCTACTGCTGTCGCTGCTGCTACTGTTACTCTGTTACTACTGTTGCTATCACACTACTCTGCTACTGATACTTTTCTACAGATACTAAGTATTTCTGGTGTGGTTGAATTGACAACTCAACTGCTAATAGTTGAGAATATTCTTTGGCTTCCCATTGTGTCGAATCAACAAATTTGGGTGGAATACTCTACCCTCAAAAACTGTTGTGATCCCCTATACTTGTGGGTTATCAGGCTCGCGTCACCTAACTCGCTACTCGCTCGGGATGGCAGAGAACTCACTTGATGGTGAGGAAGACACAGAACATGGCAATTTACCCATGTTCGGGCCGCTGAGAAGCATAATACCTACTCCAGCTTTGGTGGATTGCCTCTCGTGGAGGTCGGTGGATGAACTAGTACAGTGCTCGAGGGCCTCCAGAGGCTGGGTGGCCATTGTGTGGTTCCAGTGGGTGAATGTGAATGGATCGGGTACCTCTCTACGAAGTAACCTGTCCTCTATATATAGCGGCGGCCCGGGTCCTCTTCCCTTATCGCAAGGGCGGGAAGGGATCCCACAACGACCAATTTTGAAGGGGAACAGGGGAACATGCTCTCCCTGTCCAAAGGTGGTATTTGGCTGCAAATTGGCTGCCAGCGCTGTAGGGACAAGTCCAGGGAAAACGTTTGCCCTACTGTCGGGCGGCGATGGCCTTGTTTCACCAGAAAGGAAACCTTTGGAAGATGCCTTGGGAACCCATGTACATCCTTCCCTCCTTTGCACGAAAGGGAAAACTGCACCATCCTGCAATCTGTTGCTCGCGTATCCTTTCCCCGTGTCATCCTTGACTCCTGAGACCGGGTCTTGCCTCGGAATATCCGTCGCCCCGGAGGGGTCCTGAGGAGGCCCCCTGCAGGTCTTGATGTTGTTCCTCCTCGCGTGGATTGGCCCCTCGCGAGGGCCTTGCCTTGAGTGGTGCCGGGCCTGTTGGGTTTTGAGGAGGCCCCCTGTAGGTTTGGGTATCCCCATTTCCGGAACACCAACAGAAACCTTTGGGGGTTGCTTCGGGAAACCACGGGCTGGCACGACTCCCTTAACACCAAATGGGAAAGCTTGTCCGTCTGTGCCTCCTAGCACCGACCCTGGCACCGTCCTATGTGGCTCACATCACCCACGTGAGGAGGTATGACCATGTGAGCCTTGCAGGCTGCCCTTGGTAAGTCCGCCCCATGGGGGCTGTGTTAGGAGGCGGCTTCTCGACGCGGGCCTCCCGAGGGAATGGCCTCGAGGGGAACTCTGCCTATTCCGGGTGTAGGATCGAATTATGTCTAGAAGGGGTGATTAGACTACTTGACCAATAAAAACTTAGCCTTTTCCCAATTTTAGTTGGGCAAAGTTTTAGCAATAATTGCAAGTCAAGTACACCCTACACATGCACATCTAAGAATATAGCAGCAAAATGTAAAACATGCAAGTGTAAAGTAAATGGGGTAAGGTAGGGAGATCAAACGAAATAGGTTGACACGATGATTTTTGGCATGGTTCCGATAGGTTGCACAATCGTACGCCCATGTTAGTGGATACTTCAACCCACGGAGGGTAATGGCTGCGAGAGTCCATGAAGGGCTCCACCCACAAGGGGTCCATGAACAAGCGACCTTGTCTATGACACCACAACTTCCTTCCACACATGACTAGCCTCACTCACGGTTGATCTTCACGAAGTAGGCGATCTCCTTGCCCTTACAAGCATCTTGGTTCAACTCCATGACATGAATAGAAGGCTCCCAAGCGACACCTAACCAATCCATGAGGCACCACCCTCCAAAAGGTAATAGATGTGGTAGAACGATGAACTCCTTGCTCTTGTGCTTCAAAGATAGTCTCCTCAACACTAAATCACTCTCTCACAGATTTGGCATGGGTTGGAGTGATTGATTTGGTGGAAAGCAACTTGGGGAAGCTAGAAATCAAGTTTTAAATGGATGGATTGGAATATCTTGATCTCAACACATGAGTAGGTGGCTCTCTCTTAGAAAAATAGTTCTCGCAATGAAGTGTGTGTTCTCAGTGCTTCCTCTATGAATGAGAAGTAGGTGGAGGGGTGTATATAGGCAGCACCCAAAATCCAACCGTTACACCTAAGGTAACCAACTCGGTGACACCAAAGTCATAAACTCGGTGCTACCGACTTGCAAATAAGGCATCAACTTTTGAATCTTGGTGAGATCGATATACAAAACTCGGTGGAACCGAAAAGGTGGCTAATGGTCATATGACCCAACTCGGTGACACCGATACCAAAACTCGAATATTTTAGTTTTGTGTGTCAAGGCAACAAAAAGTTGGTCACCTAAACTCGGTAGCACTGATGCAGAATCGGTTGTACCAAAATGGTAGGTTTGGCTAGTTTTCTGTCTGGGTTGAAAATCGGTAGGGTCGAATCTCAAAACTCGCACAGCTCCTGACCGGGGCTTGGTAGTGAACTGAGTGGTAGTGCAAGGAGGCGACTCTTCATCATCACTAGTTGAGCTGGGTGTTCTCACACCATCAACTTCATGCTTGAGCTGATCAACACTCGCAGAAATCTCTGTCACTTTGACGTCCAAATTGAGGAATTTGGTTTCCGCGATCCTCTCTAATATCCTTTGGTTGAGCATAATCTCCGAGATGTTGTTCTCCATACATTGGATATAACTCACTAGAAATGCCATGCTCAGCTTGATCCCTCAGTTATGGAAATGGTGGTGGCATATTCCTAGTAGCCTATGCTTCTGCTGCCTGTGCTGCCTCTCTAGTTGCGGCTGAGTTGGGATCATTGTGATCCATGACAACTTCATTACCTTCAAATTCAGGCTGAAAAGCCAAATGGGGATGATCAAGTAGATGTGCATGCTTGCTAAGTTCGGCATTGATAAGCATATGAATGTATGGGGGCGTATCCACTAGATATCTTTTGATCTATAGGAGTTATCCTGGTACTCTCCACTATCAAATCCATCACCTTAAAGCGAGTGTGGGTGTCTAGATGGTGCAGCATGTTAATAGAATAGCCTCTAATCATCTTATCATCACCAGAATTAGGCATTGAGGTATATCTCACAATGGTACTGGTAGTGGGTATTCCTGCTTGCAAGAAATAGACAGAGCCAAGCTTGTGTGTTGCCAAGAACTTGTAAGGAATTGTCTTATACATATTATACATGGATTTGTGGTCCATCTACATCTCAGAGTAAACATCCAGATCATCTTCTTTCTGCTCTAGGGCACCAATGATTGTGTCACACTCATCAATTGTGGCTTCATACGTGTGACCATCAGTCATCCAGACAATAGAGCCACCAACAGAGAGATGAATAGTTGAATAGAATTTCATAATCAGTTCATCATTCCATGGGGTCATGTATCTCCCAACAAATTCTTCAACATCCACGAAACTCAAATTTTCTTGCACATGGGGAAAGAAATTTTCATTGGCTTTGATGTAAGCCCAGTCAACGTTCTCATGTCACTAACAGCTGGACTTTTGTCAAACATAACAGTATGATAAAAATCTTGTTGTTCCTTAGTGTGGAATCTAGCATATGAATCAACAACAGTCTTTCTCCTAACAACATATGGATCAATTTCTGTCCACTTTCTCAACACTGCATCTTTTCTCTTCTTCATGTCCTCTACTACTCGGTGAGTAGCATTATGATGTGGCAAATGAGTTCTGAGCTTCATGAGAATGGGTGCATCCTCATATTCCTCTACAGCAAAGGCACTCGAAGCAGCGCCTTTCTCCTTGGTAGCTGCAGGTATGTCTTTTGTAGTCCTCTTGGAAGCTACAACCTTATTGGCATTAGTAGGAGGCTTTGGAGTAGATTTCCTGGGCATTGCATCAGCCATGAGCTTCTTCTTCTAAGGAGGACGAGGAGCTTCACCTGGTGTCGGCGACTGTGAGGTCGACACCTGTGGGAATCAACACGAAACCCTTGTGATCGTAGGGTGGGGAAAGGTGACGTGAAGAGCAGAGCTAAGGATCAGCACCCGGCAAGCCTTTTTACCCAGGTTTGGGCCGCTTACGCGTAAAACCCTACGTCCTGCTTGTCTGGTTGTTTTAAGCGTTTTGTTGTTGATTGTTAAAGTGACCATTGATGATTGCCTTATGGGTCAATGTCCAAAGAGTCTAACCCCTTATGAATGAGCTAAGGGCCTCCTTTTATAGGCAAAGGGGTCACCTACAATGCTCGGTAATATGTTCCAGAGGAGTTACAGTGAACCTAGAGTGGTGCTTATCCATCTACCGCTGTCAGGTGCATTAAATGCACGTCTTGTCCTTGTCTGCGATGTGCTGGTGAAGACACTATCCAGGTGCTTCGACACCTAGGGGCTGCGCTGGCGCATGCGGAATGCACTGGAGCTTGGGGACAGTGGCACTGTGGCAAGGGCGGTTTCCCACCAGTGGCCAGCCCCGTCATCCCGGCAAGGAGCTTGCCGGGGCCTTGGGTCTTCGTCCCGGCAAGGGAGCTTGCCGAGGGCTTCGGTCATCATCCCGGCAAGGGAGCTTGCCGAGGTCTTGTACTTGGTGAGTTCACCACCCCCACCAAATGGGCATGGCCTTTGTCACCTTCCTGACAAGGCAGGCTTGTCGAGGCCTTGATAATCTTGGGGGTTGTATCTTGACTGGGTCCTGCCACGCCCTGCCGGCAGGGGCTCTTTGCGCCCGTGCACAAGTCTGGGGCACTAGGGACCCCAGTCTTTAGTACACCGACAGCTGGGATCTCTTCTGCTTCACTAGTAGCATTTATGTCCTCATACATTGAGGTAGGTCTCCCAATAACATGAATCACCCTCTTCCTGGCTCTCTTCACACCAGCCTTCTTAGGAGGAATGTCAAGGGAAAGTGGCATCCCTTGCATTGTAGACTCACGATCTCCAAGATCAGCACGCTTTGCATACTCTTTTCGGATAGTCTTCTTGGCAGGAGCCTTGTCCTTCTATTTTTGAGGAATAGCAATTTCCTGTGGCACAAAGTCAGAATCTTCCTCATCAGAATTTACCTTCTTCGTTGCCCTGGTAGCTTCCTTGATCAAACCATGGGAGTTGGGGGTACCTGGGTCGGACGGTGTCTTCTCACGACTTGTGCCCGAGTCCATATCAACACTGTCCTTAGTGGAATTGTTCTGGCTATCATCATATACTGACATCCTAATAGACAAAGCACAAAAGCAACCAACAGACCAGCAGACAAGAAGCCTTGTGAAATAGATATAGAAGAGCAGAAGGATTGAGCATCACAAAAACATAAGCTTTTCAAAAATTGAACAAAGGAATCCTTAGTTTTAGCTTTCTACGGAGAAAATTTCGGTAGCACTGACGGTGGGATAACCCCGGGGTAGGCTCATCGAGCCTTCTCCTTTCCCTTCTACATCAAAGGAAAAGCACAACTCTCTTTGGCTGGCTAGGAATCCCCTACCGGCTAGAGGCGAGACGGCCAAATCCCTTTGGCCGGCTAGGAAGCCCCTCTTGCCTAGGGGCGAGACGGCTACCTCCCTCTGGCCGCCCAAGACGTGTGGCCGGCTAGGGGCGAGGCGGCCTTTCCCAGGGCCGGCTAGAGAGGCCGTTGGCCGGCCAGGGTGCCCAAGTCACATCAGATCGTAGGTCATGATGAGACCCTACGATCAAAATTGTGTACTCGTCAGCACGAGTACAGGTTTGGAGCGCACGGCAGGTACAGTGTCAGCGGCCAAGCTGCTGACCTACCCCGTCTCTGATCCATCATCCTGCACAGTATTGGCCCATCAAACTCCCACTCCATTACCACACTCAACGTGGGAACATTGGAGACGGCCATACTGGCAGCCCATGGCGAATCTTGCAAGAGGATGTTGGACGTACAACACGTGTCCCGCGTCGGCTCTACACAAGAGCCTCATTGGCTAGCCGGCGGGTCCCATAACTAGATGGGACCTCACAGCCGACGGGCCCCTCCAGCGACAAGACAAGACCACTGTGGACCCCCTGGCTAGCCGGCTAGGCTGCCAGCCAGGTCCCACTTCTATACCTTTATCCTTATTGTAGGTCGGTGGGTTCGTCTATAAAACCCCTGACCCCCCCTCCATGCAGAGGGTCGGTCCATCCTTCATACACACACACTCATACAGGAGAGGTAGACGCGAGCCGGCTTCTCCTTCTTCCTCCTTTGCAGAATAGCTCCAGGAGCACATTGTAGCCTCACTAGTTCATTATGCATTCCGGCAAGACTAGGGGTATTGTCTCTACGGAGAGCCCCGAACCTGGGTACATCGTGCGTTCCTCGCTTGTACGAACCTCCTCCCCAGCGCCCGCCAATGTTCTTTCAATTCTCACCATCTTTAGCCTACCCATGGCATATGTTGTGAGTAAACACCGACATTTGGCACCCACTGTGGGGCCGTCGACGGCATCGGACGGATTTACGCACTGGGCGGGTCCCTTCGCCAACACCGCCGGATGCTTCGCGTTCAGACTGATCAGCATGCCCGTGGAGCCTGCCCTTGAGGAGGCTTCTGCGATGTTGATCGACGTCCCAGTCCGTCTCATCGATTCTGATGGGAAGTCTGACGACGAGTCACTCCCCAGCGTCGTCATCGCCACTGTTGTGAACCTCGGCGTTCTCTTCAGCGACCTGTGCCTCGACGATGGACCTTGTTACCCCGGCGTGGACATCGACATCGACGCGTTATGCGCCAGCTTCAGTAGGCTCTCCCTCGGGGAGACGTCTGCGCTAGACGAGTACCCCAGCGAGGTGCTCGTCCTCGACGGTCCACCATCATCTGTGGGGTGTCTTGCCCCGCATCACATCGACATTGTCTCCAACCTCATGGAGGTGATGGTCATTGGCGCCAGCACCGGCAAGACTCACGACAAGACGTCGGCAGATGCGGCTGATCCCGCTGCGGGATCACCGACACGCTTCGTGCTGCCTTTGACACTTGAAGACGCCCATTTCCACCTCTACAAACGCCACCGACGTGCGGGCCTCGCTAGAGGAGGCTCGCAGGCAGATCCTGGAGGAGGGCATTGTCATCGCTGCAGCCAAGCGCCGAACGGAGGCCGCGCAACGCGAGTATAACTCCGCTTACAGTTTCACTCCGGCTGTTGATGGCCCTAGCCGGCTCGGTGCGGTCCGTGGTCGTGGGCGGGTCATTGCCGATATCCTAGGCCTTCTAATCCAAGGGGAGCCATTTCCTAGAGGCTTCACTCGCCCTCGGGACACCCCCCAAATACAACGGCACTGCCAATCCAGAAGATTGGCTGATCGACTACACCACCGCAGTCGGCATCCCCTAGGGAAACAAGCGCGTCGTCCTCCGCTACGTGCCACTCATGCTGGCCGGCTCGGCTAGAACATGGCTCAACACCCTCCCAGCCGACAGCGTCAGCTCTTGGGTTGATTTCGAGGAGGCGTTCGTCCGCAACTTTACTAGCACCAACAAGCGCCCCGACCGGCCTCGCGATCTGGCCATGTGCGTCCAGAGGCCCAACGAACCCCTTCGCGACTACGTCACGCGTTGGACATAGTTGTGGAACTCCTGCGAAGGAGTGCATGAGGTACAAGCCATTCAATACTTCATTGACGGCTGCCGAGACGGCATTCTACTCAACCACAAGCTCATGTGCTCCGAGCCCACCTTTGTGGCGGTGCTCATGGCCAAGGCGACAAGTACACCACGTCCGACTCTGCGATGCGGGTCAAGGTCACCGCCTCGAACAAGATTGTCCCCACGCCTGCTACTCCCAAGCCGGCTGGCGACAACGGAGGCAGCCAGAACAACAAGCGCAAGGCAGATCAACTTGATTCGCGCTCCACAAGCAAGCAGGTGGCTAGAGTGGAGGAAGACGCGCCAGCTACTCATGCCGGCTCTCAACTGCAGCGGACCGGCAAAAATAATCGGCAGCCCAAGCTCACCTTTGAGGAAATGCTCGACGCGCCATGCAAGATGCATACTGGGGCGAAGCCGGCCACTCATGCCCTCCGACTGTGCAGCTTTGCACGGCGACGGTCGCGAGGAGACGGTCTGCCGGCTCCGCCAGGTGTAGCTGCTGCACCTCGTGCTCCAGATCCTGGGCTGGCTCCGGCTCCACCATCGCTGCCTCACAACGACGGCCATCTCCACGACGATTACCCCCATCAAGAGGGAGCTTACATCGTCTTCACCAGCGAAGGTGATGACAAGCACAGCCAGTGACAACGCCGGCGTGAGGTGAACGTTACGGTCCCCCAGGTTCCCCAATTCATGCATTGGTCTGAAAATCCAATTACGTGGAGCCGGCTGACCATCCCGCGGTGATGCCAAACCCTGGCTCATACGCGCCCATCCTCGACCCCACTTTTGCCTCCAAGAGGCTCACCTGCCGGTTCTCCCGAGTGTTGGTCGATGGCAGCAGCAGCATAAACATCCTCTACCACAAAACTTTGCTCAAGCTTGGGTGAAAGGCGATGGACCTCTAGCCGAATAGCACTGTCTTCCACAGCATTGTGCCGGGATAGTCCTGCTCACCGATCGGCAAAATCCAGATGGATGTCCTTTTCGGTGACAAGGTGCACTTCCGCCGAGAGCCAATATGGTTCGAGGTGGTGGATCTCAACAGCCCATACCACGCGTTGTTGGGCAGGCCAGCTCTGGCCAAATTCATGGCCATCCCCCACTACGCCTACCTCAAGATAAAGATGCCAGGTCCAAAGGGCATCATCACCATTGCTCGCGACTACAAGAAGTCGCTCGAGTGCGCACAAGACAGCAGCCGTCTGGCCGACGCCATGGTGATTGCTCAGGAGAAAAGGCAGATCGACTGGCTCGTGGCTGAGGCTACCGAGCAGCCCGTGATCCCGACTCCACCATCCCAGTCGGCCGGCGAAGGCTTATTCAAGCCGGCCAAAGAGACCAAGCAAGTGCCACTCGACCCTGCGAATACCAAGCATTGTGTCACCATTGGTGCTAACCTCAACACCAAATAGGAAGGCGAGCTCGTCCACTTCCTCCGTGGGAATCGGGACATCTTTGCATAGTCTCCAAAAGACATGCCAGGGGTTCCGAGGAAGTACACCGAGAACAGTCTTCATGTGCGGCCGGATGCCAAGCCGGTGAAACAACCCTTTCGCCGCTTCGCCGAGGGGAAGCGACGCACAATTGGAGAAGAAATCGCCCGATTGCTTGCAACCGGCTTCATCATGGAGGTTTTCCACCTGGATTGGTTAGCCAATCCAGTCTTGGTGACGAAGAAGAACAACACATGGCGAATGTGTATCGACTACACGAGCCTGAATAAGGCATGCCCGAAAGACCCTTTCGCCCTGCCCCGTATAGATCAAGTGATCGAACCCACAACCCACTGTGAACTGTTGTCCTTTCTGGACGCTTATTCAGGCTACCATCAAATCAAGCTGGATCCAGCTGATCGCCTGAAGACATCCTTCATCACGCCCTTCGAGGCCTACTCCTACACCACCATGATGTTCGGTCTGAAGAACGCCGGTGTTACGTTTCAACGCTGCATGCAGTAGTGCCTCTTGCCATAGATTGGCAGAAACATCCACGTCTATGTGGACGACATCATCGTCAAGACCAAGAAGCACTTTAGTCTCCTTGAAGATTTGCAGGAGACATTCGCCAATCTGCACGATTACAAGATTCGGCTCATCTCACAGAAATGCATCTTCGGGGTTCTAGGAGGCAAACTCTTAGGGTTCTTCGTGTCCGCTCGTGGCTTTGAAGCAAACTCTAAGAAGATTGGAACCATCGAGTGGATGGTGAAGCCGGCTCGAATCCTTGACGTCCAGAAGTTCGCCGGCTGCCTGGCGTCCCTTAGCCGGTTCGTCAGCCGGCTGGGCGAGAAGGCGCTTCCACTCTATCAACTAATGAAGAAAACGACCGAGTTTGAGTGGAACGACCAGGCAGACGAAGCCTTCCGCGACCTCAAGAGCGTCATCTCGAGCCTGCCTATCTTGGCAGTGCCGCCTGAAAGGTAACCCATTCTCATATACATTGCAGCAACCACTCGCGTGGTTTGTGTGGTTTTGGTAGTAGAACGCAAGGTGGGGGGCAAGGTACTGTTCGTCCAACGTTGTATCTATTACCTCAGTGAGGTCTTGTCTGCCTCCAAGCAAAACTATCCCCACTACCAAAAGATGTGTTACGGTGTTTACCTTGCCGCAAAGAAGTTGAAGCAATACTTCCAAGAGCATGCCATCACTGTGGTGAGCACTGCTTCACTTTCATAAATCATGGTCAACCGTGATGCTACGGGCCGGATTGCCAAGTGGTCCATCTCCATGGTCGACCACGACATCTTCTATGAGCCGCGCACAACCATCAAATCCCAGGTGGTGGCCGACTTCCTCGTCGATTGGGCTGAAACCCAATTCATGCCGCCGCCTCCAGACTCCACTCAATGTCGGATGCACTTCGATGCTCGAAGATGCAAACTGGTCTGGGAGCCGGCATCGTCTTGACGTCTCCGAAAGGATACCAACTCAAGTATGCTCTCCAGATACACTTCGCCGCCTCCAACAACATTGCCGAGTATGAAGCACTCGCTCATGGCCTCCGGCTCGCCAGAGAGATTGGTATCCGGCGGATCCTTTGCTTTCGCAATCCGGATCTCGTGGTGCAGCAAGTCTCTGGCGAATGGGACGACAGGGATGCCAACATGGCAAGCTATCGCTTCCTCATCCAACAGCTCATCGGCCCTTTCGAGGGTTGTGAGTTTCCTCATGTCCCGAGGGCGGACACCGAGGAGGCCGATACCTTAGCCAAGATTGGCTCTACAAGGCAAGCAATCCGAGCTGGCGTCTCCATCGAGCAATTGCACAAGCCATCCATCAAGCCGTCTCCAGAGTCGGCGTCGATCTTTGTGCCGGCAGATCCTTCAGTACCAACGACGTCGGCTACGCCAGTTTCACCGGCTACAACTACTGTGCCAGCTACACTGGCTATGCCGACTTGAACTGTTGTGCCGGCTACAACTGCTTCGTCGGCTACAACAACAATTCCGGCTACACCAAGCCTCAAATACTGTCAGCTCGACACCCATTGGGTGGCCGTCATGGAGGTAGACAACGTGTCGGCTGCCAAAGCGGCATCGGAGACAGAATGTCTCGAGCCTGCCAATACATCAACAAGCGCGGGGGCTGCAGAAGCCCCTGATACTCAAGTCAAGACGCAGCCAGCTCGTGTGTCGGCTCCGTCGTGGGCTCAACCCATCTTGGCCTTCCATCTTTGCTGTGAACTTCCTCAAGATGAGGCAGAGGCAAGGCAGATTCAACGTCGATCAACAGCCTATGCCATCATCAATCGCGAGCTGGTTCGGCGTAGCGTGACTAGCGTATTCCAGTGCCGCGTCGAGTCAGAAAAGGGGTAGGAGATCCTCAGAGACATACATCAGGGTGAGTGTGGGCATCATGCCGCCTCTATAACCCTGGTGGCCAAGGCATTCCGCCACGGATTCTACTGGCCCACGACCCTCGAGGAGGCCATGGACATGGTCAACAAGTGTGAAGGGTGCCAACGCTTCATTACGCAGAGTCACATGTCGGCTTCAGCTATCAAAATCATCCCCCTGGCATGGATGTTTGCCGTATGGGGGCTGGATATGGTGGGGCCATTCAAGACCGCTCGACGTGGCATGACGGACCTCTTGGTGGCTGTTGACAAATTTACCAAGTGGATTGAGGCTAGGCCCATAAAGAAGCTTGATGGCCCCACGGTCGACAGGTTCATCAAGGATATCGATGTCCGCTACGGCGTCCCCCACAGCATCATCACCGACAACGGTACCAACTTTGCCAAGGGTGCTCTGGCAGTCTACTGCTCCAAGGAAGGCATCCTTCTCAACCTGGCCTCGGTGGCGCACCCACAATCCAACGGAAAGGTGGAAAGGGCCAATGTCCTGATCCTGGCCGGCATCAAGCCAAGATTGGTGTCGCCACTTGTCAGGTCAGACGGCTGCTGGATTGAGGAGCTGCCAGCTGTGTTGTGGATCCTCCGCTCCACGCCGAACCGGTCAACCGGTTTCACACCTTTCTTTCTGGTATACGGGTCCGAGGCAATCATCCCCATGGATGTTGAATTCGACTCGCCTCGGGTTACCCTGTACATAGAGACGGAGGCGAAGAGGCAAGAGAAGACGACGTCAATCTACTCGAGGAGGCACGGGATCTAGCCTTGAGCCGGACGGCCATATATCAACAAAAGCCGAGGTACTACCATAGCAAGAAGATCAAGCCTGTCTCCTTAAGAGGGGTGGACTTGGTGTTCAGAAGAATCCAGCGAACAGCCGGCCAGAACGAGCTCTCTTCCCCATGGGAGGGACCTTTCATCATCAGCCGGGTGTTGCATAACAATGCATATTATCTGATCGACACCCAGAAGCCAAGGAAGCACAAGAGAGACGACTCCGGCCAAGAAACGGAGCGTCCATGGAACGCAGTATTGCTTCGCCCATTCTATTGCTAGAATGCAAGAGATAAAAAGAAAAGAGCATGTACGTATGTATCTTCCTCCCTTTTTAGGATTTTCAATGAATGCAATGGGTGTCTCAAGCCGATGCTTGGGACACACCTCTTTCAGATTCATGGAGAGAGTTTTTCACTCATTTGTGAGTCCCTTGGTCCGGCTCTACGGGCTCGGGGGCTCGCTAGCTGGCCCGAACGATTTTCTTAGTTGTAGATGAGCATATAGTGTATGCCGGGTTGAACCCTTGCCGTCTCACACATGCTACAGAACGGCTCCCGGCTGTCCGGCTAACGAGATGATGGCAGGGAAAGCACGTTGCATGAAAAGCTTAAACTACAAAGAAGGATACCGGCTCGGGTCGGTTGTGATTGCTTTCGATCTTATTCTCTAGCCGGCCTCTGCTGGCTCGCTTTTTTAGTCTAAACATCTTGATGGCTTGGAAAAATCTAAGTCCAAAAGTTCTCAAAGACAGAAGCCTCGTCCCACTCACAGACCAGCTCCCGGCTGTCGGGCTGGTGAGGCGGATGTTAGAGAGAACAAAGGAGTTGGATGAAAAGGAGACAAACAAGAATCAAAAGACGAAAATGCGAGTCAACGAGCACAATGCTTACGAATTTAATGCAAAATGATATAGCATATATTACATTCAAAAGCATTCAAAGGCCCACGGCCGAAGTTCATTACAATAAAACACCCCGACTCGGTGGAACTGTTGGACTGATGATAAAATGCAGACAAAAAACAAAAATGATGAGCTAAGGGGCGGCGGCTCCGTCTGTGACCCCGGCTGCGGGTCCTGAAGTGGTGGCTTCACCAACGCCGGCTACGCCTGAGGTGGATGCGCCTTCTCCGCCTCGAGAGCCTTCGGCACCGTCCTTCGTGGTCGAGTCCGTGTAGGCCTCACTACTGGAGCCGGCAGCCTCCTCCTAAAGGGCCGCCTCGACAGAACTGCCTTCGGCATCGTAATGCTGAAGATGAAACAAGTCCTTAGGGAGCACATTGCCATCTTCATCACGCTCCAAGCCGAACTCGTCCCACATAGAAAAAGAAGCAATTCCGGTGGCCCTCACCTGCAACTGATCCTCCACGGCCTGCAGCTCCCGCTCCGAGCCGGCGCGCTGCGCTGCAAGCTTGCCCAAGTCCAGGTTTCGGTACCAAGACTTGGCGAAACGAAGCGCCAGCTATGCACCAGCGTGCGCAGCCAAGGCGCGCCAGGCATCGAGGCGGGTGCTAGCAGTCCCCGGCAACGACACTAGAAAAATGTTGTTGACGTGTTCTTGACTTGATGCCTCCGCGGCAACGGAGCCAGAAAAGAACTTCTCCCAGTTGCTCAACAATTAGCAATTGTCTTGCAATGGCCCACCAGCGCGTGGGATCGCGGCAGTTTTCATGGGTAGAGTATTCAACCCAAATTTGTTGGTTCGCCCGATAGGAAGTGAAAGGATACTCTCAAGTATTAGCAGCCGAATGTGTCGGATTCAACCGCACCTGAAAGATTAGTATCTGCAAGCAAAGTATCAGTAGCAAAGTAGTATGACAGCAATGGTGCCAGAAACGATCTGTTGACGGCAGACTATTCCTAACTGTAGCACCAGTAGCAAGTTACAGCAGCAGAGCAAGGCAAGTAACAGCAGCAGAGCAAAACAAGTAATAGGAGCGGAGCAAAACAAGTAACAACAGCAGTGGGACAAACTCGTAGGCAATGGGTCGGTGATTCTTTGGATGACATTCATCATGCAACAGTTATAACACGGAGAGATATGTGGCTAGCTCCCGTTCGTCAATGTGATGTAGGCATGCATTCCATGTGTAGTCATACGTGCTTAGGGAAAAGAACTTGCATGGCATCTATTGTCCATCCCTCCCGTGGCAGCGGGGTCCAAAAGGATACTATGGGATATTCAGGTTCTCCTTTTAATAAAGAACTGGAACAACGCATTAGCACTTGGTGAACACATGAACTCCTCAAACTATGGTCATCACCGGGAGTGGTTCCGGTTATTGTCACTCCGGGGTTGCCGGGTCATAACACATAGTAGGTAACTACAACTTGCAAGATCGGATCTAAAACACACATATATTGGTGACAACATAATAATTTCAGATCTGAAATCATGGCACTCGGGCCCTAGTGACAAGCATTAAGCATGGCAAAGTAGTAGCAACATCAATCTCAAAACATAGTGGATACTAGGGATCAATCCCCGTCAAAACTAACTCGTTGACATGATAGGTCTCATCCTACTCATCACCGCCCAGCGAGCCTACGAATAGATTACTCATGAATGATAAAGAGCTTCATGGAATTGGAGAGGGAAGAAGGTTGATGATGACGATGGCGATGATTTTCCCTCTCCGAAGCCTGAAACAGACTCCAGATCTGCCCTCTAGATGAAGAACAGGATGTGGCGGCGCCTCCTTATCGCAAACGCCATTAAATCTTCTCTCTTGATTTTTTATGGACGAAACTGAATTTAAAGAGCTGGAGTTGGGGGCGGCAGGCCCACATGGACCCCACAAGCTTGGTTGTCGCGGCCAGGGGGCGCGGCAACAGGGCTTGTGGCCCACTGGCCCATCCCCTCCGGTGGATCTTTGCGCAGGTATTTTTCATATTTTCCATAAATATTCTCCGTAAATTTTCAGGACGTTCCGAGAATTTTCATTTCTGCACAAAAACAACACCATGGCAATTCTGTTCAAAACAGCGTCAGTCCGGGTTAGTTCCATTCAAATCATGCAAATTAGAGTCCAAAACAAGGGCAGAAGAGTTTGGAAAAGTAGATACGATGGGGACGGATCAACTCCCCCAAGCTTAAAACCTTGCTTGTCCTCAAGCAAGTCAGTTGACAAACTGAAAGAGAAAGAAAAACTTTGACAAACTCTGTTTGATCTTGTTGTTGCAACTATGTCTAACTCATAACCAGAATTTTAGCAAGATCACAAGTTAACCACATAAGCAAGTGACACAAAGGTCTCACGGTAAACTAATATCAATAGCATAATCAGCTAGCGAGCAAATAATAATGAGTTTCAGATACCAACAATTCAATCAAAACAAGCATGAAGCAATATGAATAGGTGGTATCTCGCTAGCTCTTTCTGAGACTGCAAAACATAAATGCAGAGCACTTTCAAAGATCAAGGGCTAACTAAACATTGTAATTCATAGCAACGAAGATACAGTCATAGTCATACTCAATACCAATCAAAAGCAAAGCATAAAAATGAAAGAGGTGCTCTCTAATTGGTGCTTAAATAAGAAGAGGATGACTCAACAGGAAAATAAATAGACAAGCCCTTCGCAGAGTGAAGCATTGATTTGCAGAGGTGCGAGAGCTCAAGCTTTGAAAATAGAGATAATAATTTTGGGTGGCAAGCTTTCATTGTCAAGGCAATAACCAAGAGTTCTCAATATCTTCCACGCTACTCATGCTATAGGCGGCTCCTAAACATAAAAGTAAAGTTTTAACTCCCCCACCACCAATCAATCACACTCCACGGCTAGCCGAATCCTCGGGTACCGTCCATACTAACATCAATCCGGGGGAGTCTTGTTTTATAGTTATGTTTTCGATTTAAGCGTGGAACTGTTGGACTGATGATAAAATGCAGACAAAAAACAAAAATGACGAGCTAAGGGGCGGCGGCTCCGTCTGTGGCCCCGGCTGCGGGTCCTGAAGTGGTGGCTTCACCATCGCCGGCTGCGCCTGAGGTGGATGCGCCTTCTCCGCCTCGAGAGCCTTTGACACCGTCCTTCGTGGTCGAGTCCGCGTAGGCCTCACTGCTGGAGCCGGCAACCTTCTCCTAAAGGCCCGCCTCGGCAGAACTACCTTCGGCATCGTAAGGCTGTAGATGGAACAAGTCCTTAGGGAGCACGTTGCCATCTTCTTCACGCTCCAAGCCGAACTCGTCCCACAGAGAAAAAGAAGCAATTCCGGTGGCCCTCACCTGCAATTGATCATCCACGGCCTGCAGCTCCCCCTCCGAGCCGGCGCGCTGCGCTGCATGCTTGCCCAAGTCCAGGTTTCGGTAACAGGACTTGGCCAAGCGAAGCGCCAGCTATGCACCAGCGCGCGCAGCCGAGGCGCGCCAGGCGTCGAGGCGGGTGCTAGCAGTCCCTGACAACGACACTAGAAAAATGGTGTTGACGTGTTCTTGACTTGATGCCTCTGCGGCAACGGAGCCAGAAAAGAACTGCTCCCAGTTGCTCAACAATTAGCAATTGTCTTGCAATGGCCCACCAGCGCGTGGGATCGTGGCAGTTTTCGAGGGTAGAGTATTCAACCCAAATTTGTTGGTTTTGCCCGACAAGAAGTGAAAGGATACTCACAAGTATTAGAAGCTGAATGTGTCAGATTCAACCGCACCTGAAAGATTAGTATCTGCAAGCAAAGTATCAGTAGCAAAGTAGTATGATAGGAACGGTGCCAGAAACGATTTGCTGACGACGGACTATTCCTAACTCTTGTATCAATGGCGCCAGAAGTTGCCCGTGGACGGGAAATATTTTTTCCCGTCAACGTCGAGAAAAAGTATTGTAGCAGGTAGCAGCAGTGTAACGAGTAACAACAGTGGCAAGGAACAGCAGTAGTGACAAAAGTAGCAAGTAGCACTAGTAGCAAGTTACAGCAGCAGAGCAAGGCAAGTAACAGCAGCAGAGCAAAACAAGTAATAGCAGTAGAGCAAAACAAGTAACAGCAATAGTGGGACAAACTCGTAGGCAATGGGTTGGTGATTTGTTTGGATGACATTCATCATGCAACAGTTATAACACGGAGAGATATGTGGCTAGCTCCCGTTCGTCAATGTGATGTAGGCATGCAGTCCGTGTGTAGTCATACGTGCTTAGGGAAAAGAACTTGCATGACATCTATTGTCCATCCCTCCCGCGGCAGCGGGGTCCAAAAGGATACTACGGGATATTCAGGTTCTCCTTTTAATAAAGAACCGGAACAATGCATTAGCACTTGGTGAACACATGAACTCCTCAAACTATGGTCATCACCGGGAGTGGTTCCGGTGATTGTCACTCCGGGGTTGCCGGGTCATAACACATACGAGGTAACTACAACTTGCAAGATCGGATCTAAAACACACATATATTGGTGACAAAATAATAATTTCAGATCTGAAATCATGGCACTCGGGCCCTAGTGACAAGCATTAAGCATGGCAAAGTAGTAGCAACATCAATCTCAGAACATAGTGGATACTAGGGATCAATCCCCGTCAATACTAACTCGATTACATGATAGATCTCATCCTACTCATCACCGCCCAGCAAGCCTATGAATAGATTACTCACGAACGATGAAGAGCTTCATGGAATTGGAGAGGGACTAAGGTTGATGATGACGATGGTGACGATTTCCCCTCTCCAGAGCCCGAAACGGACTCCAGATCTGCCCTTCACATGAAGAACACGATGTGGCGGCGCCTCCGTATCGCAAACGCGATGAAATCTTCTCTCTTGATTTTTTTCTCGACGAAAGTGAATTTATAGAGCTGGAGTTGGGGGCGGCAGACCCACATGGGCCCCACAAGCTTGGTTGCCATGACCAGGGGGCCGCAGCAACAGGGCTTGTGGCCCACTGGCCCATCCCCTTCGGTGGATCTTTGCGCATGTATTTTTCATATTTTCCAGAATATTCTCCGTAAATTTTCAGGATGTTCCGAGAACTTTCATTTCTGCACAAAAACAACACCATGGCAATTCTGCTGAAAACAGCGTCAGTCCGGGTTAGTTCCATTCAAATCATGCAAATTAGAGTCCAAAACAAGGGCATAAGAGTTTGGAGAAGTAGATACGATGGAGACATATCAACTCCCCCAAGCTTAAAACCTTGCTTGTCCTCAAGCAACTCAGTTGACAAACTGAAAGAGAAAGAAAAACTTTGACAAACTCTGTTTGATCTTGTTGTTGCAACTATGTCTAACTCATAACCAGAATTTCAGCAAGATCACAAGTTAACCACATAAGCAAGGGACAAAAAGGTCTCACTGTAAACTAATATCAATGGCATAATCAGCTAGCGAGCAAATAGTAATGAGTCTCAGATACCAACAATTCAATCAAAACAAGTATGAAGCAATACGAATAGGTGGTATCTCGCTAGCTCTTTCTAACTCATAAATGCAGAGCACTTTCAAAGATCAAGGGCTGACTAAACATTGTAATTCATAGCAACGAAGATCCAGTCATAGTCATACTCAATATCAATCAAAAGAAAATCATAAAAATGATAGAGGTGCTCTCTAATTGGTGCTTAAATAAGAAGAGGATGACTCAAAGGGGAAATAAATAGACAGGCCCTTCGCAGAGGGAGGCATTGATTTGCCGAGGTGCCACAGCTCAAGCTTTGAAAACAGAGATAATAATTTTGGGTGGCATGCTTTCATTGTCAACGCAATGACCAAGAGTTCTCAATATCTTCCACGCTACTCATGATATAGGCGGTTCCCAAACAGAAAAGTAAAGTTTTAACTCCCCCACCACCAATCAATCACACTCCACGGCTAGCCTAATCCTCAGGTACCGTCCATACTAACATCAATCCGGGGGGAATCTTGTTTTACAGTTATGTTTTTGATTTAAGCGTGGAACTGTGCATTCCAATTATTGGCCCCTTTCTCGTGAATGACAGTGAATACACACATGTCGAGGATAACACGCCTAACATGGAAGATACCAATAGCCCCCTGTCACCACATGAGAGGTTCGGGCATGCAAAACAGATTATTTCCTAAAGGTTTAGAGAATGGCACATGCAAATTTACTTGGAACGGCAGGTAAATACCGCAAATAGGTAGTTATGGTGGACTCTCATGGAAATTTTTTGGGTTTATGGAAGTGGATGCACAAGCAGTATTCTGCTTAGTACAAGTGAAGGCTAGCAAAAGACTGGGAAGCGACCAACTAGAGAGCGACAACGGTCATCAAGATGCAATGAGTTTGACTAACATGGAGTGCAAGCATGAACATGATATAAATCACCATGAACACGAACATCATAGAGGCTATGTTGATTTTGTTTCAACTACATGCATGAACATGCGCCAAGTCAAGCCACTTGAATCATTCAAAGGAGAATTCCATCCTATCATACTACATCATAGTCATCTCAAAATCTATGTTGGCATTCAAGACAAACCATTATAAGCTCCTAGCTAAATAAGCATGGCATCAGAAACTATGATCTCTAAGTTGTCATTGCAAACATGGTTATCTCACAACAAAGCTGAATCTGGGATGACAAGCTAGTCATATTTACAAAAACCAAATAGATAGAGTTCATACCAACTTTTCCAGTCTCAGTCACTTCACCATATATCATCATTATTGTCTTTCACTCGCACGATCGAACGATGTGAACAATAATAAGAGTGCTCGTGCATTGGACTAAGCTGAAATCTGCAGGCAAACATAAGGAGAAGACAAAGTAATATGTCTCTTTGAAAGCTAAACAGGTATGCATACAAGAGCCACTAAACATTGTAACCAATAACTTCTACCTTGACCCAAAGAAAAAGAAAACTATTTACACGGGAAAGCTCCCAACAAGCAAAAAAAAGAAAGGAAAATCTTTATGGGTTTTCTCAAAAGGACACAAAACAAGAAAACAAGAAAACGAAAATAAACTAGCATGGATAATACAGTGGCAAAGTGTAAACACCGGCTAACAAGGTGAAAGCATAAGCATGAATGTAAGGTCGGTGAGAACACGTATTCCCCCAAGCTTAGGCTTTTGGCCTAGCTTGGTCCACTCCCAAGGCGGGAAATAACCAGCTCTGGGATACTCCGGAGTGGACTATGGATGCCACTACTATGTGAGCTCCTCTAGCTCCCACTGTTAAACTGGCATCTGGTACTCGACTGGTGGCTCGGGCACGGGCACCTGTGGTTGGGCTAAGCCCCAATATGCGTAGATGTCCGAGGGCATAATAGTGTACCTACCTGCATGAAGATCGAACAAAGAAAGAGCAGGCAAAGTAATAGTCTCTCGAGTACCCTAACTAAATACCATGTTATAAATCATCTGTATACTAGCATCTCTATCGAGAAAATCATGGCGAACCATGCTATCATAATCCAGATATTTCTCTGGAAGAAGCCTCTCTTCTTCCTCGCGAAGTCTAATAGGTATCTCAAAGTGTCTAGCAAGACGAGTAGCATATATACCTCCATAGATGACACCTTTGGAACGGTTTGTGTTCAACCGCTGAGCTACTATAGCACCTAGGCTATAAGTCTTAGTGCTATAAAGGCCTTCGGCAAAACCACAAGGTCTGGAGAACTAAGTGATCCAGCCTCCCCACGGCCAATCAAACATTTTCCCACAAATAATGAGAAGTACCGAAGCACAGGAAAATGTATGCTAGCAATTCTAGCGCGAGACACTCCTCTTTCCTCTCCAATAGCAATAGTAACTATGAAATCCTCCAAGTCCCATGGACGAGGATCATGAATATCCCCAACATAAGGTAATTTGCATGCATTGCAAAAATCATGTAGTGTCATGACTGGGGGATATCGTACACCATGAACTCAACCATGGGAGGATTCTTCCTCGGATAAAAGTTGAAGCTTTGAACGAAAATATTGGTGAGGAGGAGGTATTGTGAGCACTTATCTTCAACGAATGCGGTAAGACCTGCGTTCTCCACCAAGTAATAAAAGTCTTCATAAAGCCGCCCGGCGTGCAAAAATTCATCACTTGGCCACTCGCACGCTCGAACTTCTGTGACTCGAGGAACCACGTACTTGGGGTGGTTCTTCTCATCCTCCTTGGGGTTACGGCTTGAAGAGCCTCCTCATCTTTTTCCTTTTCTAGATCTGAAAAATTCTGAAATTTTTAGAGACTTCGAAAGAAAAGTGAATAAAGATTAACCCAACTAGTAGCAACTACTCCTACTAGTGCCTAGAGACCGTATCACGCGCTAAAACTACTTGGGACCATCTAAAATCAACATTTCAAGCTCAAGAACAGGGTTACCAAGGTAGTAAGAATACGCGAAGGATAAATCACTAGAGAAAAAACTAATTGGACCAATGGAGGAGTCACTTACCAAGGAGTAATTTCCCCAAAACGGTTCGGAGAATGGTGCTTTGAGCAAGGAGATCCAAAATCACAGCCAAATGAGCAACAACACGGGTTTGAGCTGTGAAACGATTTTTTCTGGAGGTAGAAGTAGAGGATGGGAGCTGGAATGAGTGGAGGGTTTCCCTGTGGGCCCCACAAGCTTGCTTGCTGCGGCCAGGTGGTTGGCCGCGGTGACAGGGCTTGTGGCCCACTGGTGTGGCCCCCAGGCCAGCTCTCTGTCCCAGTATTTTTCAAATATTCCAGAAAAAATCATACTAGATTTTCAGGACCATGAGAGAACTTCTATTTTCGTGGTATTTTTCTACGAGATGCTAAAACATGAAACAGGGAAAACTAAACTAAATCTATCATTTTTCTTCTAAGCAAAAGAAAGTGAAAGCTTAAAACAGAGGTATGTGACTCTTTGGTTCATCCATTTCATGGTCATCAAAAGAAATCCGTCAATGGGGTTGATCAAATCCTCATGACAAAACTTTTTCGAATCGCAAAAGAGAACGGAGAATTTTCGAATAGCCATTAAGTCACCTCAATGGGGATATGTATCTCCCCAACAAGCAAATCATACTTTATCTTGTCACGAGGAATAGGGCATTCAAAGCTCCCAATCATAATCGATGAAGTTTTTTGGATAGCACTGATGCAATGTACTTGATATCGTTTCTTCGAAAAGTGCACGGTGTGCTCATTACCGTTGACATGGAAAGTGACATTGCCTTTGTTGCAATCTATAACAGCCCCTGCAGTGTTTAAAAAGGGTCTTCCGAGGATGACAGCCATGGCATCATCCTCAGGAATATCCAAGATAAGAAAGTCTGTTAAGATAGTGGTATTAGCAACCACAATAGGCACACCCTCGCAAATGCTGACAGGGAGAGCAGTTGATTTGTCGGCCATTTGCAGAGAGATTTTAGTGGGTGTGAACTTATCTAGTTCAAGTCTACGATAAAGAGAGAGAGGCATAACACTAACTCCGGCTCCAAGGTCACATAAGGCAGTTCTTACGTAGTTTCCTTTAATGGAGCAAGGTATAGTGGGCACTCCGGGATCACCAAGTTTCTTAGGAGTTCCACCTTTGAAAGTGTAATTGGCAAGCATGGTGGAGATCTCAAGATTTGGTATCTTCCGTTTATTGGTCACGATATCTTTCATGTACTTGGCATATGGAGATATTTTGAGCATATCAACTAACCGCATCTGCAGAAAGATGGGTCTTATCATTTCAATAAAGCGCTCAAAATCCTCATCATCCTTTTTCTTGGATGGCTTAGGAGGAAAGGGCATAGGTCTCTGAACCCATGGCTCCCTTTCTTTACCATGCTTCCTAGCAGTGAAGTCATTCTTATCGTATCTCTTAGGTTGTGGGTTATCAGGCTTAACCGTAGGTTCAATCTCCACATCCTTATCATTGCTAGGTTGCGCATCATTATGAACATCGATGTCCATATTGTCACTAGGTTCATGTTCATCACCAGATTGTGTTTCTGCATCAGACGCAGAAATATCATTTGGTTCTTTAGGTGTGACAGTATTTGGTGGACTAACATGCAGGTTTCTATCATCCTTCTTCTTCTCCTTAGGATGACTGGGTGTATGAGCATTAATTCCTTGAGAATCTTGATCAATTCTCTTAGGATGACCTTCACGATACAAAGGTTCCTGAGTCATTTTGCCTCCTCTAGTAATGACTCTGACAGAGTTGTCATTTAATTCATTGAGCAGGTCATTCTAAGCTTTAAGTACTTGTTCTACCTGAGTAGTAATCATAGAGGCATGTTTACTCAAAAGCTTCAGATCATTGACATTTCTGTCTACACAAGCACTTAAATGACTAAGCATACGAGTACTTTGTTCCAAATGTTTGCTAACATAATCACTGAAACTCTGTTGTTTGGCAACAAAGTTGTCAAATTCATCAAAGCATAGGCTAGCAGGTTTATCAAAAGGAATATCACTCTCATCAAACCTACGCAGAGAATTTACTTCCACTACCTGTATCGGGTTATCGAGACCATGGATCTCTTCGATAGGTGGTAGATTTTTGACATCTTCAGATCTAATGCCTTCCTCTTGCATAGATTTCTTGGCTTCTTGCATATCTTCGGGACTGAGGAATAGAATACCTCTTTTCTTCGGAGTTGGCTTAGGAGGTGGTTCGAGAATAGTCCAAGCATTATCGTTGATCAAGATGTTATTCAGTAGAGTCTCAGCTTGTTCTACATTTTGTTCCCTAAAAACACAACCGGCACAACTATCTAGGTGGTCTCTAGAAGCATCGGTAAGTCCGTTATAGGAGATATCAAGTATCTCATTCTTCTGAAGAGGGTGATCAGGCAAAGCATTTTGTAGCTGGATGAGCCTCCCCCAAGCTTGTGGGAGACTCTCTTCTTTGAGTTGAGCAAAGTTGTATATTTCCTCCAAGGCAGCTTGCTTCTTATGAACAGGGAAATATTTCTCACAGAAGTAATAGGCCATATATAAGAGCAAGAGAAGTGAACCAGGCTTTAGCGTCATCCTTTAGAGAGAAAGGAAAAAGCTTAAGGATATAGTAGTAGCGGATCTTCTCCTCACTAGTGAAAAGGGTGGCTATATCGTGTAGTTTGGTAAGATGGGCTACGACCGTCTCAGACTCGTAACCGTGGAAATGATCAGATTCAACTAGAGAGATTATCTCAGGATAGATAGAGAATTCATAATCCTTATCGGTGATAAAGATAGGTGAAGTGGCAAACTTCGGGTCGTATTTCATCCTAGCTTTCACAAATTTTTCCTTCCACTTGAGAAGTAGTTTCTCAACGTCATAGGCATCCTTACACGCAAGAAAATCCTCAGCTATCTCTCCCTCCATAACATAACCCTTAGGTATATCAGGCAATTCATATCTAGGAGAGCTAGATCTAGCAGGAGCAAAAGCAGGTTCTATCTCAATAATATCGGCAGTTTCAGAAGCATCAAGAGCATTGGCAGTAACTCTAGCAATATGAGCATCAAGGAATACCCCTAGTGGCACATCAGGCAAAGTAGTATCTCAAGCAGTATCAAGCATAGCATCATCAGGAAAAATAGCATCACTAGCATCATCAGACAAAGCAGTATCAGGCATAGCATCTCTAGCAGTATCAGGCATAACATCTCTAGCAGTATCAAGCATAGCATCTCTAGCAGTATCACGCATAGTAGCATCAGAAGCATCATCAAGCACAGGCGACATATCAAAATTTCTAGTAGGAGGTGATGTCGCAAACTTACTCATAACTGAAGGTGAATCAAGTGCAGAGCTAGATGGCAGTTCCTTACCTCCCCTCGTAGTTGAGGGCAAGACTTTGGTTTTTGGATCTTTCAGATTCTTCATACTGATCAGCAGATATAAATCCCAAGTGACTCAGAGAATATAGCTATCCTTCCACGGCAACAGTGCCAGAAAAGTGCTGCTAGCAGTCCCCGACAACGACACTAGAAAAATGTTGTTGAAGTGTTCTTGACTTCATGCCTCCGCGGCAACGCTCCCAGTTGCTCAACAATTAGCAACTGTCTTGCAATGGCCCACCAGCGCGTGGGATCTCGGCAGTTTTCGAGGGTAGAGTATTCAACCCAAATTTGTTGGTTTGCCCGACAGGAAGTGAAAGGATACTCTCAAGTATTAGCAGTTGAATGTGTCGGATTCAACCGCACCTGAAAGATTAGTATCTACAAGCAAAGTATCAGTAGCAAAGTACTATGATAGCAACGGTGCCAGAAATGATCTGTTGACGGCAGACTATTCCTAATTGTTGTATCGGTGGCGCCAGAAGTTGCCCATGGACGGGAAATATTCTTTCCCGTCAACGTCGAGAAAAAGTATTGTAGCAGGTAGTAGCAGTGTAACGAGTAACAACAGTGGCAAGGAACAGCAGTAGTGACAGAAGTAGCAAGTAGCAACAGTAGCAAGTAACAACAGCAGAGCAAAGCAAGTAATAGCAGCAGAGCAAAACAAGTAACAGCAGTAGTGGCAGAAACTCGTAGGCAATGGGTCGGTGATTTGTTTGGATGGCATTCATCATGCAACACTTATAACACGAAGAGATATGTGGCTAGCTCTCGTTCGTCAATGTGATGTAGGCATGCATTCCATGTGTAGTCATACGTGCTTAGGGAAAAGAACTTGCATGACATCTATTGTCCATCCCTCCCGTGGCAGCGGGGTCCTAATGGATACTACGGGATATTAAAGTTCTCCTTTTAATAAAGAACCAGAACAATGCATTAGCACTTGGTCAACACATGAACTCCTCAAACTATGGTCATCACCGGGAGTGGTTCCGATTATTGTCACTCCGGGGTTGCCGGGTCATAACACATAGTAGGTAACTACAACTTGCAAGATCAGATCTAAATCACACATATATTGGTGACAACATAATAATTTCATATCTGAAATCATGGCACTCGGGCCCTAGTGACAAGCATTAAGCATGGCAAAGTAGTAGCAACATCAATCTCAGAACATAGTGGATACAAGGGATCAATCCCCGTCAAAACTAACTCGATTACATGATAGATCTCATCCTACTCATCACTGCCCAGCGAGCCTACGAATAGATTACTCACGAACGATGAAGAGCTTCATGGAATTGGAGAGGGAAGAAGGTTGATGATGACGATGGCGACGATTTCCCCTCTCCGGAGCCCGAAACGGACTCCAGATCTGCCCTCCAGATGAAGAACAGGATGTGGCGGCGCCTTCATATCGCAAACGCGATGAAATCTTCTCTCTTGATTTTTTTCTGGATGAAAGTGAATTTATAGAGCTGGAGTTGGGGGCAGCAAACCCACGTGGGCCCCACAAGCTTGGTTGCCGCGGCCAGGGGGGCCATGGCAATAGGGCTTGTGGCCCACTGGCCCATCCCCTCCGGTGGATCTTTGCGTAGGTATTTTTCATATTTTCCAGAAATATTCTTCGTAAATTTTCAGGACGTTCCGGTGAAGTGTCGGGGATCACTTCAAGATCCACGAGTGACGAGGCGGCCGGCTCGGTGGTCTTGGTGGGCTCGGCTCCTCGAGGTCGGCTCCGTGCCGCCTCGGTAGCTGGCTCCTCCATGCGCGCATGCTTGGCGGGGTCGTGGCGAGCCTTCGACCGCTTCTCCTTCGGAGGCTTGTCGGCCCGGTCGGGCTGAGATTGACCATCGGCAGTCTTTTGAGCCGCAGTTTCCCAGCGAAGGGCGGATTCATCATCCAACGCCTTCTTAGCAGCATCAGCAGCCGCCCAGGCAGCCCGCTCGGCGGCGGAGGCGGTTTCCTTCTCCACCTCTTCAGCATCCCTGCCAAATACAAATTGAGGAATCTATCCTCACACAAGAAATAAAAAATAGATAACGTAGGGCTCTTACCCTGCCATGACGGGCACGTGCTTCCTGCGGGCGCCGGTGCGATGCTTCTTAGTGTCGCCTCCTCGTCCTCCGGCTGGAGGTCCTGTTCCGGCACGCTTGGGGGACGGCTTGGATGTGGCAGCCCCCTTGGCCTTGTTCCTGGCCACCTCGCCAGGCGCAGCCGTCTCACCAGCATTGTGGAGGCCCTGCATCAAGAGAGGGCTGGTGACATCCTCCAGATCCTCTGGATCCTCCTCGAAGGCTGCATCATGCGGAGTGGCCAGCGTCTCATCATCATTCATCCAGCCAAGAAGGGAGGGCTTAAGGTGCTCACCACGTGGCTCGGAGCCCTCCGACTCCAGCGCTTCCTCCGAACCTTCGGAGACGGCGGCCCATGGCTCTATCACCCCCTCATCCTCAATTTTCGAGGGGTCCGACGTCTCCACGTCGGCGGCTCGCGGGTCAAGCACTTGCAGGCTCTCGAACATCTAAGCAATGGAGTCGACAGCCCACTCAAAAAAAGAGAACAACAAGTTCAAAGATAAGTAAAACAAGATTCGGTAAGGTACTTACCACTAGGGCTGGATGGGCTCGGTCGTTAGGGGCCATTCCCAAATCCCAACCTCCACCTTTGTCCATGTTGGTGGAGGAGATCATGTTCACATTTTGAGCCACCGCGCCGGCTCGGAAGTTCTTGGTGGATAGCCGGCAGGGGTCACGTCAACCGTCCATCTCAAAAATCAGATGCGGCTGGCTCTGTAGAGGCAGGATCCGGCGGGTCATCATGGTGATGAGCAGGTCGCGGCCCAGGAGGCCGCGAATCTTCATGTTCTCGAGGTGGGCGCATATTAGTGCCACCTCGGCAATCGGCTTCGGATATGAAGCTTCCCAGTTCTTTTTTGCCGTTGGAGGAGCGATGGCAAAGGGGGGCAGGTTGAGGTAGGCGTGGGAGGGGTTGGCATTCTTCATATAGAAGAATCCCCTCTGCCACATTTTCATGGAGTCCTGCAGCAGCATCTGGGGGAAGCCAGGCGTCGTCCGGTGATGCACCAGTGTCGCGCCGCATGGGTTCATCGAAAGGGGGCCCTTGAGCTTGGCCGCCTCGGCCTTGTCCATTTCCATGAACTGCTGCTTGAAGAAAAACACCTTTTGCCAGAGGTCGAGGCGGGGCTCAATCCCCAAGAAGCCTTCGCACAAGACGATGAATGAGGCAAGTTCAAGAATGGCGTTGGGCGCCAGATGGTGCGGCTGCAGGACGAAGTAGATGAGGAAGTTGGCGAAGAACGTGCTTGCCGGGAGCCCGAAGCCTCGGTAGAAGTGTTCTTCGAACACGACTACCTCTCCCTCCTTTGGAGTCGGGGCCGCTTCGGCTCCGGGCACCCGCACAGCCACAAGAGATGCATGAGGCAGCATGCGGCGACGGCGGAGCGCCTCAATGTGGCCGTCGCAGATGTCGCTGCCTAGCCATGCGCCGCAGTGTTGTCCCTTCTTAGGGGCACTGTTCGACATGGCGGCGGACAGCGAAAGCTGGGGCGCCCCTGGATGCGGCTGGTGGCAGCGGAAAAGGACGTGGATGTCGCCTAGAGGGGGGGTGAATAGGCGCTTTAAAATAGTTAAGGTTTAGGCTTGAACAAATGCGGAATAAAACTAACGTTTAATATGTCAAGCACAAAACCTACAAACAACTAGGCTCACCTATGTGCACCAACAACTTATGCTAAGCAAGATAAACAACTAAGTGATAGCAAGATATATTACAATAAACAATATGTCTATCACAAAGTAAAGTGCATAAGTAAAGGGTTCGGGTAAGAGATAACCGAGGCACGGGGAGACGATGATGTATCCCGAAGTTCACACCCTTGCGGATGCTAATCTCCGTTAGAGCGGTGTGGACGCACAATGCTCCCCAAGATGCCACTAAGGCCACCGTAATCTCCTCACGCCCTCGCACAATGCAAGATGCCGTGATTCCACTAAGGGACCCTTGAGGGCGGTCACCGAACCCGTACAAATGGCAACCCTTGGGGGCGGTCACCGAACCCGTACACGTGGCAACCCTTGGGAGCGGTTACCGGTACCCGTACAAATTTCTCGGGGCCACCTCCACAACCTAATTGGAGACCCCGACGCTTCCCGGAGCTTCACACCACAATGATTGAGCTCCGAGACACCACCAAGCTTCTAGGACGCCAAAGCATCCACGAAGAACAATATCTAGGGTACTAAGTACCAAAGGTAGTAAGCTTCTCAACTTCTCACTTCCACGTATCACCGTGGAGAACTCAAACCGATGCAACTAATGCAATGGCAAGAACACACGAAGTGGTCAAGTCCCTCACACTCAAATCCCTCCACAACAACAAAAGCTATGGAGAAATATGAGAGGAAGAACAAGGAGCTCACAAAGAACTCCAAGATCAAGATCCAAGGGGTTCCCCTCACATAGAGGAGAAAGTGATTGGTGGAGATGTGGATCTAGATCTCCTCTCTCTTTTCCCTCAAGAACAAGCAAGAATCATTGGAGGGATTGAGAGTAAGCAAGCTCTAAGAATGTCAACAATGGAGGTAGAACAAGAGCTCAACGGATGGATGAGACCAAGGGGGAAGAAGACCCCCTTTATATAGTGGGGGAAGGAATCAGACCGTTACCCCCACTTTCTGCCCGAGCTCCAGCGGTACTACCGCTGGCACTCCAGCGGTACTACCGCTGGCCCCTGGTAGTGCAACGGCACTACCACCGCCAAGAAAGTCTTCGCAAAAAGGTCCGTCCACGAACAACCGCTAGGCAGGCGGTACTAAGCTCCTGGAGCGGTACTACCGCTGACCAGGGGCGGTACTACCGCCAGTCAGCGGTACTACCTCTAGGGCCAGCGGTACTACCGCCAACTCCAGCGGTACTACCGCTCGCCACTGAAACAGCCATAACTTTCGCATACGAGCTCCGAATCGAGCAAACCCAAGCTTGTTGGAAATCTTAAGACCATGCGGTTATGAATATGCCAATGATATAAAGATGTGAGTCCTCTAAGAATGAAGAACCGGCAAAAACTCCAACATCGAAAACATCATAGTAGTTGCATATGGACTCCGTTTTCGATGAACTCGAGCTTGTCATGAAGATGACCATAAGCTCTAAAACTCACAAAGAGAAACACCAAATAAGAACCAAGAAGTATGATGCAAGGATGCAAATGGTTTGAGCTCTCAACGAACGATACGATCAAGCTACTCACTTGAGAGCCCCCCTTGATAGTACATCAATCTATCCTAAACAGAAAACCTATCAAGGGAAAACCTATACCTTGCACCTCGTCCTCTTGAGCTAGATGATGATGATCTTGGCTTCCTCAAGATGGACCACCTTTCTTGATTACGTTGGCTTGACGAAGACTAGTTGATTGCTCCCCCATACTCACTATGGGTGAGCCACTCTTCAGCATATCTTCACAAGTCCATTGCCACCACAATGAACAGCAAGCTTCAAGCAAGATATCTTCGTGTTGATCCACTTGAACTTGCACACCGCCATCTTGATGACGATCACCACTTGACGTCATCCTTCATGGGTTGTATGAGATCTTCCTCTAGACGCAAGCCCATGGAAACACACCTAACCCCCACATAGAACTCTCACAAAGACCATGGGTAAGTACACAAACACGTAATGGACAATGCTTACCATACCATGGGATCACTTGATCCCTCTCGGTACATCTTGTATGCTTTGTCTGAGATCTTGATCAACCTTGTGTCTTGATGACAATCACCACTTGACGACATCCTTCATGGGTTGTATGAGATCTTCCTCTAGACGCAAGCCCATGGAAACACACCTAACCCCCACATAGAACTCTCACAAAGACCATGGATTAGTACACAAACACGTAATGGACAATGCTTACCATACCATGGGATCACTTGATCCCTCTCTGTACATCTTGTACGCTTTGTGTGTTGATCATCTTGATTTACGCTTTGTCTGAGATCTTGATCAACCTTGTGTCTTGATGACGATCACCACTTGACGGCATCCTTCATGGGTTGTATGAGATCTTCCTCTAGACGCAAGCCCATGGAAACACACCTAACCCCCACATAGAACTCTCACAAAGACCATGGGTTAGTACACAAACACGTAATGGACAATGCTTACCATACCATGGGATCACTTGATCCCTCTCGGTACATCTTGTACGCTTTGTGTGTTGATCATCTTGATTTACGCTTTGTCTGAGATCTTGATCAACCTTGTGTCTTGATGACGATCACCACTTGACGGCATCCTTCATGGGTTGTATGAGATCTTCCTCTAGACGCAATCCCATGGAAACACACCTAACCCCCACATAGAACTCTCACGAAGACCATGGGTTAGTACACAAACACGTAATGGACAATGCTTACCATACCATGGGATCACTTGATCCCTCTCGGTACATCTTGTACGCTTTGTGTGTTGATCATCTTGATTTACTCTTTGTCTGAGATCTTGATCAACCATGTGTCTCTATGACCATTCTGGATAATACCTTGAATACCATCTTGGTCATCATATAAACTCCTTGAACCCAACAGATGGACTTCAAGAAGTGCCTATGGACAAATCATATAAATGTAACTTAAGGCAACCATTAGTCCATAGGAATTGTCATCAATTAACAAAACCACATATGGAGATATATGCTCTAACAAGCGGCCTGTGCGACGGCAAAGGCGAAGCAAGGCTTCTTTTTTCTATGGGCTCGGGGAAGGAAGGGGCGCAGGTGCGGGGCGAGAAGGGGGCGAATGGTCTCCTCGGTGCTCCCGCACCCCATTTAAACCCCCACGTTGGATCGTGGCGAGGGGATCCAGTGCGCACGACACCCACCTCCCCCATTATTACGGGCACATTAACGCCCCTTGGAGCCTTACCGTCGCGGAGTAAATCCGCAAAGGATCCTTCGTGCGGAAGCCGAGGGGGAGTCGAGGCGGGACCCAGGGCTCAGGTCTAGTCCCATCATCTGGTCAAATCATCATCACATCAGGACAGGGCCTGGCACGTGGCGCAACCTGCGCAAATTGCGGCGAAGCCGAGGCGTTCCTTGGAAGCCAGCAGGCTTCCGAGCCGGCGCCTCCTACCGCAGGCGGCTAAAGGAGATCAGCAACAAATAACTCAAGCCGGCGAGGCCTCCCGCTCCGAGGCGGCAGGCTTCCCCTGCTATGGGGACTACTGACGGGGGGATAACCCTGAGGTAGGCTCATCAAGCCTGCTCCTTTGCCTTCTACATCGAAGGAAAAGCACAACTCTCTCTGGCCGACTAGGAATCCCCTACCGGCTAGAGGCGAGACGGCCAAATCCCTTTGGCCAGCTCGGAAGCCCCTGCCGGCTAGGGGCGATACGGCTACCTCCCTCTGGCCGCCCAGGACGCGTGTGTTGGAATTATGCCCTAGAGGCAATAATAAATATAGTTATTATTATAATTCCTGTATCAAGATAATCGTTTATTATCCATGCTATAATTGTATTGAATGAAGACTCATTTACATGTGTGGATACATAGACAAAACACTGTCCCTACCAAGCCTCTAGTTGGCTAGCCAGTTGATGAAAGATAGTCAGTGTCTTCTGATTATGAACAAGGTGTTGTTGCTTGATAACTGGATCACGTCATTAGGAGAATCACGTGATGGACTAGACCCAAACTAATGGACGTAGCATGTTGATCGTGTCTTTTTTTTTGCTACTGTTTTCTGCGTGTCAAGTATTTGTTTCTATGACCATGAGATCATATAACTCACTGACACCAAAGGAATACTTTGTGTGTATCAAACGTCGCAACGTAACTGGGTGACTATAAAGATGCTCTACAGGTATCTCCGAAGGTGTTAGTTGAGTTAGTATGGATCAAGACTGGGATTTGTCACTCCGTGTGACGGAGAGGTATCTCGGGGCCCACTCGAATACAACATCACACACAAGCCTTGCAAGCAATGTAAGTTAGTGTAAGTTGCGGGATCTTGTATTACGGAACGAGTAAAGAGACTTGCCGGTAAACGAGATTGAAATAGGTATGGGGATACTTACGATCGAATCTCGGGCAAGTAACATACCGAAGGACAAAGGGAATGACATACGGGATTATATGAATCCTTGGCACTGAGGTTCAAACGATAATATCTTCGTAGAATATGTAGGATCCAATATGGGCATCAAGGTCCTGCTATTGGATATTGACCAAGGAGTCGCTCGGGTCATGTCTGCATAGTTCTCGAACCCGCAGGGTCTGCACACTTAAGGTTCGACGTTGTTTTATGCGTATTTGAGTTATATGGTTGGTTACCGAATGTTGTTCGGAGTCCCGGATGAGATCACGGACGTCATGAGGGTTTCCGGAATGGTCCGGAAACGAAGATTGATATATAGGATGACCTCATTTGATTACAGGAAGGTTTTCGGAGTTACCGGGAATGTACCGGGAATGACGAATGGGTTCCGGGAGTTCACCGGGGGGGGCCACCCACCCCGGGGACGCCCATAGGTGTTTGGGGTGCCGCACCAGCCCTTAGTGGATGGTGGCCCAAGAGAGGCCTATGCGCATTAGGAAGAAAATCAAAGAGGAAAGAAAAAAAAGGAGGAGGTGGGAAAGGGAAGAAGGACTCCACCTTCCAAACCAAATAGGACTCGATTTGGGAGGGGAATCCTTCCCCCCTTGGCTCGGCCGACCCCTTGGGGGTTCTTGGACCCCAAGGCAAGGCTCCCCCCTCCCTCTCCTATATATAGTGCGGTTTTAGGGCTGATTTGAGACAACTTTGCCACGGCAGCCCGACCACATATCTCCACGGTTTTACCTCTAGATCGCGTTTCTACGGAGCTCGGGCGGAGCCCTGCTGAGACGAGATCATCACCAACCTTCGGAGTGCCATCATGCTGCCGGAGAACTCTTCTACCTCTCCGTCTCTCTTGCTGGATCAAGAAGGAAGAGATCATCGTCGAGCTGTACGTGTGCTGAACGCGGAGGTGTCGTACGTTCGGCACTAGATCGTGGGACTGATCGCGGGACGGTTCGCGGGGCGGATCGAGGGACGTGAGGACGTTCCACTACATCAACCACGTTCACTAACGCTTCTGCTGTACGGTCTACAAGGGTACATAGATCACACCTCCCCTCTCGTAGATGGACATCACCATGATAGGTCTTCGTGCGCGTAGGAAAATTTTTGTTTCCCATGCGACGTTCCCCAACAGTGGCATCATGAGCTAGGTTCATGCGTAGATGTCTTCTCGACTAGAACACAAAAGTTTTTGTGGGCGGTGATGTGCGTTTTGCTGCCCTCCTTAGTCTTTTCTTGATTCCGCGGTATTGTTGGATCGAAGCGGCTTGGACCGACATTACTCGTACGCTTACGAGAGACTGGTTTCATCGCTACAAGTAACTCCGTTGCTCAAAGATGACTGGTGGGTGTCAGTTTCTCCAACTTTACTTGAATCGGATTTGACCGAGGAGGTCCTTGGATGAGGTTAAATAGCAACTCATATATCTTCGTTGTGGTGTTTGCGTAAGTAAGATGCGATCCTACTAGATACCCATGGTCACCGCGTAAAACATGCAACAACAAAATTAGAGGACGTCTAACTTGTTTTTGCAGGGTATGCTTGTGATGTGATACGGCCAAACGATGTGATGTGATATATTGGATGTATGATATGATCATGTTGTAATAGATAATATCGACTTGCATGTCGATGGTACGGCAACCGGCAGGAGCCATAGGGTTGTCTTTATAACTAACGTTTGTGCTTGCAGATGCGTTTACTATTTTGCTAGGATGTAGCTTTAGTAGTAATAGCAGGAGTAGCATGACAACCCCGATGGCGACACATTGATGGAGATCATGGTGTGGTGCCGGTGACAAGAAGATCGTACCGGTGCTTTGGTGATGGAGATCAAGAAGCACGTGATGATGGCCATATCATGTCACTTATGAATTGCATGTGATGTTAATCCTTTTATGCACCTTATTTTGCTTAGAACGGCGGTAGCATTATGAGGTGATCTCTCACTAAAATTTCAAGACGAAATTGTGTTCTCCCCGACTGTGCACCGTTGCTACAGTTCGTCGTTTCGAGACACCACGTGATGATCGGGTGTGATAGACTCAACGTTCACATACAACGGGTGCAAAATAGTTGCACACGCGGAACACTCAGGTTAAGCTTGACGAGCCTAGCATGTGCAGACATGGCCTCGGAACACATGAGACCAAAAGGTCGATCATGAATCATATAGATGATATGATTAGCATAGGGATGCTTACCACTGAAACTATACTCAACTCACGTGATGATCGGACTTGAGCTAGTGTCAGTGGATCATGAACCACTCAAATGACTAGAGAGATGTACTATTTGAGTGGGAGTTTAGCGAATAATTTGATTAAGTTAAACTCTAATTATCTTGAACATAGTCTAAGTCCACTTTGAATATATTTGTGTTGTAGATCATGGCTCACGCGACAGTCATCCTGAATTTTAATACGTTCCTAGAGAAAGCTAAGTTGAAAGATGATGGAAGCAACTTTGTAGACTGGGCTCGTAATCTTAAGCTAATCTTACAAGCTGGGAAGAAGGATTATGTCCTTAATGCTGCGCTAGGAGATGAACCACCCGCTACGGCTGACCAGGATGTTAAGAACGCTTGGTTAGCACGTAAGGAGGACTACTCAATAGTTCCATGTGCAGTCTTGTATGGATTAGAATCGGGACTTCAATGTCGCTTTGAGCGTCATGGAGCATTTGAGATGTTCCAGGAGTTGAAGTTTATCTTTCAGAAGAACGCCCGAATCGAGAGGTATGATACCTCCGATAAATTCTATGCTTGCAAGATGGAGGAGAACTCGTGTGTCAGTGAACATGTGCTCAAAATGTCTGGGTACTCAAACCGTCTAGCTGAGCTGGGGATTAAACTCCCGCAAGAAGCTATCACTGACAGAATCCTTCAATCACTGCCGCCAAGCTATAAAGGCTTTGTGTTGAACTACAACATGCAAGGGATGAACAAGTCTCCCGGTGAGTTGTTTGCGATGCTGAAAGTCGCAGAGTCTGAACTCCGTAAAGAGCATCAAGTGTTGATGGTGAATAAGACCACTAGTTTCAAGAGAAACAGCAAAGGCAAGAAGGGTAATTCGAAGAAGAGCGGCAAGCCTGTTGCCAATCCGACGAAGAAACCCAAAGCTAGACCTAAGCCTGAAACAGAGTGTTACTATTGCAAGGGTATGGGTCACTGGAAGCGCAATTGCCCCAAGTATCTGGCTGATAAGAAGGCGGCCAAAGAAAAATCAGGTATATTTGATATCCATGTTATTGATGTGTACTTAACCGGCTCCCGTAGTAGTGCCTGGGTATTCGATACCGGTTCTGTTGCTCACATTTGCAACTCGAAGCAGGAACTGCGGAATAGACGAAGGCTGGCGAAAGACGAAGTGACGATGCGCGTAGGAAACGGTTCCAAGGTTGATGCAATCGCCGTCGGCACCGTGTCACTTCAACTACCATCGGGATTAGTGATGAACTTAAATCATTGTTATTTAGTGCCTGCGTTGAGCATGAACATTATATCTGGATCTTGTTTATTGCGAGACGGTTACTCTTTTAAGTCTGAGAATAATGGTTGTTCTATTTCTATGAGTAACATCTTTTATGGTCATGCACCGAATGTGAGAGGATTGTTCATATTGAATCTCGATAGCGATACGCATATACATAACATTGAGACCAAAAGAGTTAGAGTAAACAATGATAGCGCCATATTTTTGTGGCACTGCCGCTTGGGTCATATTGGTGTAAAGCGCATGAAGAAACTCCATGCTGATGGACTTTTGGAGTCACTTGACTTTGATTCACTTGACACGTGCGAACCATGCCTCATGGGCAAGATGACTAAGACTCCGTTCTCCGGAACAATGGAGCGTGCAAGTGACTTGTTGGAAATCATACATACCGATGTGTGTGGTCCAATGAGCGTGGAGGCACGCGGCGGATATCGTTATTTTCTCACCTTCACTGACGATTTGAGTAGATATGGTTATGTCTACTTGATGAAGCACAAGTCTGAAACATTTGAAAAGTTCAAGCAATTTCAGAGTGAAGTAGAAAATCATCGTAACAAGAAGATCAAGTTCCTACGGTCTGATCGTGGGGGTGAATATCTGAGTTTCGAGTTTGGTACTCACTTAAGACAATGTGGAATTGTTTCACAGTTAACACCGCCTGGAACACCACAGCGTAATGGTGTGTCCGAACGTCGTAATCGTACTTTGAGATGGTGCGATCTATGATGTCTCTTACTGATTTGCCGTTATCATTTTGGGGTTATGCATTAGAAACAGCTGCATTCACTTTAAATAGGGCACCATCAAAATCCGTTGAGACGACACCATACGAACTGTGGTTTGGCAAAAGACCAAAGTTGTCGTTTCTTAAAGTTTGGGGATGTGATGCTTATGTCAAAAAGCTTCAGCCTGAAAAGCTGGAACCCAAAGCGGAAAAGTGCGTCTTCATAGGTTACCCAAAAGAGACAGTTGGGTACACCTTCTATCTCAAATCCGAGGGCAAAGTGTTTGTTGCTAAAAACGGAGCTTTTCTCGAGAAGGAGTTTCTCTCGAGAGAATTGAGTGGGAGGAAAATAGAACTTGATGAGGTTGTCGAACCTCTCATCCCTCTGGATGGTGGCGCAGGGCAAGGGGAAACCTCTGTCGTTGCGACGCCGGTTGAGGAGGAAGTTAATGATGATGATCATGAAACTCCGGTTCAAGTTTCTGTCGAACCACGCAGGTCGACGAGACCACGTGCTACTCCAGAGTGGTACGGTAATCCCGTCTTATCAATCATGTTGTTGGACAACAATGAACCTGCAAATTATGAAGAAGCAATGGTGGGCCCAGATTCCAACAAATGGCTAGAAGCCATGAAGTCCGAGATAGGATCCATGTATGAGAACAAAGTATGGACTTTGGAGGTACTACCTGAGGCCCGCAAAGCTATTCAGAACAAATGGATCTTTAAGAGGAAGACGGACGCTGACGGCAATGTGACCGTTTATAAAGCTCAACTTGTGGCAAAGGGTTTTTCACAAGTTCAAGGAGTTGACTACGATGAGACATTCTCACCCGTAGCGATGCTTAAGTCCATCAGAATCATGTTAGCAATAGCTGCATTTTTCGATTATGAAATCTGGCAGATGGATGTCAAAACGGCGTTCCTTAACGGTTTCCTTAAGGAAGAATTGTATATGATGCAACCCGAAGGTTTTGTCGATCCTAAGAATGCTAACAAGGTGTGCAAGCTCCAGCGATCCATTTATGGACTGGTGCAAGCATCTCGGAGTTGGAACAAACGCTTTGATGAAGTGATCAAACCATTTGGGTTTATACAAGTGGTTGGAGAATCTTGTATTTACAAGAAAGTGAGTGGGAGATCTGTGGCGTTTCTAATATTATATGTGGATGACATATTGCTGATTGGAAACAACGTAGAGTTTTTGGAGAGCATAAAGGATTACTTGAATAAAAGTTTCTCTATGAAGGACCTAGGAGAAGCTGCTTACATTCTAGGCATTAAGATCTATAGGGATAGATCAAAACGCCTGATAGGACTTTCACAAAGCACATACCTTGATAAAGTTTTGAAGAGGTTCAAAATGGAACAGTCCAAGAAGGGGTTCTTGCCAGTTTTACAAGGTACGAGATTGAGTAAGACTCAGTGCCCAGCAACTGATGAAGATAGAGAGCATATGCGCTCCGTCCCCTATGCTTCAGCCATAGGTTCTATCATGTATGCAATGTTGTGCACTAGACCGGACGTTATCCTGGCCATAAGTATGGCAGGTAGGTTCCAGAGTAATCCAGGAGTGGATCACTGGACGGCGGTCAAGAATATCCTGAAGTACCTGAAAAGGACTAAGGAGATGTTTCTCGTATATGGAGGTGACGAAGAGCTCGCCGTAAAAGGTTACGTCGATGCAAGCTTTGACACAGATCCGGACGACTCTAAGTCGCAAACCGGATACGTATTTATTCTTAATGGGGGTGCGGTAAGCTGGTGCATTTCCAAGTAGAGCGTCGTAGCAGATTCTACATGTGAAGCAGAGTACATGGCTGCCTCGGAGGCGGCTAAGGAGGGTGTCTGGATGAAGCAATTCATGACGGATCTTGGAGTGGTGCCAAGCGCACTGAATCCAATAACCTTGTTCTGTGACAACACGGGTGCCATTGCCTTAGCAAAGGAACCACGGTTTCACAAGAAGTCCAGACATATCAAACGACGCTTCAACCTCATCCGCGACTACGTCGAAGGAGAGGACGTAAATATATGCAAAGTGCACACGGATCTGAATGTAGCAGACCCGCTGACTAAACCTCTTCCACGGGCAAAGCATGATCAACACCAGAACTGTATGGGTGTTAGATTTATTACAATGTAATTCGCATGATGATGTGAGGGCTAGATTATTAACTCTAGTGCAAGTGGGAGACTGTTGGAATTATGCCCTAGAGGCAATAATAAATATAGTTATTATTATAATTCCTGTATCAAGATAATCGTTTATTATCCATGCTATAATTGTATTGAATGAAGACTCATTTACATGTGTGGATACATAGACAAAACACTGTCCCTAGCAAGCCTCTAGTTGGCTAGCCAGTTGATCAAAGATAGTCAGTGTCTTCTGATTATGAACAAGGTGTTGTTGCTTGATAACTGGATCACGTCATTAGGAGAATCACGTGATGGACTAGACCCAAACTAATGGACGTAGCATGTTGATCGTGTCTTTTTGTTGCTACTGTTTTCTACGTGTCAAGTATTTGTTCCTATGACCATGAGATCATATAACTCACTAACATCGGAGGAATACTTTGTGTGTATCAAACGTCGCAACGTAACTGGGTGACTATAAAGATGCTCTATAGGTATCTCTGAAGGTGTTAGTTGAGTTAGTATGGATCAAGACTGGGATTTGTCACTCCGTGTGACGGAGAGGTATCTCGGGGCCCACTCGGTAATACAACATCACACACAAGCCTTGCAAGCAATGTAACTTAGTGTAAGTTGCGGGATCTTGTATTACGGAACGAGTAAAGAGACTTGCCGGTAAACGAGATTGAAATAGGTATGGGGATACTGACGATCGAATCTCGGGCAAGTAACATACCGAAGGACAAAGGGAATGACATACGGGATTATATGAATCCTTGGCACTGAGGTTCAAACGATAATATCTTCTTAGAATATGTAGGATCCAATATGGGCATCCAGGTCCTGCTATTGGATATTGACCGAGGAGTCTCTCGGGTCATGTCTGCATAGTTCTCGAACCCGTAGGGTCTGCACACTTAAGGTTCGACGTTGTTTTATGCATATTTGAGTTATATGGTTGGTTACCGAATGTTGTTCGGAGTCCCGGATGAGATCACGGACGTCACGAGGGTTTCCGGAATGGTCCGGAAACGAAGATTGATATATAGATGACCTCATTTGATTACCGGAAGGTTTTCGGAGTTACCGGGAATGTACCGGGAATGACGAATGGGTTCCGGGAGTTCACCGGGGGGGGCCACCCACCCCGGGGAAGCCCATAGGTGTTTGGGGTGCCGCACCAGCCCTTAGTGGGCTGGTGGGACAGCCCAAGAGAGGCCTATGCGCATTAGGAAGAAAATCAAAGAGGAAAGAAAAAAAGGAGGAGGTGGGAAAGGGAAGAAGGACTCCACCTTCCAAACCAAGTAGGACTCGGTTTGGGAGGGGAATCCTTCCCCCCTTGGCTCGGCCGACCCCTAGGGGGTTCTTGGACCCCAAGGCAAGGCTCCCCCCTCCCTCTCCTATATATAGTGGGGTTTTAGGGCTGATTTGAGATAACTTTGCCACGGCAGCCCGACCACATATCTCCACGGTTTTACCTCTAGATCGCGTTTCTGTGGAGCTCGGGCGGAGCCCTACTGAGACGAGATCATCACCAACCTCCGGAGTGTTGTCACGCTGCCGGAGAACTCTTCTACCTCTCCGTCTCTCTTGCTGGATCAAGAAGGCCGAGATCATCGTCGAGCTGTACGTGTGCTGAACGCGGAGGTGCCGTCCGTTCGACACTAGATCGTGGGACTGATCGCGGGACGGTTCGCGGAGCGGATCGAGGGACGTGAGGACGTTCCACTACATCAACCGCGTTCACTAACGCTTCTGCTGTACGGTCTACAAGGGTACGTAGATCACGCATCCGCTCTCGTAGATGGACATCACCATGATAGGTTCGTGCGCGTAGGAAAAATTTTGTTTCCCATGCGACGTTCCCCAACAGCGTGGCGGCCTAGGGCGAGGCGGCCATTCCGAGGGCCGGCTAGCGAGGCCGTTGGTCGGCCAGGGAGCCCAAGTCACATCAGATCATAGGTCATGACGAGACCCTACAATAAAAGTTGCATACTCGTCAGCACGAGTACAGGTTTGGAGCGCACGACAGGTACAGCATCCATGGCCATGCCTCTGACCTACCCCGGCTCCGATCCATCATGTTGCACAGTATCGGCCCGTCAAACGCGCACTCCATTACCACACTCGACGTGGGAACAGTGGAGACGACCGTACTGGCAGCCCATGCCGAATCTCGCGAGAGGACGCTGGACGTACAACACGTGTCCCGCATCGGCTATACGCAAGAGCCTCATTGGCTAGCCGGCGGATACCATAACGAGATGGGACCTTGCAGCCGGCGGGCCCCTCCAGCGACAAGACAAGACCACTGTGGACCCCCTCGCTAGCCGACGAGGCTACCAGCCGGGTCCCACTTCTGTACCTTTATCCTTATTGTAGGTCGGTGGGATCGTCTTTAAAACATCCCAACCCCCTCCATGCAGAGGGTCGGTCAATCCTTCATACACACACTCATAGAGGAGAGGTAGACGCGAGCCGGCTGCTCCTTCTTCCTCCTCCGCAGAACAGCTCCATGAGCACATTGTAGCCTCACTAGTGCATTATATATTCCGGCAGGACTAGGGGTATTATCTCTACGGAGAGCCCCAAACCTGTGTACATCGCGTGTTCCTCGCTTGTACCAACCTCGTCCCCAGCTCCCGCCGGTGTCCTTTCAGTTCTCACCATCTTTAGCCTACCCATGGCATATGTTGTGAGTAAACACCGACAAGCACCGAGTCTAAATTTTTGGATTCACCAAGACAGATGAACTTCTTCACAGACACTTAGCAATCACTTCGGTGGAACCGAAAGTGATCAACCGGTCTCACCGAGTCCATTATTAGGAAATATAGACTCAAAATCGGTGGAACCGATTTTTGCGATTGGTGACGCCGACATGTGTTCTGCGGACGGCTAACCGTAAAAATCTTTCGTTCGCTGATATATGAGAACTTCTAGTGGAGAGGAGGGTTTGCACATGGTGGATTATGGATAAAAATTTCTAATGCCCATGAATTGGAGCAATGGAACGGAAGAGAAAGACGGCGGCGAAGAATCCGTCGGCAGCAGCGAATCCGAAAGGCGGAGGTGCTCGGGGATGCAAAGGCAACGACCATGGGTCCAAGTGCAGCACATTAGGATTTGGGGTCGAGGAGTTTGAAGAGGTATTTTCGAAACGCTCGGTCCGCTAGACTATATACCCGTCACTGTCATTGTCACCAATATTACAATTTTGGTGTCACTGAGTTCCTCTACTCTAGGTTTACCCGGAAACTCGGTGTAACCGAGATGATGATATCGGTGGAACCGATTTTTTGGGGTTGGTTTCACCGAAATTCTCAAAGGGGTTTTGGAATGCAGCCTTTGTCGATACGGAACTTCGAGTGCTCCTTTACATAGAGGGATAGAGAAGTGCTTGTTCAAGTTTTGTGATTAAGCATGAATAGAACTTCAGACAAAAAATCATAGATAGCTAGAGGAGTGTCCTAGGCATTCTTGTCCCTCCAATTGGCAAAAGATAAATCAAGAAGCCAAATAACAAAAATTGGATGTCCTCGGATGAGTAAAATATGCAGACCAACATGCTCACACAATCATATTATGGGAAAAATTAAGTTTACATGCATGAACATCCTAGCATCTATCAAGCACTTTGGCGATGAAAAAGTCATCTATATATGAGTATATTTACATAGGAGCCAAGTAAGAATACTTGATCATAAGTCATACTCACCGATTAAGCACAAGTAGGGTTTCCACTTTTATATTAGCATTAATGTATTCATATCCTTAGAAGTTTATTATACTCAAGATTTAGAGTAAAGCTCCCCCTTGATATGACATCCCCCCTAAGAGGGATAAATTAACCTTGAGATTTGTCGTGGAAGACATCAAGTAGGTGCAGTAGTGGTGGATGCTCAATGTTGATGAAGATCATCTTGAGTTGGGAGCAATCCTTGTTGATTCTTACTCTTCTCACCTACATGGGTTAGTCCCAAACACAAGGAACATATGCAAGAATATCTATGGACACGAAGTGAAGCACATGTGGGATGATGTCCAAAGATACATTAATTATCTTGTCCCTTGCTTATCTTTGAGGGATTGTGTGACTCCTTGAAGTACTACATATGGTTGAGGTTGATTGCATGTAGTTCTTGCCAAAATGAATAATAGCGAATTTCATTGGCGGAGTCACCCCTCGAGAACTTTCTAGTTTTTCCTCTTGTGGACCCACATTAATTTGATGGAAATCCTTGGAGTTGTGGTAGCACTAGATGAGGTAGTGCTAGTAGTGTCCTTGGGAATCCACTCAACCTTGGCTTGGGCCTCTTCTACGAATGAGTCAATGTCGTCTTGAAGCTTTCCCTTGCCCATGTGGTCTTGTGGTAGAAGGCCATCTTGTGAGATGGTTCCCTTGGGAGGAGTAGGATCATACTTCTCCTCTTGAGGAAGAAACTTGGGAATGTGATATGGACCTTCTTCCCAAACATCTCCGTTGATGTTGAAGTAACCAACACCTTGTTTTTTCCGCTCTCCTCCTTGCTTGCACACAATTTCCTCAAATTGCTTACTTATGGCAACACACTTGAAGAGACCTATATCTATAATCCCTTTCAATAAATCATTTTCTTGCTCAAGTGTAACTTGGCTAAGAGAGTCATTAGTGGAATCAATAGAGATACTACAAACAACATCATTAGATTTAACTTTAGGATTGTTCTTACTAGATGAGGAACCTTTCTTGCCTTTCTTACTAGTGTTCTTAGGTTTAACTTGTAGAACAACAGTAGACAAGAATAATCGTTTGGCTAGATAAGAAGAACTCTTCTTTCGAATATCATCATTGATTTATTTTAGGAACTCATTCTTTTGCTCTAACTTGAGCTTCTCGAAGCGTAGCTTCTCATGATTTCTTGCAAGCTCTCTATGATCTTCTAGAGTAGTTTCATTAGCTAACTTAAGAGTGATTAATTCGTTAGTTAGTTGTTAAATATCTTTGTTATCATCGTCATTCGATTTCTCTTGACTAGCATGCAAATTAGCAAGTTCATTTTCAGCATTAACACTAGTCTTATCAAGAAGCAAGTCATCTTCTCCTAACAAGTTATCCTCATCGCTATCAAAATCAACATATTTGAGGTGTGATACCTTGGGGCCTTTAGCCATGAAGCAGTTTCCAAACCCCTCATTTGGTGAGTCAAATAAGTCGTAGGAGTTGTAGGAAATGAGTGCAATGCCTACAACACGTTCATATTAGCTATAGTCGGAGTTGGAGTGGTAGCTTCTCTCGGATTGCTTGTCAGACTCGGAGCCAGAAAGACATTCACCAACATGAGCTTGATGTATTCTTCTAGAGCCGCTCTTGGTGTATTTGTCCTTCATCTCCGATTCCTTTTCTCTCCGTGAGTGTGTGCGTTCATAACGATCTTCTCTACTCCTTCTTTTTCTGCGAGGTGACTCATCAATTGAGATTCGTCTTCAAGGTGACTCTTCTCTTCGTTTTTAGGGAGCCAAGCACTCATTGGAGTAGTGTCCGGGCTTGCCATAGTTGTAGCAGTTTCGGTCACGACTGGATGAACGCTTCTCATCATGTCTTGAGCTTGAGCTTTTCTCTTTGCCTCTACTCTTGTAGAACTTGTTGAATTTTCTGACCATGAGGCTTATCTCATCATTGGTCACAAGGTTGTCATATGAATACGTGGGAGCATCACTTGAAACTTTATAAGCACCGCTTGACTTGTTGTGTAGCTCATCTTTGTCATTGAGTGACATCTCATGAGAAACAATCCTACCAATCACTTGTGTTGCACTGAGATCTTTGTAGTTTGGCATCATTTGGATAAATGTGCAAACGGTGTCATACTTTCAATCTAGAGCTCTAAGTATGTTCTTGATGATGGATTTGTCGTTCATCTCTTTGCTTCCCAAGCCGGCAATCTTATTTTTCATGAGAGCTAGCTTAGAGTACATTTCAGCGACTCCTTCACCATCCTTGATCTTGAACCTGTCAAGTTGACTTTGAAGGACATATCACTTAGTTTCTCTGACAGAATCAGTACCTTCGTGGATATCAACCAAAGTATCCCAAAATTCTTTTGCATTCTCAAGGTGGCTGAGTTTGTGGAATTCTTGGGGCCATACGCACTTGAAGATGATGTCGCAGGCTTGTGCATTGAATTGCGACATCTTCAGTTCTTCCACCATCGCATCGTGATCTGGTTCACACCCTTCTTCGAAAAAGTCACCTTGTACACCAACACGAATAACAGCCCATATAGAAGTATTAAAATAAAGAATATTCAATTTCATTTTATGCTTCCAAGTAGTAAAATTTGTGCCATCAAAATATGTACCTCTATGGTGATAACTTCCCTTACTAGACTCCATACTCACCTAGGTTGTGAAACCAATGCAATTGAGACCAAGGCTCTGATAACAATTGTAGGATCGAAAGTATGTCTAGAGGGGGAGGGTAATTAGCCTACTTGACCAATAAAAACTTAGCCTTTTCCCAATTTTAGTTGTTGGCAAGTTTTAGAAATTATGGAAAGTCAAGTACACCCTACACATGCACATCTAAGAATATAGCAGCGGAATGTAAAACATGCAAGTGTAAAGTAAAGATAATAAGGTAGGGAGAGCAAACGTAAGAGGTTGACGTGGGAATTTTTGGCATGGTTCCGATAGGTGGTGCTATCGTACATCCATGTTAGTGGAGACTCCAACCCACGGAGGGCGGTTGCGAGAGTCCACGGAGGGCTCTACCCAAAAGGGGTCTACGAAGAAGGCCCTTTTCTATTCCACCACGGCTTCCGTCCACTCATGATAGATCTTCACGAAGTAGGCGATCTCCTTGACCATACAAACATCTTGGTTCAATTCCATGACACAAAGTAGGAGGCTCCCATGCGACACCTAAACAATCTAGGAGGCACCACCCTCCAAAAGGTAGTAGATGTGGTAGAACGATGAACTCCTTGCTCTTTTGCTTCAAAGATAGTCTCCTCAACACTAAATAACTCTCTCACAAATTAGTCATGGGTAGGAGAGACCGATTTGGTGTAAAGCAACTTGGGGATGCTAGAAATCAAGTTTCAAATGGCTAGATTAGAATATCTTGACCTCAACACATGAGTAGGTGGCTCTCTCTCAGAAAAATAGTTCTTGCAATGAAGTATGTGTTTTGACTGCTTCCTCTACGGATGAGAGGTAGGTGGATGGGTATATATAGGAAGCTCCCAAAATCGAACCTTTATAACTAAAGTGACCAACTCGGTGATACCGAAAAGGTGGCAAATGGTCAGATGGCCTAACTCTATGACACTGATACCAAAACTCAGAAACTCTGATTGTATGTACGGAGGCAAGAGAAAGTTGGTCACTTAAACTCAGTAGCACCGATGCAGAATTGGTTGTACCGAAATGGTAGGTTTGGCCAAATCTCAAATCTTGGTGGCACCGATTTTGGATATGTGGCTCTCGACAGAAGTGATATGTGGGAAAATGACTGAGTATTTTTGGTGGCTATATCTGAGTACTTCAGCAACCAGATCAATTTAATACCTCACCCTTTTGAATAGTATTGGCATTATTATGGACTCAAAAGTGATTTCTCAAAAATATAAAATGAAGAGTCTTCTTGCTTGAAGCTTGAGCCAGTCTTATTTCTTTCTTGCACCAAGGGGCTTCTCCACATGAACCTTTACCAATGCATCTTTTAAACTTCTCTAAAATATATTAGGATAATATCATTAGTCTAATGATGCATATGTTGTGATCAATTATCAAAATCACCTTACGGAGCAATTGTGATTTCACCTGGAAATCTTCAATGACCAGCCCCTCGCAGGGAGGGGGCCTCACAAGGGTCGGATTCCTGGGCCTTGGTGGGGAGCTCTACCGGGCCCACAACACACGCAACACCCTCGGTCACAAGAAGGCGGGCCTGGATACCACCAGTCCTAGAGCCCCAACACTTCCAACAACGTCGGTCCACCCTCGCATGCCTGTCAGTTCCCCTCGTTGTCGGGGACATGCCATGGCCCTGTCCCGCTCCTCTCTCTCCCTCGCATAACTTGACATGATGGTTGAACACGAGATGTTCAATCCCTGGTTATGATGATATCTATAAATTTTTTGTATGGATATCTGCCACCCGTTGATGCATGCTTTTACAAGATGATTGATCTTGAAATTCTACTGAAAACAACCTTTCTCCAACTTAGCAACTTAGTGCTATATCATGCATTGTTATTTCCTTGTTCCATACATGGGTTTCTTGCGATTACATTCAAAGTACATATTGGATTGCCATTGGTTATTTTATTGGTTAGGAATCAGAGAATAGGATATTATGAAGATTACTTTGGTGACGTACGTGCGGGCTGTGATGGTTCCCAGTCAGAATGCATGTAGGGCTAAGGGAGATGGCATGGGTTCACGCTATCGATGAAAATATCCGCTGCCAATATGAAGGCTTGGCCCTGAAGGTGTGTAATAGCAAAGAACCAACGCTCCAGGAGATTGCCTTTTTATTCCATGTCGTCATGTGGTTCATTTGTTTGTTGCATTCATCATGGCATCATTCACATCATGTGCATAGCAGTGGCACTCTGTTGCCATCACTTTTCCAAACTTGCATCTGTTGTTAGTTATGAGTTCTCTATGTTGTTGTCGTTGGCCAGTTCAGGACCAACCAAACACGCATACGCTCGTGACACAGTTCAAATATTGTTTTTTTAACTATGCATAAAACATTCTCTGAATGGGTTGAAAGTTGGCATGCGGTCTTAGTTTATTGTAGGTAGACCGCCTACCGAATTTCATCGCATTTGGAAGTATACCCCAACCTTAAAACTATAGTGGCACTATAGCCAATCACACGTCAGATGTTTTCGGTGTTTAAAAATCCTTGTCGGTTCGCAAATCTTCCTCTCATCTCAGCCCAACACGCCCCTACACAACCCACTAGGCCAATCCTAATACCCCTTCAATCAGAGCCGTCCGGTCAAGATTGAATTGCCCAAAATCGGTCAAAAATTGCTCAACCTAGACCCCTGCCTATAAAAGGAAGGCCCTCCCCTGCCATTTTAGCCTCTGCTTCTCCCTCCTAGAGATATGCACCATCAGCCACCTCTTCACCGCCGCCACTTGTCGCCCAGCGTTGCCCTAACCGCTCCTGCAACCAAATGAGATAGTGACACGTCGTATCCCACCCTACATCCGCCGCATCTAACCTACTAACCAAGATGCGGCCCGTCCCGGGCCCAATCTGGGCCAAGCCACCACCACCCGCGTCTAGGCGACCGAGCAGCCCCGACCCACAACTCGCTCCCGAGCTCCTTGCCTCTATGCTAGTCTCCCGTGCCGACCAGACACCGGAATGGCCTACTCCGGCGACCAACGCGCCGCTGCCGGACGAGCCACACTGCCTGGCATCCTCGCCGGACCCAAGCCAACACCGCCACACCTCGCCATCTCTCTCCCTTATCACTCGTTCCCCTCTAACCTCTCTCTTCCTCTACCATGACTGCCGCCTGCAGGAGTTCGAAGTCACAGCAGGAAATGGAATCCCTGCCTCTAGCCAAGCCAGCATCGGTCGCCTGTCTGTCTCGGTCGTCTTCCATGTCGTCCAGCCATGCCACCGTTCATCCCCATCGGCCCCAGCAATGTCGTCGCCGCTTGGGTCAACCCTGATGTAGATCGGCTCGGGAGGATCCCGCAGCAACCGCTGCACTGGCCAACCTCGCCCACGGCCTAGCTGCAGCTCCACAGTCACACTGCGCCAGGCCCTGTCGCGCCGCTTGCCACGCCAGTGCACTGGGCTGGGCCACACCTCCTGCAAGGCCCGACTGGCCGATCCGGCCTCAGCCCCGCCACTGAACTAGGCCGAGCCCGCAAGGTGAGCACTCCGCAGATCCCGCAATCCCTCGCTCTATGCACTTCATAGCTATCTTGTGCTCATTCTTGTGTAGCCGAGTTTATTCCACACTCGGCCCATATTTTTTTTCAGTTTCGACGAATTTAACATATTATCGAGGGAATTCCTATTTTACATAAAAGTCCCTCATGATGATGCATTTAATAACTCTCAAACCGTTTGTCATACATAAAAAACTTTATATATGAAAAATGTTTAGAATTTTGTGTAGATTAATATTTTGCAACCTTGACACATGTTAAAAATGTTTAAAGCTTTTTTTTTGCATTAATTTGTATAAATTTCACGCCAAACAAATTTATATCATACCTAATTAACCGTAGCTCCAATTAAAATGATCTACATATGCAAACTTGACTAAAAAAGGTGTAGAATAACATGGTGACATTTATTTTTCTGTTTAACAACTCTAAAAGAGATTTATAGGCAGAACAATACCGAAATATTAATTTGCATATGGGCACATTCCCGAATTGTTATTTGTTGTTCCAACCTCATTTAACCTTGCCTAGAATTTCATGTAGTTTCGTAATATCTTGTTTCATCCATGTATTAAAATGCTTGTGGTTCTCAATTGCATAAATCTTGCATTTATGGCATATCATATTGTGTTGGTCATATCTTTTAGACCGTTTCTCCGTTTTAGATGGTCTGTATATGTAAATCAACTAGAATATCATGTAGAATCACATGTTGCATCTTGTTTATCGGTAAAACACCTGATCGTAGAAAACTTGAAGAAAATTTATTTAAAATATGCCAACTATGTGTGTAACCGTGACTGTCTCTTCTCGTGAGTTATGTATCCAAGAGAGGACACGATGGTGCTATGTTTGACTCGTAAGTAGGTGTTCGTAATCATTTATTGATAATTATTAGTTCACGGTCATTTATACATAGATCACCCCCTCTTATTCTTATACTCGTAAGTTATCCACTCAAATAAATGGTTAGTGCTTGATGCAGCCTGACTACTTATTAATACCTCACCCTTTAAGCTTTGCTACTCTTGATACCTTTGGAAATGATATTGTTGAGTCCCTGTGGCTCACAAGTTACTACAAGAATAGTTCAAGTTACACGTAAAGAGATACTTTTACATGACCACGTTGATTGTTCTATTTGAAATTTCTTCTTCTCCTTCTTCATCGATCTAGGATGCGTTCTAGGCCGGTAGCCTGGAATGTCAAGGATGGACGTTGTTTTATCGTTTGATTTCGTTCTTAGTCGGACCCTACTCTTGTGATTGATGATTGAATGTATGTTTATATTTAGATGATCATGATTAACTTGTGGTGAGTGTAAGACCATTCCATATACTCATCACTTATTTACATGTATTTGTAATGATATCCATTCTTGAGAAACCGCGAGATGTGCTTCTAGCCGTGTCAAGGCCTTCGTACCCTAATAAGCATAGAGTCATCTCTTGGGCGTTACAAGGTCATATTCAAGGAAAAGGTACGTAATGGATGTAAGACTCTAGTTATTCTGTTTCTGTGTGTTCGGTGAGTAGTTATCTCTGCGATCACTCTGCACGTACATTCGGTGATCATGACTTGTGGGTCGGGGTCCCCATAGCACGTTCGAAAAATGTGTTCTGTTGAACAGGATCGCACTTTGCGCCCATCTTTGGAAGAGTACCGGTGGCCTGATTGTTATCTCATGGGATGCGATAGAATTTCACCCCTTCGAAGCATGCTGATATAGCCAAGATGATGTTCCGATATGTTGTCATTTTTGGGTCCTTTGTGTCAAAATCAGCATTTACTTGTAATATAGTGTGGTTGGCGTACTTCACACTTCCAGAAATAGAACTCCCATAGACACGGCTATCCATAGTCCGTGTATTAGAGCCTCATATTCAGCTGCATTATTTGCGTCAGTGTATATGATTTGTAATACATACCGTATATTGTCACCAGTGGGTGAGGTTAGAACTACCCCGACTCCTAACCAGCCAGCATTTTAGAATTGTTAAAGTACATTGTCCAATATGAGTATGTATTTTACTCTCTAGGGAGTTCGGCCTCTCTCCACTCGGCCACAAAATCGGCCAACACCTCATACTTACTAGCTCGACGTTGGTTAAACTTTGGATGCCAAGTTGAATGAACACTCAAGAAAGTAGTGTCGTAGCTTCCGAGATGGCATGAATACTACGTAGGAGATCTTCTTGCAGTGAGGATATCTTGTTTTGCATGGGGTCGGTACCTCAGACATAACATAGTTGACTTTGCATCTAGAATTTGTGACCTTCAGCGTCGCTTTCGACTACGAGGACCGTGTTGGCGACTTTATTGGTGGCTGGGATGCATAACAACATCGGCTTACCCACTTCGGGTGTTATGAGTATGGGATTAGTAACCTGGAGTGTTTTTAATTCCTTCTAGAGTATCGCTACCTCGGTAGTCTATTTGAATTTTTTCATTTGCTTTAGCAGTATATACAACGGGAAGGCCTTTTCGCCAAGTCGAGATATGAATTGACTAAGGGAGGCCACGCAGCCGGCAATTTTTGGCATGTGCTTGAGTTTGGAAGATATTGCGAAAGTAGCGAGGACTTCGATTTTGGCTGGGTTGCCCTCGAATCCTCTATGGGAAATGATGAATCGTAGCAGTTTACCTGCTAGTAACCCGAAGACTCATTTCTCCGGATTGTGCTCAATGTGATATACACGGAGACTAGTGAATGTGTCACCATGATCCTTGACTAGCTGTCAAACATCCTTGGTTTTGAAAACCACGTCATCTACGAAGGCCTCGAATGTTTTGCTGATATGTTTCTGCAAACATGTGTGAATCATACAATGATACGTTGTGTATGTGTTTTTAATCCGAATGACATTGTATTAAACCGGAATGGCCGATAGGTCGTTTTGAAGGTTGCTTCATCATGATTTGATTCCTTCATTTTGATTTAATGGTACCCCAAATATGTGTCTAGCACGCGCAGAGAGTCGTGTCCTGTCATGGCGTCAATGAGTTGGCCTATCGCGGTAGAGGAAAAGGATCCATGGGGCAGGCTTTGTTAATGTCTTTAAGATCGATGCAAAGCCGCCCAGATTTGTCCTTCATTGGTACCATGATCAGGTTAGCCAACCATTTGGGGTGCTTGGCCCATGGCTTGACGTTTTCTAATTTGATATATCTCGAATGAGCTTGACTTCTTCTAATTTGGCAGTTCTTGGCCCATGGCTTGACGTTTCAGTTTGGAGAATCGTCCAAGTTCTTGCTTGACTGGTTTAAATCCTATAATGTTACTCAATTTGCATTCAGACACACTCCTTGGGATTACTAGCATATCCGATGGGTGCTAGACTAAAATGTCCCAATTTTCCCGAAGGAAATTCTATAGGACTTCGTCAACCTTTGGATCCTGCTGGGTGCCAATGGGGTCATTTTGTTTGGTTCTACTGTGTGTACCTGAAATTTGACAATCTCATCTGCTGGTTTAAAGAGGTTGACTTATATCTGTTGTCCAGAATGACATCGTCCTTATTAACAAATGCCTGGAGTATCGTCAACTCTTCGATTGTGAAGGCCTCGACCAGAGACTCCATAGTGAGTTAGGCCATTTCATTCTCGGCCCTGAGTGCCCTATCTGGGTTGCTCATGACAGTTATCACCCCATCGAGATGTGGCATTTTGAGTTTCATTTATCCGTAGTGGGGTATGGCATGAAATTTTATCCGACGTGGAAGGTCAACACCTCAGACTCATAGTTCTCGGGAGTGCCGAAGACCATATCAAGAGTGATTTTCCCCTTGCATTGTGCCTCTTAGCTAGAGATAAATCCTCTAAACTTAATGATGATATGCTGGATGTGAGTGGTATGAAGGTACAATTTTCCAGCGTGCCATCATAGATGAGGTTTAAGCTGCTACGTCCTTCCATTAGCAATTTATGTAGCTTACATCCATCTGTTGGAATTATGCCCTACAGGCAATAATAAATGTATAGTTATTATTATAATTCCTGTATCAAGATAATAGTTTATTATCCATGCTATAATTGTATTGAATGAAGACTCATTTACATATGTGGATACATAAACAAAACACCATCCCTAGGATGCCTCTAGTTGGCTAGCCAGTTGACCGATGATAGTCAGTGTCTTCTGATTATGAACAAGGTGTTGTTGCTTGATAACTGGATCACGTCATTGGGAGAATCACGTGATGGACTAGACCCAAACTAATAGATGTAGCATGTTGATCGTGTCATTTTGTTGCTACTGTTTTCTGTGTGTCAAGTATTTATTCCTATGACCATGAGATCATATAACTCACTGACACCGGAGGAATGCTTTGTGTGTATCAAACGTCGCAACGTAACTGGGTGACTATAAAGATGCTCTACAGGTATCTCCGAAGGTGTTAGTTGAGTTAGTATGGATCAAGACTGGGATTTGTCACTCCGTGTGACGGAGAGGTATCTCGGGGCCCACTCGGTAATCCAACATCACACACAAGCCTTGCAAGCAATGTAACTTAGTGTAAGTTGTGGGATCTTGTATTACGGAACGAGTAAAGAGACTTGCCGGTAAACGAGATTGAAATAGGTATGCGGATACTGACGATCGAATCTCGGGCAAGTAACATACCGAAGGACAAAGGGAATGACATACGGGATTATACGAATCCTTGGCACTGAGGTTCAAATGATAAGATCTTCGTAGAATATGTAGGATCCAATATGGGCATCCAGGTCCCGCTATTGGATATTGACCGAGGAGTCTCTCGGGTCATGTCTACATAGTTCTCGAACCCACAGGGTCTGCACACTTAAGGTTCGACGTTGTTTTATGCGTATTTGAGTTATATGGTTGGTTACCGAATGTTGTTCGGAGTCCCGGATGAGATCACGGACGTCACGAGGGTTTCCGGAATGGTCCGGAAACGAAGATTGATATATAGGATGACCTCATTTGATTACCGGAAGGTTTTTGGAGTTACCGGGAATGTACCGGGAATGACGAATGGGTTCCGGGAGTTCACCGGAGGGGGGCAACCCACTCCGGGGAAGCCCATAGGCTTTTGGGGGACACACCAGCCCTTAGTGGGCTGGTGGGACAGCCCCAAGGGAGCCTATGCGCCAAGATAAGAAAATCAAAGGAAAGGAAAAAAAAGGAGGGAAGAAGTGGGAAGGGAAGGGGACTCCTCCCACCAAACCAAGTCCAACTCGGTTAGGGGGGGAGTCCTCCTCCCCTTGGCTCGGCCGACCCCTTGGGAGTCCCTTGGACCCCAAGGCAAGGTCCCCCTCCCTCCTCCTATATATATGGGGCTTTTAGGGCAGATTTGTGACGACTTTCTCACGGCTGCCCGACCACATACCTCCATAGTTTTTCCTCTAGATCGTGTTTCTGCGGAGCTCGGGCGGAGCCCTGCTGAGACAAGATCATCACCAACCTCCGGAGCGCCGTCACGCTGCCGGAGAACTCTTCTACCTCTCCATCTCTCTTGCTGGATCAAGAAGGCCGAGATCATCGTCGAGCTGTACGTGTGCTGAACGCGGAGGTGCCGTCCGTTCGGTACTAGATCGTGGGACTGATCGCGGGATTGTTCGCGGGGCGGATCGAGGGACGTGAGGACGTTCCACTACATCAACCGCGTTCTCTAACGCTTCTGCTGTGCGATCTACAAGGGTACGTAGATCACTCATCCCCTCTCGTAGATGGACATCACCATGATAGGTCTTCGTGCGCGTAGGAAAATTTTTGTTTCCCATGCGACGTTCCCCAACACCATCCACTATGGGGTTGAGGACCAGAACGACTGGGCAACATCTTAGGTCACCGCTGGCTGATCATGTTGCTCAAAGATGATCGGCGTGACCAACCACATGGTTGGAAGTGTGCATATGTGGGCATGGACGAGATACTGTAGAGCCTATTTCCTTTGATTCCGTGATCTATACATTTGGTAGATCATCAAGACCTTGGGTTCATCCAGATGGGTTTAGTTCGGCGGTTTGTCCAACAGTCCATCTAGGGCGGTGTGGGGTCTCGTATTTTTTTCCTTTTTGTGATGTTTCCACTAGTGCCGAGTCATAGTTTTTCGAGTCTCTTTACCGGATGGGTTCCGAATATTCGTATTTAGCCAACCACACATCTTCAATGGCACAAAATTTAATAGCAGTTTGGAGAGCTTGGAGAAAGTTTCAGTTCGGCACCGAACGAGGGCATTTAACTCACCTCATCGTCACAATTGACATGAAAGATGGGTAGTATTTCTGCATCGGGGCAGTTGATTGTTCTGTTCTCGATGAACATGAATCTTGACCAAATTTCTCGGACTCCCTCCACGGCTTATTTTTTATACATATTAGGTCCCATACATCGAGAAGCCCCTGAATTACTTGGGAAATACTCGACGTGGGGATAGGTGGGATCAAATATTTCAATCTGACCAGGGCGCCAATATGCCCCCATGTTCCTTGTGCACACAGAGGGTTGTCGGGGAACGTCGCATGGGAAACAAAAAATTTCCTATGGACAAACAAGATCTATCCATGGTGATGACCATCTACGACAGGATATATTGTATGTACATACCCTTGTATATTGCTAACTAGAAGTGTATACAATGCGGTTGATGTATTCAAACATCTTCGTGATCCAAAACACAATCCATCCCACGATCTCATCACGATTTGTCCCGCGATCCCATCACAATCCATCCCGATCTATTGCCGAACTCGATGAAGATCTCCGCCTTCTTGATCAAGCAAGAGGGGGTGGAGAGGTAGCTGAGTTCTGCGATAGCCTAAAGGCGTGTCGGTGATGGTGGTGGAGCTGATCCGGCAGGGCTTTGTTATGCACTGCCGAACCTAATCTATAAGAAGAATGAACTTGAGGGAGGGAGAGGGGTCGGACCTTAGATTATGTGTTGTCTTCCCTGTCTCTCCTCTGGTATATATATGATGGAGGGGGAACGCGTGGCGCCCTAGGTTTCCCCTAGGGTTGGTCGGCCGCACCCAAGAGGAAGAATCCCCCTCCACCAAGGGAGGTGGAGACATCTCCCACATATTTGGTACAAGGTTCTGTAGGGGTTGGATGCCCAGCCCAATAATGGCAGGTACGCCACCTCTTCAGTCCATGTGGCCCCTGAGGTGGGTGGACTTCTCCTGATGGACCCCCCAAACCCATTCGTTATTCCCAGTACACTACCGAAAATGCCCAAAACCATTCTGGAGCCCAAATAGCCTCTTCCTATATATAAATATTTGTCCCCGGACCATTCCATAACTCCTGATGACGTCCGAGACCTAATCTGGGACTCCAAACAACCTTCGGTCACCAACATACATAACTCAACTATACCGAAACGTCACCGAACTTTAAGTGTGCAGACCCTGCGTGTTCGAGAACTATGTAGACATGACCGAGACACTCTCCGGTCAATAACCAATAGTGGGTCCTGGATGCCCACATTGGTTCCTACATATTCTATGAAGATCTTTATCGGTTGAACCTCTTTGTCAACATTTTAGTTAATCCCGTATACGTCCCTTTGTCCATTGGTATGTTACTTGCCCGAGATTCGATCGTCGGTATCTCTCTACCTAGTTCAATCTCGTTACGAGGAAGTCTCTTTACTTGTTCTATACTACAAAAACCCTGTGACTAACTCTTTAGTCACATTGCTTGCAAGGCTTATTGTGATGTTGTATTACCGGGTGGGCCCCGAGATACCTCTCCGTCATACGGAGTGACAAATCTCATTCTCGATTCACGCCAACCCAAAATACACCCTCGGAGATACCTGTAGAGCACCTTTATAGTCACCCACTTACGTTGTGACATTTGATACAAACAAGGAATTCCTCCGGTGTCCAAGTGTTGCTTGATCTCATGGTCATAGGAATAGATAATTCACATATAGAAATAGTAGAAATAAACTAACACGATGACATGCTATGTTCATAGTTTGGGTCTTGTCCATCACATCATTCTCCTAATAATGTGATCCCGTTATCAAATGACATCTCATGTCTATGGCCAGGAAACGACATCCCGTTATCAAACGAGCTAGTCCTTGAGAGGCTCACTAGGGACAGTGTGTTGTCTATGTATCCACACATGTATTTGAGTTTCCAATCAATACAATTCTAGCATGGATAATATAAGATTATCATGAAAAAGGAATTTTAATAATAATAATTAATTATTGCCTCTAGGGCATATTTCCAATAGTGTCCCACTTGAACTAGAGTCAATAATCTTGTTCACATCACCATGTGATTCACACCCAATAAGTTCTCGGGTTCAATCATGTTTGCTTGTGAGAGAGGTTTTTAGTCAACGGGTTCGAACCTTTCAGATCCGTGTGTGTTTTACAAATATCTATGGCATCCTCTAGATGCTGCTACCATGCCCCATTTGGAAGTATTCCAAATGACTTCTCGACTATACGAATCCAGTTTACTACTCATAGTCATCCGGATTAGCGTCAAAGCTTGCATCAACATTAACCCTTTAGCATGAACTCTTTTATCACCTCCATAATCGAGAAAAATTCCTTAGTCCACTAGTTACTAAGGCTAACTTTGACCGCTATCCAGTGATCCATTCCTGGATCACTCCTGTACCCCTTGATATACTCATGGCAGGGCACACATCATGTGCGGTACACAACATGGCATACTACAGAGTCTATGGATAAAGCATAGGGGACGACCTTCATCCATGCTCTTTCTTCTGTCATGGTCGGGCTTTGAGTCTTACACAAATTCAAACCTGATGACACAGCCAAGAACTCCTTCAAAATCTTGTCACGGTATGTATTCTTTGAAAGTTTTATCAAGCCTTTTGATCAATCTCTATATATCTTGATGCTTAGTGTTCAAGTAGCTTGAACCAGGTTTTCCTTCGAAAAGCAACTTTCAAACAACCCTATATGCTTTCCAGAAATTCTACATCATTTCCGATCAATAATATGTCAACCACATATACTTATCTGAAATTCTATAGTGCTCCCACTTACTTTCTTGTAAATACTAGTTTCTCATGTACTTTGTATAAACCCAAAAACTTTGATAATCTCATCAAAGCATATATGCAAACTCCGAGATGCTTGCTCCAGTCCATAGAAGAATTGTTGGAGCTTGCATACTTGTCAGCATCCTTAGGATCGAAAAAACCTTCTAGGTGTATGTAATGCCCCGGACACACCCGTCGGCGGTCGTTACTCCTGGCAGGATCTACATTGGCCCCACATATCAATACTAGTCTTTTCTACCCACTTTGTCCTCACTCATGCGCATTCGGGATCAACTTCCCGGTCGGTCACCCATCCTAGAACTACTCCAAGCTGAGCACACTTAACCTAGGAGTTATATTCGAATGGCACAAACGTCTATGCATCCAGTCCAGTACATGTGACATGCCGTGTGTCGCGACGGGTCACAAACGTATGAACAACATCGCCGCACACCTACCCGCAAACATCCATGTAACCGCGAGGGTCAGCTCTGATACCAACTTGTAACGCAATGGACGGGGCTTAGAGCTCGGGAACGAAGGGGAAAGGCATGGGAATGGATCCCTAAGCTCACAGAGAGGGCAGAGGCGACGAAAAATGGCTCGGGGACGGCCTAGGGACGATGAATCGACGATGGTGAGCTTGGCGGCCGAAGGTTGAAGATGACGGTGATCCGGTGACTCAAGGACTCTCGGCGTCATGTGGCTAAATGGGAAGCTTCAGGACATCTTGGCAGATCTTCTGCGTGGCTCGGAGGCGAGGGAGGACGGTCGGAGCGACGGCTAGCTCGAGCTCGAGCTCGGCTCTAATGGCGGCCGAGAGAAGGGGCGCACGAGAGCGAATGGAGAGGGGGAGAGCGTGGGAGGAGATCGCGGGAGGCTTATCCCTTCCTCGCCAGCGCGAAGCGGCGGCCAGGCAGGCAAGCAGGTGCATGGCCACGCCGGAGGGAGCGGCGGCCACCTCCTGCTGCCGACTGGCAGAAGGTAGACTACAGGAGGGTGAGGAGCTGGGCCTGGGCCAGGTAGGCGATAGGTAAGTATTTTCTATTTTTTTTCTAATTCTATTTCTGTTAATTACTTTCTGACTTTATTTTGTTTTATTTTTGGCTCCAAACTATTCCTAAAATAGTTTGAAACATGCTAAAATGTTATTTGGAATATTTCCAAACATATATAAAAGTTTCAGCATTTTTGAAAACTTTGAAATATTTGAAATCAATTATATAGTTGATTTCAGTAGCTTTTAACTTTAAAATAAAATGCCAAAAGCATTTTGAAAATATATTTCACCCCTGATATTTTGTTTTCAACATTTATCAGAAATGATGAACTTTTCTAATGGCCATTTTGGAATTTTTAATTTGCCACCAAAATTGAAAAGCTTTTAAATATAAAGTTGCTAGGGTTTGCTTTGGTTTTCTTTGCTTTGCTTTTGATTTCATGTCATTTTCTTGAATGAAAAGAAGAAGACATGAGCACAACTTGCTATACTCTAATAATGATTAGGGATGTGACAACTCACCCCCACTCAAAAGAATCTCGTCCCGAGATTTGGGAAGTCGTCGGGAATAGCGCGGGATACTCAAGTCGAAGACGATCCTCTCTTTCCCATGTTGCCTCTTTTTCAGAATGATTTGACCATTGAACTTTAAGAAACTTGAGGTTTCGACGTCGAGTGGTACGCTCAGCTTGATCTACAGGGTATTCTTGGTATGAAAGGTTATCTTGGAGATCAAGCGTTTTGTGGTCCACTTCACGGAATGGATCCGAAAAGCAACGCCTGAGTTGCGAGACGTGGAATACATCATGAACCTTATAAAGATGCGGAGGAAGTTCCAATTGGCAGGCAACTTTTCCTCGTTTGGCGAGAATGCGAAAAGGACCGATATAACAAGGAGCCAACTTGCCCTTGATACCGAAACGATGGGTACCCTTCAGAGGGGTAACCCAAAGGTAAGCCTTCTCGTCAACTTCAAAGGTCAGAGCTTTATGATGACGATCATATTGGCTCTTTTGACGAGACTGGGCTGTTTTCAACTTTTCACGAATAACGCGAACTTGCTCTTCTGCATCCTGGAACATATCCGGACCAAAGAGTTGCCTCTCTCTGATTTCTAACCAATTAAGAGGTGTTCGACATCTTCGTCCATACAGAACTTCAAAAGGAGCTTTGCCCAAGCTTGATTGATAACTACTGTTATAAGCAAATTCGGCGAATGGGAGGCACTTCTCCCAATTCATATCGAACGATATAACACAAGATCGTAGCATATCTTGTAGGATTTGATTCACTCTTTCTACTTGACCACTTGATTGAGGATGGAAAGCAGTGCTAAAAGATAAGTGAGTCCCCATGGCATTCTTAAAACTCTCCCAGAAGCGAGAAGTAAAGATACTTCCACGGTCTGAGTTTATCTCTAGAGGAACACCATGAAGAGACACTATTCGAGAGATATATAACTCTCCTAGCTGGCTAGCTGTTATACTCTCACGAACTTGAAGAAAATGAGCTACTTTGGAAAGACGGTCAATGACCACAAAGATAGCATTATGTCCTTTCTTGGTCTTGGGAAATCCAGTGATGAAATCCATACTGACTTTATCCCATTTCCATTCAGGAATAGCAAAAGGTTGAAGGGTGCCAGCAGGCCTTTGATGTTCTGCCTTAACTCGATGACAAACGTCATAGTTAGCAATGAAATAAGCAATTTTTCTCTTCATCCTAGTCCACCAAAACCTCTGGCGCAGGTCCTGATACATCTTAGTAATACCAGGATGAATAGTGAGAGGAGAATCATGAGCCTCCTTCAGGATCAACTGCCGCAGACGTTTGCTCTTAGGAACCATTAGATGGTTCTGAAATAACACGACACCTTGCTCATTGATAGAGAAATCCCTAGCGTTTCTGCTAGCAATATTCTCCTTGATCCGGGATATACCCTTATCATAAGTCTGCACGGCTTTGATTTGATCCCCAAGAGTAGGTTTCGCCACCAGGTTAGAAAGAAATCCTTGAGGAACAATGTGAAGGTTTAACTTCCGAAATTCCTCATAGAGATGTGGTTGACCTCGTTGTAACATCAGATTGTTACAATAAGACTTACGACTTAGTGCATCAGCCATGACATTGGCCTTCCCCGGGGTGTAAGTTATCCCTAAGTCGTAATGTGTGATCAACTCAACCCACCGTCTTTGCCTAAGATTCAAATCCGGCTGGGTGAAGATATATTTCAGACTTTGGTGATCAGTGAATATTTCGCAACAATTACCAAGAAGGTACTGTCGCCAGGTTTTAAGTGCACGGACTACAGCTGCAAGCTCAAGGTCGTGTGTGGGATAATTATCCTCATGTGGACACAACTGTCGAGATGCGTATGCAATCACATGACGATCCTGCATGAGAATGCAACCTAATCCTTGTCGCAAGGCGTCACAATAGATAACAAATCCTTAGAAAAATCTGGTGGTAGCAACACAGGTGCGGAAGTCACGCGTCTTTTCAGTTCCTGAAAACTATGGTCACACTATGGTGTCCACTCGATCTTTTTATCTTTCTTGAGGAGTTCAGTTAGAGGCTTTGCAACCTTGGAGAAATTCTCGCCAAAGCGGCAACAATAGATCGCTAGACCAAGAAAACTCCTAACTTGCTTAACCGATTCAGGTTGAGTCCAATCAAGGATGGCTTGAACTCTCTCAGGATTGACAGCAATACCCTTACCAGACATTATGTGGCCTAGATAGGTCACTTCTGGTAACCAAAATTCACATTTTGAAAACATGGCATAAAGGCGATGCTCTCGAAGTTTCATCAATACCAGCCTTAGATGCTTGGCATGTTCTTGTTTGTTCTTCGAGTAGATGAGAATATCGTCGAGGTATACCACGACGAATTTATCCAAATACTCCATGAAGATTGAATTCATCAATCAAGAGAAGGTGGCTGGGGCATTGGTTAAACCGAAGGACATGACGGTGTACTCGTATTGGCCATATCGAGTGCCAAAAGTCGTTTTTGGAATGTCCATGTTCTTGATCTTGATTTGATGGTAACCCAACCTCAAATCCATTTTGGAGAAGAATGAGGATCTAGCGAGCTGATCATACAGGTCGTTGATCCTGGGGAGCAGATACTTGTTCTTTATGGTGACCAGGTTAACTGGTCGATAATCTACAACCATCCGATCCGTTCCGTCTTTCTTCTTGATGAAGAGGATGGGACAAGCCCAAGGAGAAGAGCTAGGACGAATGAAACCTTTATTCAAGGCCTCATCTAGTTGCTTCTTAAGTTCGGTTAGCTCCAGGGGTGCCATCTTATAAGGACTTCTGGCTATTGGAATGGTTACCGGGACAAGGTCTATCACAAACTCTACATCCCTGTCAGGTGGAATTCCTGGCAGTTCTTCTGGAATAACATCCAGAAAGTCACGGACTACCGGAATGTCTTCAAGTTCTGGAAGAGGGTTGGCATTGAGGGAATAGAGTTGGCATTTGGCAACTCGAGTAGAGACATTGACTATCTCACCCGAGGGATGGGTAAGCTGAACATTTCTAGAATGAGTATCAATCTTGGCATAATGAGTTGACATCCAGTCCATGACCAAGATGATATTGATATCCGAAGATTTCAGGGCTATCAAAGATGCCAGAAAAACTAGCCTGTCTACTAGAATTTCATTGCCATAGGTTATCCTGGAGGTTTGCCACTTACTACCAGGGGTTTGGACAACCAATGGGATTGGCATATCACAAAAGGACATGTTATGCAACTGTCACCAAGTGCCTGGGGCATGTGGCATATCCTCAAGTGGCTGGGGCATTTGGCAACTGTGCATAACTTTTTGAAATGAAGGAATGAGATGACCCAGTGTCAAAAAGAACAGACGCTGGGTGATGATTGACAAGAAGCGAACACAATATGACACCGGGATCCTCTGCAGCTTCTTCTGCTGAAAAAATAGTTCACACGGCCACGTGCAGGAGTTGGCTTCACATAGTAAGCTTTGCCCGACTTGCCTTGCCCAATGGACTTTCCAGGTTGCTTGGCACCCATATTCTGAGGACACTCTCGTGAATAGTGCCCTGGTTCTCCACACTTATAGCAGATCACCTGATTAGCATGTGGTGCAGCATTGCTAGCTGGAACACCATAGGTTTTTGCTGGAGGGTTGGTCTGATTCGCCTGAGGCGACACATAGGATGGCCTCGGGGTGTATCTTGGCGGCAGCGAACTATTTGGAACCCATAGCCTGCGTTTTGGGAACGCGGAGCCAGATGATGAGCCAGAGTCACGGGAGTGCTTCTTCGTGGCTTCATAGTCGGTATGACCAGTCTCGGCACTGATCGCCTTGCTGACAAGAGCTTGAAAGCTTGTACACTCGTGGAGGCGCAGGTCACGACGAAGTTCAGGGGTCAGACCCTTGTGGAATCTTGCTTGCTTCTTGGCATCAGTTGACACCTCTTCAGTTGCATAGCGGGCGAGGTTACCGAACTCGCGGCTATAAGACTCCAGGCCAATTTTCCCTGGGTGAATGCACAGAACTCCTCTCTCTTTCTGTCCATCAGACCCTCTGGAATATGGTGCAGACGGAAGGCTGCACTAAAGTCCACCCATGTGGCTGCTGGTCCGGCAGGACGCATAGCTTCAAAGTTCTCCCACCATCGATTGGCGGATCCTTCCAGAAAGTACGACACAAAGGTCACCTTGTCGGCCTCACAAACATTTGCAGAGCGAATCTTTTGCGATATACTGCACAACTAGTCATCAGCGTCGAGGGGGTCGACGGAGTGATGGAACTTCGGAGGATTCAGCTTCACGAAGTCATTGAGGGACACTGGATCATTCCTTGGCTGACGAGAAGTATTTTGCTCAATATGCTCTAGCAGACGGTTGGTCTCCCTTTCATTTCTTTCCGCCTCAAGCATAACTTCCGCGAGAGAAGGCGGGTGAGGCAGTTCCTCCTGCGGTGCTTGACTACCCTCTCCCTGGTCATGGGCACAGGCACGGTTCAACCTGGTGAAAAACATCCTGACAAACAAACTCATAGCTTAGACCAATATCAACATCAATACCAGCTATGGATTAAGCATGAACTGAACACATGGAATGCGGAAATGAACATCCAAATAACATGGTAACAAGCAACTTCTATATATACAACATAGTTCATACACACCATTACATAGTTCAATACAACCTTAACCGAAGAGCAAACTACTGAAAAGATGATACTACTCATTAGAGGCTTTCCAAGCTTCCTATACATTATTTATCTATGCCTCGGAAATTCATCTCACGACATAAGCATACTCCACAAGACACACAGGACTGTGGAAGTACAACTACTACCACCCTAATCCCTATTTGAGTATAGCAAGTTGTGCTCATGTCTTCTTCTTTGCATTCAAGAAAATGACATGAAATCAAAAGCAAAGCAACAAAGAAAACCAAAGCAAACCATAGCAACTTTATATTCAAAAGCTTTTCAATTTTGGTGGCAATTTAAAAATTCCAAAATGGCCATTAGAAAAGTTCATCATTTCTGATAAATGTTGAAAACAAAATATCAGGGGTGAAATATATTTTCAAAATGCTTTTGGCATTTTATTTTAAAGTTAAAAGCTACTGAAATCGAATATATAATTGATTTCAAATATTTCAAAGTTTTCAAAAATGCTGAAACTTTTATATATGTTTGGAAATATTCCAAATAACATTTCAGCATGTTTCAAACTATTTTCTGAATACTTTGGAGCCAAAAATAAAATAAAACAAAGTCAGAAAGTAATTAACAGAAATAGAATTGGAAAAAATAGAAAATACTTACCTGTCGCCTACCTCGCCCAGGCCCAGCTCCTCCCCCTCCTGTCGTCTACCTTCTGCCAGTCGGCAGCACGATGTGGCCGCCGCTTCCTCCGGCGCGGCCACGCACCTGCGTGCCTGCCTAGTCGCCGCTTCGCGCTGGCGAGGAAGGGATAAGCCTCCCGCGACCTCCTCCCGTTCTCTCCCCCTCTCCATTCGCTCTCCTGCGCCCCTTCTCTTGGCCGCCATTAGAGACGAGCTCGAGCTCGAGCTAGCCGTCGCTCCGACCGTCCTCCCTCGCCTCCGAGCCACGCAGAAACTCCGCCAAGACGTGTTAAAGCTTCCCATCTAGCCACACGACGCCGAGAGTCCCTGAATCACCGGATTGCCGTCATCTTCAACCTTCGTCCGCGAAGCTCGCCGTCGTCGATTCATCGTCCCCAGGCCGTCCCCGAGCCAGCTTTCGTCGCCTCTGCCCTCTCTGTGAGCTTAGGGATCCATTCCCATGCTTTTCCCCTTCGTTCCCGAACTCTAAGCCCCGATTCCACTGGAGCCTGACGAGGATTGCCGCTGTAGCTCGTTGTCGGTGACCCTACGGTGACCGGGTGCTCACTCCGAGGCCACCATCGGCTCCAGCTCATCGCATAGTTGCCGTAGGAGCCCAGCCCCGCGCGTGTTGAGCCCCGTAACAGTGACCTCGACGAGGCCCGAGCTTCGGCCGTCACCAAGCTCGTCGCCGGCGTCGATTCCGGCCACCCCAGCCCCTGGGGTTTGCTCCATTGTGCGCGCCGTCGAGTGGCTGTTCTCCCTGTGGCCTCTGTCGTGCGTTTGGTCATCAGAGATGCGTTTCCGACGCCCTCCGCCGTCTTTGGTGCTACCGGAGGCTCACCGTCGGCGAGGTCGACCTCGTCGCCGGTGGGTTCAACCCCCCCCCCCTGAGCCTATGACAGGTGGGGCCAGCCCCTGAGTAGTTAAGTTTAAGTTAATGGAAATAAATAAATAATTAAATCTTTAACCAGTCACTGACATGTGGGTCGAGCCCTGTTAATCAGCTAATTAAGATTAAACCTAATCTAAAACTAGCCAGAGTCACTGGCCAGTGGGTCCCACTTGTCAGGTTTGACTTTCAACGGCCAGCTGCCCCCTGATGTCATGCTGATGCAATAAATCTAATTCTGGTTTTAATATAATTCCAGAATAACTGCAAAACTTTGGAAATTCATTGAAATTTGAATATAACTCCAAATCAAACAAATAATATATGCAAATTGATCAGAAAAATTCAAGGAACACAATGGTGCTACTTTCATGCATGAAAAACAAAGTTATGAAACAACATCATGTCAAATCAATTAAATGATTAAGATAAATATTCCATTTCAAATAATATTTGAATTTGGATTCCAAACCCGATGCAAACTAAGGTTTCACCAACCACATTGAAACATATCACCCTTCATTTCATGCCATGTTCATGCATCATGATTGTTGCATATGATTGATATTGATTGTATGTTGTTATTCGGTAGGCCCCGCCCCTTCGGATACGAGTGATCATCCGACCGACGGATATCACCCCTCTGCTGAGCAACAAGGCAAGCAACCACTTTGATCATCCCGATAAATCCCATGTTCCCACTCCTGCTCTTACTTATTGCATTAGATCAAAATGCTTTGAATGCTTTTACCTCGCTAGTTGAACCCACTCCTATGCATGACATGTCCTTGTCATAGTAATTAGCTCAACCCTGCAACCTAGCATACCTGGTAGATGCTTGAGCCATGATGTGCCTTATCCTGCTATGCATGCTATGCTTAGAGTTGTGTATGGTCTGTTATCTAGGTGATGAACAGGATCGTGAGAATGTGTTCAGCTAATAAAGGTTGTGTGTTGAACTTGATTTGGTAAAGGTACCGGTGAAAGGCTATGTAGGAGTACATGGCGGGTTGTTTCATTGGAACCGTCCTTAGGAACTGAGTTCCGTGTATGTAATCCAAGAGTAGATACTACCACACGTTGGGATACTTAATTGACCCACTCGAGTTATTAATCACTACGTACTCGGTCCAGGAGTTGCAAGTAGTTTCTGCTGTTTATAGTCGTGCTGGAGGCCGTGCATAGTGCCGACCTTAGAGGTGGGCTATGACACGGTAGGCACTGGCATGGTATACCAAGTGGCACCCGGATGGTGGGCTTGGGAACCCTGCCCACATCGTTTGGAGCCGTGGCAGAAACCTCGGTCGGACTTCCGTGCGGGTTAACCTCAACTAGGCGATAAACCTGGACTAGGTATTAGCGTAATTAGCGGTCGTGGCCGACTCCCTCGCTATGCTTCCGCTTGAAGGTTTCCGAGGTACGTGACGTGCACATAGCGATAAGTGGAGGGAGCGTGTGTGAAGAAGTACACCCCTGCAGGGTTATGATCTATTCGAATAGCCGCGTCCGCGGATATGGACTACTTGGAAACATATGTTGTTCATACATAACTATAATGGTTATTCATAAAAATGTCAAGATAAGTGTGAGTGTCGTGGATGGCATTTCCATAGGGTGACGGAATGATTCCATGATGGAGTGTTGTTGTGGAGTTAGTGGACTCGTGTGCGAGAAAATGAAGTTGTAGAAACTATTTAAAAATGTAGCTTTGTCTAGCCAAGAGTCAAAAGCTGGCTTTCTGCATGAAACCCCACAACTCCTTGTTGATACATTGCATGAGTAGATAGATTATCCTAAAGTCTTGCTGAGTACTTTTGTACTCACGTTTGCTTAATAATTGTTGCAGATGTTGTTAATGACCCTAATGGTGGGTTCTCTCTAGACATTGACGACGACGAGTAGCTGGTGTCCCAGCTACGATCGGGGTCCCGACAGCCCACGGCTGCAGCCTTACCTTAGCCGGGACCGTTTGCGCCATTTGACTCGCGTATGCAATTGTGTCGCTAGCATTCCGATCTCAAAGAACCCGGGTCGACATGTCTAGTCATAAACTTAAGTGGCAGTTCCATACAGGGAGAGGCATCCATGACCTAGCAAAGCAGGTGTCGGTCATCAGCGAGTGTAGACGAGTCGTATCAAGCTACAAGGACTCTATTACATCGCGTGACATTTCCCCAAAGGGATAGACACAACAGCTAAGAAGGACACATGCCGGTCAACCAATGTGTTCGGAGCAGTAGCGAACTACCATGGCTCGGTGGAAACACAAAGGGGCATTTCCCCGTAAGGAGTGCTTGTAAGGCATACGACTAGGTGTTCGAACCCCATACATATCAAGTACAACACATGTACGCATGGCATACCCGATATGCATAGATACATCGATGGCATCACAACGTAACCATAAACAAACAAACATTATTTAGAGGGCTCGGAAGAGCCTCACACAAAATATTACACAGGTAGGGTCTCACGACCCATCGTCACAAGTCATTCAAACAAGTCTTACAAGCCAGCGGAAGATTAAAATTGTCTGAGTACAGACAGATGGAAAGGTAAAAAGACACATGGCCTGACTATCTACAGACCCAACCTAGGGCCAGATTGTAGCTGGGACACCAGCGAGTCGTCGTCGTCAACGTCTAGATAGAACCCACCATTAGGGTCATTAACAACCTCTGCAACAATTATTAAGCAAACGTGAGTACAAAAGTACTCAGCAAGACTTTAGGATAATCTATCTACTCATGCAATGTATCAACAAGGAGTTGTGGGGTTTCATGCAGAAAGCTAGCTTTTTACTCTTGGCTAGACAAAGCTACATTTTTAAACAGTTTCGACAACTTTGTTTTCTCGCACACGAGTCCACTAACGCCACAACAATACTCCATCATGGAATCATTCCGTCACCCTATGGAAATGCCATCCACGACACTCACACTTCTCTTGACATTTTTATGAGTAGCCATTATAGTTATCTATGAACAACATATGTTTCCACGTAGTCCATATCCACGGATGCGGCTATTCGAATAGATCATAACCCTACAAGGGTGTACTTCTTCACACACGCTCCCGCCACTTATTGCTATGTGCACGTCACGCACCTCGGCAACCTTCAAGAAGAAGCCCAGCGAGGGAGTCGGCCACGACCGTTAATCACGCTAATACCTAGTCGAGGTTTATCGCCTATGTGAGGGTAACCCGCACGGAAGTCCGACCGAGGTTGCCACGGCCCCAAACGATGTGCGCAGGGTTGCCAAGCGCACCATCCTGGTGCCACTTGGTACACCGTGCCACTGCCTACCGCATCATAGCCCACCTCTAAGGTCAGCACTATGCACGGCCTCTAGCACGACTATAAACACCAGAAACTACTTGCAACTCCTGGACCGAGTACTAAGCGATTAATAAGTCGAGAGGGTCAGTTAAGTATCCCAACGTGTGGTAGTATCTAGTCTTGGATTACATACACAGAACTCAGTTCCTAAGGACGGTTCCAATGAAACAACCCGCCATGTACTCGTACATAGCCTTTCACCGATACCTTTACCAAATCAAGTTCAACACCCAACCATTATTAACTGAACACATTCTCACGATCCTGTTCATCACCCAAATGACAAGCCATACACAAGTCTAAGCATAGCATGCATAGCAAGATAACGCACATCATGGCTCAAGCATCTACCAGGTATGCTAGGTTGCAGGGTTGAGCTAATTACTGTGACAAGGACATGTCATGCATAGGAGTGGGTTCAACTAACGAGGTAAAAGCATTGAAAGCATTTTGACCTAATGCAATAAGTATGAGCAGGAGCGGGAACATGGGATTTATCGGGATGATCAAAATGGTTGCTTGCCTTGTTGCTCAGCAGAGGAGTGATATCCGTCGGTCGGATAATCAGTCGTATCCAAAGGGGCGGGGCCTACCGAATAACAACATACAATCAATATCAATCATATGCAACAGTCATGATGCATGAACATGTCATGAAATGAAGGGTGATATGTTTCAATGTGGTTGGTGAAACCTTAGTTTACATCTGGTTTGGAATCCAAATTCAAATATTATTTGAAATGGCATATTTATCTTAATCATTTAATTGATTTGACCTGATGCTGTTTCATAACTTTGTTTTTCATGCATGAAAGTAGCACCATTGTGTTCCTTGAATTTTTCTGATCAATTTGCATATATTATTTGTCTGATTTGGAGTTATATTCAAATTTCTGTGAATTTCCAAAGTTTTGCAAATATTCTGGAAATATTATAACCACAATTAGATTTATTGCATCAGCATGACATCAGCAGGTCAGCTCGCCGTTGAAAGTCAAACCTGACAAGTGGGACCCACTGGTCAGTGACTATGGCCAGTTTTAGATTAAGTTTAATCTTAATTAGCTCATTAAGAGGGCTGGACCCACATTTCACTGACTGGTTAAAGATTTAATTATTTATTTATTTCCATTAATTTAAACATAACTACTCAGGGGCTCGCCCCACCTGTCATAGGCTCGGGGGGGGTTGAACCCACCGGCGACCAGGTCGAACTCGCCGGCGGTGAGCCTCCGGCAGCACCAGAGACGGAGGAGGGCGTCGGAAACGCGTCTCGATGACGAAACGCACGGCAGAGGCCACAGGGAGAACGGCCAATCGACTACGTGCACGATGGAGCAAACCCCAGGGGCTGGGGGTGGCCGAAATCGACGCCGGCGACGAGCTTGGCGGCGGCCGAAGCTCGGGCCTCGTCGAGGTCACTGTTACGGGGCTCAACACGCGCGGGGCTGGCCTCCTACGGCACCTACGAGGCGAGCTGGAGCCGATGGTGGCCTCAGAATGACCAGCCGGTCACCGTAGGGTCACCCGCGACGAGCTACAATGATGGTCCTCGTCGGGCTCCAGTGGAATCGGGGCTTAGAGCTCGGGAACGAAGGGGAAAAGCATGGGAATGGATCCCTAAGCTCACAGAGAGGGCAGAGGTGATGAAAGCTGGCTCGGGGATGGCGTGGGGACGATGAATCGACGACGGGAGCTTGGCGGCTGAAGGTTGAAGATGACGGCGCTCCGGTGACTCAGGGACTCTCGGTGTCGTGTGGCTAGATCGGAAGCTTCAGGACGTCTTGGCGGAGCTTCTGCGCAGCTCGGAGGCGAGGGAGGACGGTCGGAGCGAAGGCTAGCTCGAGCTCGAGCTCGGCTCTAATGGCGGCCGAGAGAAGGGGCGCAGGAGAGCGAATGGAGAGGGGGAGAGCACGGGAGGAGGTCGCGGGAGGCTTATTCCTTCCTCGCCAGCTCGAAGCGGCGGCCACGCACGCACCCAGGTGTGTGGCCGCGCCGGAGGGAGCGGCGGCCACCTCTTGCTGCCGACTGGTAGAAGGTAGACGACACGAGGGTGAGGAGATGGGCCTGGGCCAGGTAGGCGACAGGTAAGTCTTTTCTATTTTTTTCCAATTCTGTTTCTGTTAATTACTTTCTGACTTTGTTTTGTTTTATTTTTGGCTCCAAATTATTCCTAAAATAGTTTGAAACATGCTGAAATGTTATTTGGAATATTTCCTAACATATATAAAAGTTTCAGCATTTTTGAAAACTTTGAAATATTTGAAATCAAGTATATAGTTGATTTCAGTAGCTTTTAACTTTAAAATAAAATGCCAAAAGCATTTTGAAAATATATTTCACCCGTGATACTTTGTTTTCAACATTTATCAGAAATTTTGAACTTTTCTAATGGCCATTTTGGAATTTTTAAATTGCCACTAAAATTGAAAAGCTTTTGAATATAAAGTTGCTAGGGTTTGCTTTGGTTTTCTTTGCTGTGCTTTTGATTTCATGTCATTTTCTTGAATGCAAAGAAGAAGACATGAGCACAACTTGCTATACTCTAATAGGGATTAGGGATGTGACAGAGTGTCGGGACCGAGATCCTAAGCCATAGGAATCCAGCCTGTAACACATCACATCTCTTTGCGGTCTCACGCACGGTTATCCACACGGCTGCAGCCTTACCTTAGCCGGGACCGTTTGCTCCTTTTGACTCGCGTATGCAATTGTGCCGCTAGCATTCCGATGTCAAAGAACCCAGGTCGACATCTCTAGTCATAAACTTAAGTGGCAGTTCCGTACAGGGACATGCATACATGACCCAGCGAAGCGAGTGTAGACGGGTCGTAGCAAGCTAGAAGGACTCCATTACATCGCGTGACATTTCCCCAAAGGGACAGACACATCAGTTAAGAAGGACACATGCCGGTCAACCAATGTGTCTGGAGCAGTAGCGAACTACCATGGGTCAGTGGAAACACAAAGGGGCATTTCCCCGTAAGGAGTGCTACCAAGGCATACGACTAGGTGTTCGAACCCCATACATATCAAGTACAACACACGTACGCATGTCATACCCGATATGCATAGATACATCGATGGCATCACAAGGTAACCATAAACATACAAACTTTATTTAGAGGGCTCGGAAGAGCGTCACACAAAATATTACACAGACAGGGGTCTTATGACCCATCATCACAAGTCATTCAAACAAGTCTTACAAGGCAGCGGAAGATTAAAACTGTCTGAGTACACACAGATGGAAAGGTAAAAAGGCACATGGCCTGACTATCTACAGACCCAACCTAGGGCCAGATCGTAGCCGGGACACCAGCTACTCGTCGTCGTCAACGTCTAGATAGAACCCACCATTAGGGTCATTAACAACCTCTGCAACAACTATTAAGCAAACGTGCGTAAAGAAGTACTCAACAAGACTTTAGGATAATCTATCTACTCATGCAATGCATCAACACGGAGTTGTAAGGTTTCATGCAGAAAGCTAGCTTTTGACTCTTGGCTAGACAAAGCTACATTTTTAAATAGTTTCGACAACTTTGTTTTCTCGCACATGAGTCCACTAATGCCACAACAATACTCCATCATGGAATCATTCTGTCACCCTACGGAAATGCCATCCATAACAGTCACACTTATCTTGACACTTTTATGAGTAGCCATTATAGTTATCTATGAACAACATATGTTTCCACGTAGTCCATATCCCCGGATGCGGCTATTCGAATATATCATAACCCTGCAGGGGTGTACTTCTTCACACACGCTCCCGCCACTTATCGCTATGTGCACGTCACGCACCTCGGCAACCTTCAAGCAGAAGCACAGCGAGGGAGTCGGCCATGACCGTTAATCATGCTAATACCTAGTCGAGGTTTATCGCCAATGTGAGGGTAACCCGCACGGAAGTCCGACCGAGGTTTCCGCCACGGCCCCAAACGATGTGCGGAGGGTTGCCAAGCGCACCATCCCGGTGCCACTTGGTACACCGTGCCACTTCCTACCGCATCATAGCCCACCTCTAAGGTCAGCACTATGCACGGCCTCCAGCACGACTATAAACACCAGAAACTACTTGCAACTCTTGGACCAAGTACTAAGCGAGTAATAAGTCGAGAGGGTCAGTTAAGTATCCCAACGTGTGGTAGTATCTAGTCTTGGATTACATACGTGGAACTCAGTTCCTAAGGACGGTTCCAATGAAAGAACATGCCAGGTACTCCTACATAGTGTAAGTGCATCTAGTGCCCCTTAGTTATTTTGGTAGTTTGAAGACTTATAGGTTAAGTATCTAATGTGTTTATAAGTGTACACCGGATCTATAAGTCATTGAGGAGTTTGAGATATTTGAAGAATATCGACCCCTAAAAATGTATATCTTCAGTTGAAGAAATTGGTCTGAAGCTGAAGAAATGAATCACGAGGAATCTGCGATGAAATTGATATTCCTCATGAAGACATTGATATTGAGAAGATCGGTGGTTCCTGAAGTAAATCATTCTGAAGAAATTGAAGCGTGAAGATTTAAGTTTTCTGTTTTACTTTCTTCGCATTTGATGAATAGGAACACCGTACTGTTAAAGGGGGTCAAAGTAACGCTATGGAATGAATTTCCTCATGATGCTCAACCCAAGCCAAATCCTAGCAAAAGCCTCAAGTGAGGAATATGAGTGACATGAGGACTCTCACAGTTGAGGGTCCCGACCGTTTCGATAAGCACGCCAAGTCACTGGTCTTATCCACTCCAACGGTCATATTATTTAAGGGCATTAATGTCAAATCATGTCGGGATGCTCCCAGGCTATAAATAGCCGCCCCCACAACCACTAGCTGGTTGGCTGCTCCGCTAGAAACTGACACTTGTCATAAGAGCAACCCAAATTCCTCAGAGCCTACGAGAGTAAATCATCAGTGAGGAAATACACCACCCACCGAAACCACAAACCAAACCTAATGATTGAGCATCACTGAAGAAGTTGTTCCTGTGTGGGACTGAAGCCTTTTACCTTTGAGGATTGTGCATCCTCCAGACGGTTAGGCGTCATGGTCTAGAGCAATCCAGCAGTCAATTGTGGATCGCCGGGTGACCGAGTTTGTGAGGGTTTGGAAGTCTACCCTGAAGACTTACCACGAGTGTTGGGCGAGGACTGTGTGTCCTTAGCTCAAGGAGAATACGGTAGGGACTGTGTGTCCCGGGACTGGGTGTCCTTTGGTTTCAATACCAAGCCGCTCCAAACCAGATGTACAACTGTCACAACAGTTGGAACTGGGTCATCAACAACAGTCTTCACCAAGAATCGGGTTCTAATTCCTCAACTCTTTACTTTCTCTGTATTATGTGTTGATGACTTTCACTTTGACTGTTTGAAGAATTTGCTGAAGACTTTCTCCCAATTTCCTCAACCCCAAATTCTTCACGATAGTTAATCATCATCTGTATTCTGCGTGCCTGCTTACTGTGCAATCAGTTCTCATAATCTTCACTCTGTAATACTGCTGTTGTGAACGATTGCACGACTGATCCTTAACTGTTTCCGCTGTAAGTTAGTCATCAGTGAGGAATTTCCTCAAAAGGAATTTCCTCAGTGATGAAATTCTAAAAATCTCCTATTCACCCCCCCCCCTCTAGTCGATATAACGCACTTTCAATTGGTATCAGAGCAAGGTACTCCCTTGTTCTGTGTGATTTTGGTTTAACCACCTGGAGTTTTAGTTATGTCGACTGCAGGCATGTTCAAGGTGACTGCAGCATGTCCTACCTACGAGGGAAAGAACTTTCCCTTCTGGAAGAACAAAATGCAAATGCATCTACAAGCTATAGACAATGATCTCTGGTATATTGTGGGAAATGGTGTCCCCATCATTTCTGCTAGTGTCACTGCAGCTGATGTGAAGAAATTCGATTCTCAAGCGAAGAACATCATTTGTGGTCATCTGAGCCCTGGCCAGTTTGGAAGAGTAAGTGCCTTAGGCTCTGCAACACTGATCTGGGAGAGACTGTGCAAGGTAAATGAAGGAGTATCAACCCAACATGACTCTCATGTTGATATTCTTCGCAATCTCTTCAATCGCTTCAAGAGACATGACAATGAAAGCTGCCAAGACACCTTTGATCGCCTCACTGACATATCAAATGAACTGCAAGCACTGGGAGCTCGAGACATCACTGATCACGAAGTTGTGAAGAAACTGTTGAGATCTTTGGATTCTTCATTTGACACTTTAGTTCTGATGATTCAAGAAAGACCGGACTACAAGATGCTAGATCCTGCTGATATCCTTGGAAGGCTAAATACTCATGAATTCCAGCTAGAAGAAAAGAGAGATCTATATGGACAAAGCTATTCCAGACCACGTGCACTGAAGGCAAGAGCAATTTCCTCATCTGAAGAAGAAGACACAGATGACAGCAGTTGTGACCCTGAAGAATTTGGTCAGGAACTTGCAATGCTTGTGAGGAAATTCCAGAGATTTACACGACGAGGCCAGTTCGGTAAATCATCAAGAAGAGACATGAGGAAATCAGAATCTGCATCTGAGGACTACAAGAAACGGACCTGTCACAAGTGCAAGAAATCAGGTCATTACATTGTTGATTGTCCTCGCTGGGGAAAGGAATCAAAGAAGAAGAAATACAAGGATGACAGTTCTGATGACTCAAAGAAGAAGAAGAAATCTTCAAAATCCTCATCTTCAAAGTCCTCCTCACACAAGAAGACTAGCTTCAGAAAGGCTCGGACACTTATTGGCAAGGAAATGGATTCCAAGGCAGAATCAGAGGAATGTGATGAAGAAGAAGGCTCTGGAAAAGATTTAGAATCCGGACAGGCTAGTCTTGCACTAGCAACCAATTTCGTCAGCAAGTCAATCTTCAATCTTGAAGAAAATGATTGCACCGTCCATACTGATGAATATGCTGATGACCTCGCTCCAACCTATTGCTTCATGGCGAAAGGTTCAAAGCTATCACATAATGCCTCCTCCTCTGATTCAAGTGACTGTGAACATGATGATTACAAAAAACCCAGTTACAGTAAACTTGCCATCATTGCCACTAAACAACAAACTGCTTTGGAAAAGCTTCAAAAACTGCTAGACAAAAGTGATCGATGATCTGTTGAATGATGAAATGAATCTTAATCAAATCCTCGCTGATGACATGAAAAATCTTCAGTCTAGATTTGATATTCTTCAGGATCATTATGATACACTCCTCACTGATCATGAGAAGCTTTCCTACGAATTTCTTCAAAGGAAGCTTGATCTTGAGAAGCTGAGGATGTCTCATGATGATCTTCGCACGGAAAAAGATTCATTACTAGCTCAACAGATCAGCGCTAGTCAAGTTGAATTTATTCCTCCATGTCTTAAATGCATTGATCGTGAAACTGCTAATTCTTCACCAGAATCTTCAAATGCTACCATTGCTACAAATTCTTCAACTGCACCTGTTGTGTCTATTTCCTCACTTGAGGAGAACACAAATGTCACTGATGAAAATGCAGGGTTGAAGGAATTGTACGTGACAGGCATGTACAAAAGCCTCAAAGGACATCAAATCCTTTGTGATGTGCTCAAAAAGCAGATCTTGAACAGGAACCCGGGGAAAGAAGGAATTGCCTTTGAGAGGAAATTGAATGCTGATGGATCTTATTGGCAACCTGAGCAGTATCCCAAAACCTCATGGGTTGCTGCTACTGGGCCTCCTTTTGATCCATCTAATCTAACTGGCTTCTCATGTGAATTATCCTATTCCTCGGATGAGTCATTTGATTCCAACTATAAACTGTTCAAAAATCAATCTGGTGAAGTATTTGCTCGATATGTTGGAACTAACTGCAGGAATGGCCCTCCTCTGAGGAAAATCTGGGTTCCCAAAAGCTGTCTTGAAAATCTTCAAGTGAATGTCCTCATGACATCACCTCTGAAGAATCTGAACCCCAGATCAAATTCCTCAGGAGGACCAAAGTTTTCAAAAGGATCAAAATCCTCAACTGGTCAAAACTATGCTCGTACCCGTGCTTATGCGTCTAACATGCAGGGAAACTACAAGGAATATGATTATGAACGCTACTCCTCAAATCATTATGTTCATAAATCATCAAACCAGTTCTCTGCATACTCATATGAGTACTTTAAACCCCCCTACTGTTAAGAGAAGTGCATTAGCTTCAATGCCACCTTTCTCATATGGTGCTCGCAGGATGATGAACGCTTTGCCACCCCTTCAGATGTGGGTGGTGAAGAAATCAAACTAATCACTTCTGCAGGTCAGGTCTCCAGATGAAAATCATCATCTGAAGAATTTGGTGGAGACCTGAGGAAATGCTTGATAGGACGCAAGCTAATGATTGATGAAATAGAAATATTTCACACGTCCTTACATTTCTGTTATGATGAAATCACTGAACTGATGAAATTAGTATCATATTCTTCAAATCTGAAGCATATGAGATGGTAAGTTGTACTAATTCATCTGCAGGATGACAAATCCAAAAATACTGAGTGGGTTCTCGATAGTGGCTGCACACATCACATGACTGGTGATAAAATCCTACTGATGAATATGCCACTAACTCCATCACCTCTGAAGCAAATCACACATGCTGATGAAGGTAAAAGCAAGGTATTGGGACTTGGCAAAGTAGCTATTTCCAAGGATAGGCATATGGACAAAGTGATGCTTGTTGAATCTCTTGGTTTTAACCTCATGCCAGTCTCGATGCTTTGTGATCTTGATATGATTGTTATCTTTGGTAGATATAGATGTGTAGTCATCATGGAATCTGACAGATCCAAAGTCTTCGAAGGTGTAAGAAGAGGGGATTTGTACATTGTTGACTTCTCTACAGGTCCTCAACCAGCCACTTGCTTACTAGCAAAAACCTCAGAAGGATGGCTATGGCACCGAAGACTAGGTCATGCAGGCATGAGGAATTTGCACACACTTGCAAAGAAGAAGCATGTCATTGGCATCGAATCAGTCAAATTCCTCAAGGATCATCTCTGTGGTGCTTGTGAATCTGGGAAAATGACCAGATCCAAGCATCCGTCCAAAACCATCATGACCACTACACGTCCATTTGAATTGCTTCATATGGATTTATTTGGACCTACTCACTATGCAACACTAACCAATGCAGCATCTCTATATGGCTTTGTCATAGTTGATGATTATTCCGGATACACTTGGGTGCATATTATAGTGTATAAAACTGAAGTGCAGGAAATCTTCAAACGATTTTGTTCAAGGGCCTCGACGAACTTCGGCATCAAGATCAAACATATCAGGAGTGATAATGGAACCGAGTTCAAAAACACTGGTCTTGATGATTATCTTGATGAACTTGGTATTACTCACAAATTGTCTGCTCCTTATACTCCTCAGCAGAATGGTGTCGTCGAAAGAAAGAATAGGACTCTGGTTGAAATGGCAAGAACTATGCTTGAAGAATATCAGACTCCTCGTCGCTTCTGGCCTGAAGCAATCAACACTGCATGTCATATCATCAACAGGGTATATCTTCACAAATTCCTCAAGAAAACCTCATATGAACTCCTCACTGACAAGAAACCCAATGCACATGAAGGTTTTATGATCGGTTATGGAAAGGACTCGCACACCTACAGAGTCTTCAACAACTATCACAACAAAGTTGTTGAGACTGTAGATGTGCGGTTCGATGAAACTAATGGCTCGCAAAGAGAGCAATTGCCTTCTGATCCAGATAAGCTGTCTCCTGAGGAAGCAATAAAGCTTAAGCCTACTGAAGACATTGTCCCCACTGAGGAAATTGGTGAAGAAACGATTCCCATCGCTGATGAAAGCCAAGAAGATGCTCCTGAGGAAATTGCAACAGCACCACTTCCTCAGCCCAGACAAAATCCTCAACCAGCTCATCCGAGGATTGCAAATGAAGTAGAACTTGACAAAATCCTCAACGACATCAACGCGCCGGGTCCTCTCACTCGCTCAAAAGCTTCACACTTAGTTAACTTTTGTGGGCATTTTTCTTTTGTATCCATCACAGAACCCTCAAAAGTAGCTGAGGCTTTTCTGGAACCGGAGTGGATCCAAGCCATGCAAGACGAACTTCTTCAATTCAAGCTGAATGACGTATGGGAGCTTGTCAAACGACCAGATCCTCGCAAGCATAACATCATCGACACCAAGTGGATTTTCCGAAACAAGCAAGATGAGGACGGTCAAGTGGTGAGGAACAAGGCACGACTTGTAGCCCAAGGCTACACCCAAGTTGAAGGAATAGATTTCGATGAAACTTTTGCACCTGTTGCTAGACTTGAAGCTATTCGAATTCTACTTGCTTATGCTAATCATCATAATATCATCTTATATCAAATGGATGTGAAAAGTGCATTCCTCAATGGTAAGCTTGAGGAAGAAGTATATGTTGCTCAGCCCCCAGGTTTTGAGGATCCAAAGAATCCAGACAAAGTCTTCAGACTCAAAAAGGCTCTGTATGGCCTCAAGCAAGCCCCTCGGGCATGGTATGATACATTGAAGGAATTCCTCATGAAGAAAGGCTTCATACCTGGTTCACTCGATCCAACTCTTTTCACAAAATCTTATGATAATGAGTTGTTTGTATGTCAAATATATGTTGATGACATCATATTTGGTTGTACTGACAAAAGATACAGTGATGAATTTGCCTATATGATGAGTGAAGAATATCAGATGTCCATGATGGGGGAGCTGAAATTCTTCCTAGGTCTTCAAATTCGTCAACAAAACAATGGAATCTTCATATCACAGGAGAAATACCTCAAGGATGTTCTAAGGAAATTCGACATGCATGAATGCAAAGGTGCCAAGACTCCAATGCCTACCAACGGTTACCTCGGCACTGATGAAAATGGTAAAGATTTCGATCAACAGGTATACCGTTCTATGATTGGCTCTTTATTGTATCTATGTGCATCTATGCCGGATATAATGCTTAGTGTTTGCATGTGTGCACGTTTTCAAGCAAAACCGAAGGAATCACACCATAAGGCTGTGAAGCATATTCTTCGACACTTAGCTCACACACCAACACTAGGATTGTGGTATCCCAAGGGCTCCAATCTTCATCTGGTAGGGTATTCTGATTCAGACTATGCTGGTGACCGTGTGGATCGCAAGTCAACATCTGGCACATGCCATTTCCTCGGAAGATCACTAGTTTGCTCGTCCTCAAAGAAGTGGAACTGCGTATCACTCTCCACTGCCGAAGATGAGTACATTGCTGCTGGTTCTTGCTGTGCTCAATTACTATGGATGAAGCAAACCCTCAAGGACTACGGCATCAACATGAAGAATGTGCCTCTCTACTGTGACAATGAGAGTGCTATCAAGATTGCATATAACCCAGTACAGCACTCGAAGACCAAGCACATCCAGATTCGTCATCATTTTCTTCGGGACCATGTCATCAAGGGCAATATCCTCATCGACCATGTGAAGACTGATGATCAACTGGCTGATATCTTCACTAAGCCCTTGGATGAGAAAAGGTTTTGCAAGTTGCGGTGTGAGCTAAATATCTTAGAGTCTTCAAATGTTTTGTAAAAAAACATGCACACATCCTAACACTTATGCAAAGTTGATGACTTAGATGTGCAACACATGATGAAACGATTTTCTTCAACCAATGAAGAAAGTCACTCTGAATGTGAAGAAATTAACAAAGAAATTGATTCTCAGGGCCCTACGACAATTGTACGCGGCGTCTGTAATCAACATTCTTATATGGTGGGTAACGCCACCGCCCAATGTGAAATTCCTCAAGTTGATTTTCTTCAAATGATCAATTTCCTCACAATGCATTTTCTTCAAAACAGATGTTCTTCATTGTGATGATCTATTGCAAAATCTTCAAAAACACTTGATGACTTTCATTTGCCTAGGTAGAATGTGATTTCTAGTCCTCAACAGCATTCACTTATTGCTATTTCTTCAAGTTGATGTTTCTGCTAAGTGAATGTGATCGGACCCTATTTTCCCTCTATGCTATACTTATCCAGTCTATTCAATTCTTCATATGCGTTCTACTTGAAACTTTGTTCAAAATCCTCACTGCATCCTTGTCAGCTGATGATTTTGTAACAAAAATCCTCAAATCTTCAAAAATTGTTTTCTTCAAAGGATCAGTAACTGAACCCCCACTTCCCACGATCGGATAACCACGATCTCCACTATCTCCACCGCGTCGTACGGGAGCTACACGTGTCGTGCGGAGACGTAGAGGCAAGGGCTATTCGGTCTGAAACTTTCGCGCCAAACAGTAACTTTCGGGCTATAAATATGTCCTTATCCCCCTCGGTATCATCTTCTTCGCCTCATCGCTCTCCTGCCACAGCACACCGAACCCTAGCGCCACCGCTGGTAGTCTTGTCGCCGGCAAGGAAGAGCTTCACTGCCTCAACCTTCTCGCCGCCAGGATCACGCCGGAGTCGGAACATCTACGTCCGCCGCCACCGTAGACGTCCTCTGCTGCCAAGTTAGGGTGCATTGGACACTTTACCGAAGAGCCTCTCCAACACCACCTTTTGTGTTCTTCGTTCGCACCTTCCAGGGTAAATATATCCCATTTTTACAGCAGATTAGATCTGAAATTTTACCTCTCCCATGTGAAATCTGTTTTTCCTCAAGATACGATGCGCACATGATTCCTCAAACACTATTCATCACCACAATCATTGATGAACTAGCTAAGCATCTAAGATTTTCACGAGATTCCTCAATTGTGCGAATTTTCGGATCTGTACAACTCTGGAACCCAAGAACAGTATGCTTAAGCAAATTCCTCAACCACTGGTTATATTCCTCAAACTATCAAACTTTTTCATTTTCTTCAAATCTGAGAACGCATATGACCTCTCCGAATTCCTCGCAACTATGCTCTGTTCACACGTACACGCATGTCAGCTGATGAATCTCTCGGTTCTCATCACATTAACTCATTTGCAGCGTTTCTGGAAGAAACTCTTCAAGGCTCATCAGAATCTTCAAGAGTTCAAAATCATCAGCAAATTCCTCGTCTGAAGAAAATGGAGGAAGAAAGGAAACAGAAGGGAGGAAAGAAACTGGAGCAGAACACAGCTGTTGATATTCCTGATGACATATACATGGACTATTGCACGCCTGATGAAGAACCTGAGACAATGGCTAAAAGAAAGATTAGGCTGCAGAAAATTGAGCGCAGATGGGCAAAGGAGTGGAAGGAGTACAGATTTGTGACCCCAAAATATGCGAAGAAATTCGCTTTGAAGCCTCCTGGCAGAAGGGATCCACTTGAGGATCATCAAGTAGCTCATCCCTCAAGTCTTATGACACTTGATGACTACCCAGATGAAAAAGAAAGGCATCTCGCCAAGCTCAAGAAGCAAGCCGAAACAACAGTGAAGAAATTTCATGAATCCTCAGCTGCTGCCTCCGGTGCTGCTCATTCCTCAGCAGTAGAAACCTCAGGCTCAGAGATTCCTCAAAAGCAGTATGCGCCATCAAAGCCAAAGGCTCCAAAGCCTTAAGAGAAGTCTCGACAGGCTTCTGTCACAAAACCCTCAGCTCCAAAACCCTCGGTTCCAAAACCGTCAACACAAAAACCATCAGCGCCAAAACCCTCAGCACCCATCTCATCTACACCAAAGTCCTCAGCTCCACCTCCAAAGGCAGTACAGAAGAAAGTCGTGAAGACTACGACTGCCAGCTCCAGCTCCTCACTCCCAGCTGCAACTAGCCCGGAGACAAAGTCTTCAACACCCCTTGTGAAGACGTTGGCAACTACTGAACTTGCACCTCTGCCCAGCCCCAGCAAAATCATCGCAGTCCCGTCTGCATCAGAGGGAAGTGATGATTATGATGATGAATCCCTGGAAGCCATCATCACGAACAAGCAAGAAAAGGTAGCACAAGCATCAGGCAGTGCTATTCCTCTGGCCATGGACCCCAAGGTCCTCCTTGACTTCATCAATGTATGGTATGAAAACCCAAACACACCCATTGATGATTTGAAACTTCCTCCTGGCGTCAGCCACATGGTGGCCACCTTCATAAACAAAGCCAAGTGGAAGGAACAGAAGGCCAAGTAGGCAAAGATTGCAAAGGCCAGAAAGGAGAAATTCCTCAGGCAAAATCTCCTCAAGCTGACGCCTGAAGCATTGGTGTCAACCCAGGCAGAGCTGCAAGTCTTGACAGACAAGTGTGAGAAACTGTCAAACCGCAAAAGCATCAAACGCAATTTCATCAAGCTAGCCACTAGTGATGTTGATGACTACAACAAACGTCACCCACCAACAGCACCAACTCCTCAGCCCCTGGTTGAACAGCCAGAAGATGCATCTCCTGATGAGGAGGAAATTCCTCAAGCTGAGGAACACCACCAAGAACGACGTGCTGATGAGCCGACCATTGAAGAAATCACTACCGAGACCGCCACTGACGAAATTGCAACCCCTGATGCAACTGCTCCTGATCCAGCTGCTTCACCAAAGCAGGCTGATGACTCTCTTCCAGCTGGTTCCTCACTACCAGCTGAAGAATCTGTAGAGAAAACACCTTCACCAAAAGCTTCAAAGGTGAAGAAGGTAATCCCGTCTGCATCAGACATGAAAAAGACAAGAGCTGCTGAGAAGGAAGCGAAGAAGAGAAAAGCTTCCTCAGCAGAAGAAAAGATTGAGGCAAAACGCCTCAAGGAAACTGAAGAATCTGCCCCTCTGGACCCGGTGCCTCTAAATGTTGCACCTTCATATGAAATGGTCGTCATTGGTGACCAAACTACAAGGGCAGATGAGGAAATGAAGGATGATGCCTCTGAGGAGCATACTGATGAGGAAATCCAGATTGATGAAAGTCCTCAACCTCATGTTCCTCAGACAGAGACTACTCAAGCTTCAGCTGCAGCAGCTGATGAATCTGCTTCTGCCACAAAGTCAGCTGATGAAAACCAAGCTGAAGAAATTGTCCAGTCTGAGCAGGCTCCTCCCACTGAACAGGCTGACCAAACTCCTCAAGCTGAGAAGGAAGAAGAAATTCCTCAGTCTGAAGCTCAACCAGAGCAAGAAATACCAGCTGATGAAATTCCTCAACCTGAGGAAACTGCTGAAGAAAATGTTCCCGCCCCTGACAATGAATTCATTATGCTCAACCCAGAGACTGTCATGATTGTTTCCCCTCCCATTCCTCAGCACAATCTCAAGCCAGTTCAGCGTCTGCCATTCTCAAAGCGGCCAAAGTTTCAGAAAGAAAATTTCTTTGAGGAACGCATGTATTTCATCGGAGAGAATCCCTATGACAAGCCTCAAATGAGGCATCTGAAGTTTTGGACAAGGACTCAGATGAACTATTATGCTTCTGTGCTCTGTGGACGCAACAAGATATTCCAGCACAGGCACATTCCTCATGATGAACTTGAAGAAACTCCCTGCATGGAACCAGTCCTCAGCGTACTTCATGATGCAGGTTTGCTCCCTATGTGCTCAGACATATCCGATTGGAATAGTGAGCTTATTCTTCAGTTCTATGCAACTCTGCACATCTCGGGCAATCCTGATGACATCAACACTTGGGTGTTCGACTGGATGACCCAAAACACTCACTACAAGGCTCCAGCGTCTGAACTCCTCAAAGAACTGCCCGTACCAATTCCTTCAGACGGGGCAGTGAAGCTTTATGGTGAGCATGAGCTGCCAAATGGAATGATGGAAGTCCTCATGAAGCCTTTGGCTGCAGGAAAACCCTCAAGAACCACATTCCTCGTCCATGAGCTCAAGTACACACCCCGGTCTGTCTACCGCATTCTCTGCAGTGTGCTAGCGCCAATCAAAGGCCATGACGATGAAGAAGATGTTGTCGGCCTCATGAAGAATATCCTCTTCAACATCATTCACGGTATCCCCATGAATATCCATGATTTCTTCTTGAGGACTTTGGCTGACAATGCAATGTGCCCCTATGATCACAAATTTATGCACCGTGGATCATGAGATTCCTCAGGACTAGGACAGGCATCAACTTCCATGCAGATTTCCAGAACCATGTTGGTTATATGCCTCCTATCCGGGTCAACAAGAAGACTTTAGAGCCCATTGAGGGAAAAGGAAAGTGTGTGATTGATGAAGGCAGCAGGCCCCTTGACGGCCAGTTCAAAGAACGAGATGCATATTCTTCATGGGACGATACTGAGACTCGTCCACCCAGCCCTGTTCCTCCTCGCGTGCTACACACCACAGAGCTTCTTCTCAGTCTTCATCAGAAGGTAGATCACAACCACAAATGGGTCAAACGCCAGTTTGGTGCCATTGTGAAAACCCTCACTGAGACCCAGAACTCTGTGAAACTTAATCATCACTATTTGCATGAGGTTTTCGATCGCACCTGGGCCACTCTTGCACATCTGAAGACCCAGACTGAGCTTGAAGAAATGAACTTTGAGCAAGACTTTGAGTGGTCGTGGCCTCCCAAGAAGAAGTTCAGGCCCATTCCAGTGCCAGATCTTGAAGACAGCTCCTTCTCGTCATTCCGCACCGCCGAATCTAATGAGGAACAACTCGACACCGCAACAGGCCCAAGGAAGAAGACTACAACCAAGAAGCGCCAAGGATCTTCATCAACCGCAAGGAAATGAAGTCTTCACGGGCGTTAGTCCTTAGTTTGTCCCTTTTTGTCACTTGATGACAAAGGGGGAGAAACTTGAGAGTTAGTCTTCAAACGGGATTTATTTTTGGGGCTTATGAACTATATTTAAGTTACAAACTCTTGGCTCTTCTGAAGTTTTTATGTAATGAGTTGTAACTTAAGCCTGATGGTACTCTGACGCTTTTTGAACGTTTTTCTTTGCATGCTTATTCCTCAAGTTTTAATGCACGCATGCTGGAATTCGTCAGATACCATTTGCCATCATGCATCTTCATTTTCTTCATATAATATGTTATATGTATGCATGATTTACAAGATTCAGGGGGAGATCTCCATGATATAAATCATCAATGTGCGTATGCTATAAAAGCAAAATCCTCAAGGTATGCACATCTTCAGGGGGAGTCTCTATAAATCTTGTCTTCAAATTCCTCAATTGAATATTTACACTTCATATTTTTGATCCATGTTGAAGACTTAACCTAATTGTCATCAACCACCAAAAAGGGGGAGATTGTAAGTGCATCTAGTGCCCCTTAGTTATTTTGGTGGTTTGAAGACTTATAGGTTAAGTATCTAATGTGTTTATAAGTGTACACATGATATATAAGTCATTGAGGAGTTTGAGATATTTGAAGAATATCGACCCCTAAAAATGTATATATTCAGTTGAAGAAATTGGTCTGAAGCTGAAGAAATGAATCACGAGGAATCTGCGATGAAATTGATATTCCTCATGAAGACATTGATATTGAGAAGATCGGTGGTTCCTGAAGTAAATCATTCTGAAGAAATTGAAGCGTGAAGATTTAAGTTTTCTGTTTTACTTTCTTCGCATTTGATGAATAGGAACACCGTACTGTTAAAGGGGGTCAAAGTAACGCTATGGAATGAATTTCCTCATGATGCTCAACCCAAGCCAGATCCTACCAAAAGCCTCAAGTGAGGAATATGAGTGACATGAGGACTCTCACAGTTGAGGGTCCCGACTGTTTCGATAAGCACGCCAAGTCACTGGTCTTATCCACTCCAACGGTCATATTATTTAAGGGCATTAATGTCAAATCATGTCGGGATGCTCCCAGGCTATAAATAGCCGCCCCCCACAACCACTAGCTGGTTGGCTGCTCCGCTAGAAACTGACACCTGTCATAAGAGCAACCCAAATTCCTCAAAGCCTACGAGAGTAAATCATCAGTGAGGAAATACACCACCCACCAAAACCACAAACCAAACCTAGTGATTGAGCATCACTGAAGAAGTTGTTCCTGTGTGGGACTGGAGCCTTTTACCTTTGAGGATTGTGCATCCTCCAGACGGTTAGGCGTCATGGTCTAGAGCAATCCAGCAGTCAATTGTGGATCGCCGGGTGACCGAGTTTGTGAGGGTTTGGAAGTCTGCCCTGAAGACTTACCATGAGTGTTGGGCGAGGACTGTGTGTCCTTAGCTCAAGGAGAATACGGTAGGGACTATGTGTCCCGAGACTGGGTGCAATCGTTCACAACAGCAGTATTACAGAGTGAAGATTATGAGAACTGATTGCACAGTAAGCAGGCACGCAGAATACAAAGATGGCGGAGGGCATGGGAAACGCATCTCGGATGACCAAACGCACGACACAGGCCACATGGAGAACGACCATTCGACAACGCGCACGATGGAGCAAACCCTAGGGGCTGGGGTGACCGGAATCGACGCCGGCGACGAGCTTGGCGACGGCCGAAGCTCGGACCTCCTCGAGGTCACTGTTACGAGGATCAACACGCGCGGGGCTGGGCTCCTACGGCACCAACGTGGCGAGCTGGAGCCGATGGTGGCCTTGAAATGACCAGACGGTCACCGTATGGTCACCGGCGACGAGCTACAGCGGCGGTCCTCGTCGGGCTCCAGTGGAATCGGGACTTAGAGCTGGGGAATGAAGAGGAAAGCATCGGAATGGATCCCTAAGCTCACAGAGAGGGCAGAGGCGACGAACGCTAGCTCGGGGACGGCCTGGGGACGATGAATTGACGATGGCAAGCTTGGCGGCCGAAGGTTGAAGATGATGGCGATCTGGTGACTCAGGGACGCTCGGCATCGTGTGGCTAGATGGGAAGCTTTAGGACATCTTGGCGGAGCTTCTGCGCGGCTCGGAGGCGAGGGAGGACGGTCGGATCAACGGCTAGCTCGAGCTCGAGCTCGGCTCTAATGGCGGCCGAGAGAAGGGGCCTAGGAGAGTCAATGGAGCGGGGGATAGCACGGGAGGAGGTCGCGGGGGGCTTATCCCTTCCTTGCCAGTGCGAAGTGGCGGGCAGGCAGGCACGCAGGTGCGTGGCCGCGCCGGAGGGAGCGGCGGCCACCTCTTGCTGCCGACTGGCAGAATGTAGACGACCGGAGGGGGAGGAGCTGGGCGAGGGCCACGTAGGCGACAGGTAAGTCTTTTCTATTTTTTCCAATTCTGTTTCTGTTAATTACTTTCTGACTTTGTTTTGTTTTATTTTTGGCTCCAAACTATTCCTAAAATAGTTTGAAACATGCTCAAATGTTATTTGGAATATTTCCAAACATATATAAAAGTTTCAGCATTTTTGAAAACTTTGAAATATTGAAATCAATTATATAGTTGATTTCAGTAGCTTTTAACTTTAAAATAAAATGCCAAAAGCATTTTGAAAATATATTTCACCCCTGATATTTTGTTTTCAACATTTATCAGAAATGATGAACTTTTCTAATGGCCATTTTGGAATTTTTAAATTGCCACCAAAATTGAAAAGATTTTGAATATAAAGTTGCTAGGGTTTGCTTTGGTTTTCTTTGCTTTGCTTTTGATTTCATGTCATTTTCTTGAATGCAAAGAAGAAGACATGAGCACAACTTGCTATACTCTAATAGGGATTAGGGATGTGACACGGACGCACCCATCGGCGGTCGTTACTCCAGGCAGGATCTAGACTGTCCCTACATATCAATACTAGTCTTTTCAACGCACTTTGTCCTCCCTCATGGGCATCCGAGATTAACTTCCCGGTCGGTCACCCATCCTTGAACTACTCCAAGCCGAGCACGCTTAACCTAGGAGTTCTGTTCGAATGGGCTCCCGGAAAAGAAGGAATTCCTTATTTATATGAGTATTCTATCATACCTAATAAGCCAGGCTATCACATATGGTATCAGAGCAGTATCGACCTAGGAGCCCCCTTGATTGATCGTACTTGGCCGAGTCGAGTCTAGTGAAAAAATTGCTCTGAGTCTAGTTTTATATCGGAGAGTAGGATTATTTTTTCTCCTCTTCTATGTTCTGGTGAGGAATCTTGATGTAATAATTTTAATTCTACTTATCTTCTCACTCAAAAAAAAATTTAGGATCACGCGGATATTTTTGGAATCTATATAATGTCGATGTGACGGAGTTCTGTCTTGGTGCCTCCTGTCTGACTTGATTTCTTCCGGGGAGTTGAGCTCGAGGGGATTCTGGAGCACATCGTTATCATTCAGATTTCTTAGTATCTTAGCACGAAGGATGTTCGAAATTGCTTCAATACTAGTAGTGGCGAGAGGAGTCTGGCTTCCCCAGTACTGGTGCAGATAGATCCGGATGTATCACCATACTTAGTATCGTTGTGATTACGAGGGTGTAAGATAGATGAGTTTCTGAGATCTCTGGTGATGTGTTGACGGATGTGATACACTGGACGAGTTAGTATAGGAGTTGAGTGATATATTACTCCTTGTATCCGTGGACCAGATTGCATGACCAGAAATTTTGGGAGTTCTTAGGTGGGAATTCAAGTAGTTACTTATAGGACAATCTTCCAACATATGCATGATATGAGGTTGGGGTTCGACATCTAGTGGATTCATTTGTTCACGGTCGTTTTACAGTGGTTCTCATTGTGTCTTAAAGAGTACTTGTAGCTTGCTACTACTCGGGGACGCTTCATATGTCATGTGCACTGCCTTGTACATGATGGCTACTGTAGGATAGAGCCTGTGCGAGCCTCATCCACGAAAATATCAGACGGAATCTCTCTCATGAATTTGTTCTGGCTTGCTTCATAAGCCTCGTCCTTTGTTTTGTTGGAGTGTGGTACTTCGAGTTGCTCTGTTGTCAAGTTGTGATTTCAGATCTTTCCTAAGAAGTGTTCTCATATTTTATGAGAGTGCTAATCCTTTTGCTTAATCAAGTTGTTTTGTCAATTCTTTTCAACTAGAGTCGTCATGTCAATTCCTTTTAAACGGTGTGCTTCTCTTCTAGTTATTCAATCTTCTCCAAGATTTGGAAGATCAATATCTATTTTCTTTCCGGAGTTTGTCTCATCTGTCCCTAGTTGTCTTTGTTTTGCCCACCCTCCCACCCTTTCTTCAGTGATTCATTTTTCATCCAACTGTCTTCTTTTAATTGTTACTTCCGCTATCTTTTTCTTTTCTCTCTTATCGGGTGATTCATTGTGAAGATTTTCAGGAGGTTCTAGTTCATCATTCTGCATTCTTGCTTTCTTTTGCAGTGGATTCTGTTCAAGATTTTGGTGCTCATCATGTTTAATTCATCCTCTAATGCTTTCTCATGTTGGAATTCTATCAAGTCTTTTTTTGTTTTTATTCCCTCCTTGTCCTAACCGGTGTATTGAAGTTATCTTAGAAGTTTTTTTGTTTTCAACTCTTTCAATTATTTCGAGGTGCTAACCTCATCAAGTTTTCTTTATACGAGTGCAATATCTTTCTTTCTAAGCAATCTTTTCAACGATGGTTTCTTTGAGTGGGCCCATAACCCACAGGTTTTTCCCAGGATCTTATTTGTCTCTTCTAATCTTTTCCAGAGATCTCTAATTGTTTTCAACTATGACGTAAGTATGAATTTCATCAGTCATATTCCTTCTTCAGGATCACTTCAAATTTATTTTCATCACTAGCTCAACTTTTCCTTGTCCTTATTCCAGAGTGTCTCATTAATTCTTGATGGTGCTCTTGCCATGTTTTCAGCTTGGAAGACCGAAGGAGTGTTTCTCTCAATCTTGCTCCATTATGGTGAAGATTGTCGCTTCAGCTTTGTGTATCATTGTGAATTGTTCTCGATCATGAGAATTCCTTCCTTGTCTATCAGATGCATTTCTAATTGTTTTCATTCTCGATTCTCCGAAGGTCATCATTTCAGAAGATTTCTTTTTTCTCAGCTTTAAGCTTTCATCCTCAAATTCTTTGCAATTGTTTTCTCTTCGTTCGTCTCTCAATTATTCCAGTGCCTTGCTTAAGTTTTTCTCTGAGGTGGCTCATGATCTCTTCATTCTCATGTATCTCCATTAATTATTGGTATTCCCATTCAATTGTGAATTCTTACTGGTGCTTCCTTCAATTATGCTTCAAGTGGTGCATATATATCTCTCTCTTCAAGTTTGTTTCAAAAAGAATAAGTGGTATGCTAAATCTGTTGCTTGTCATCAATTTACCTTTATGAAGGATAAGCATAACATAATTTTTATTCTTGTTCCATCAAGTGATCTCAATTCTTCTTATGGAGTGGCTCATGATGTCAAATTCTTTTTCTCAAGTGTTCTTCAAGATTCTTGTTGGAGAACCTCAAGTATTCTTTGTTTTGCATTTGAAAGTGCAATTCTTCCTCTTTTATCCTTTGTGGTGGTGTTATAACATTCTTGTTAGTGGAGGAGTCTCGAAGAGAAGTTGTTTCAAGAATGAGATATTTAATCCCACCAATTCTATGATCATGGGATATTTTCAACCCATGACTTCTTCATTGAGCTGTCTTGGTTTAAAGTTCACCTAAAGAATTTCCTAAGGGTTGTTCCTATTATGGTGTTGCCATTAATCCAAGTTTTCAATGTTTCCTCTTGGTGTAAGAAGTTTTTCCTTTCCTGTTGCATCCAATCTATCCTTGTTTCTGTTAGTGGCTGGTCGTCTCCTCATTATTTTGAGATGGTCTCTATAAACCCACAACAAGATTATTCTTTCCGTTGTTGGGTTGCCAACAACTCCGTCCAATTGTTCTTGCAAGGCTGCTTATCAAATTCATTTGTGGTAATAGTTATCATTCTCTTCTTCATTCCTTCTTCCCAATGATCTAGTTTTTATTCCCTTGTTCCGGAGTTGTTGTGATGTTGCTCTCTTCAATCTATCATCTTGTTCTCTCTCGATCGTGTTCTTTTCCTGTTTTTCAAGTTAGTTAGTTTGTTGTGAATCTTCTCAAGATCTTTCATCTTATAGAATTTCTGTCCCTTTTGCTACCGAAGTGGTGCTGAAATTTTGTGTGAATTCTTGCTTGTTTCTCATATCATTCCTCATATCTTTGCAACCTTCAAGAGTCATTGGTTTCACTCGTTTGTCAAAGAAGCGACTAAGTATACCTCTTGCTTTCTCATCGTCTCCCCCTTTTATTCTTGGATCTCGGGTCGAGATCCTCTTGTAGTGTAGGAGAGTTGTGACAGCCCGAGACCGACACTCCAAAAGATTACCCTCTTTTCCATTGCTGTCGGGTGTTTATTTTAATTGTTGCATCATCATGCGCATCATCAGCATTGCTTCGGCACTCCATTGCCGCCAGTTTTCAAATATTGCATTCGTTATTAGTTGCGGTTCTCTCCTCGTTCGTCGTTGACCGTGTTGAGACCGACCACACACGCACGCGCCCGCGGCATCGTTTAACTCTTGTTTTTAAAAGTGCATTTAAAATATTCTTGGATTGGGATGAAACTTGGCGCGCGGTCTTATTTTAATGTAGGTAGACCGCGTGCCAATTTTCTTTGCGATCGGAGTCTGTTTGGTAGCAGAACGGTCGACCGTAGCGGCATCGTCTTCGGTTATTCGTCGGACGTTTTTCAGTATTTCAAAATGCGTGTCACGGGCGCACCATTTCCATCTCATCCTCACCTAGCCACTCTTCACAGCCACCTAGACCGTCCCCGCGTGCAAGACCGCTTGAATCCGATCGCACGGTTGAAACCGGGGCAAAAAATTGCTAACCCTAGCCCCTCACTTTCCTATTTAAGCACCCCTAACCTTCCCCTAAGGGAAACCCTAGCCCCCACCTCAAAATCTGTGCAGCCAGCCATCGGACCCAGATCTGGCCCGCCCAGACCCGGATCGGCCGCCGCCACCGAGTTGCTCCTCTCCTCCCATGCAGTAGCCCCGATCTCCCCATGCCCGAGCACCTTCCGAGCAGATCTCGCCGGTCGCTGCGCCCGGCCGCCTTCAGCGTCGTCGCCGGACATCATCGCCTCCGGCCTCGGCCGCCTCTTGCCGCCGCCGGATGCTGCCAATCCCTGTCGGCTGGAGTGCTGACCTCGCCTAGCCCTAGCCAGCCGCGTCGCCCTGCTCCCTCGCCCCGAGCGCCCTGCGCCTCCCTGCATCGGCTCCGTGCGCCGCCTCCCGCTACCCACCGGCCCGCCGCCGCCGGCCGATCCAGTCGCTTCCCGGTTCCCTCGCCTCGTCAGAGCCTGACTGCGCCGCCACCTCCCTCCTCTGGTCGCGGGAGGAGGAGGCACGAGCCAGCGCATGCCCTAGCGCTCGCCTGTGCTCGTGGGCTGGCTAGCGCCAGCAGGCCTGCTCCTCCCTGCCCAGCTCAGCGCCCGAGCCGGCCCAGCCTCTCCCCAACCTGGGCCATGGCCCGCTCTGGTGAGCCCTCCCCCCGAGCCTTTATTTCGTGCCGTAGGCACATAATAGATATCTTGCGCCACCAGTTTCGGCCCGTAGGAATTTTTTTTTTCTGCGAATTAGAATTTTCACAAAGTGCTATGATTTTCAAACGCCCGTAGATAATTAACTGTGCATCAGATCGGAGTGATTTAAACATGTAACTTGAATACAATTTCGCATAGATTAATATTTTCCAATTCTCATAAGCTTGCTGGTTGCATTGTTTTGCGTGTCGTGATGTGCTAATACCGTTTTACCCGCAACTTTTGATCCGTAGCTCCGTTGGAGATGATCTATATATGTAAATGGACTAGAACGACAAGTATAGTCACGTGAACCACTTTCTTTTTTGGTTTAGCAAACATAAAATGTGATTACGACAAATCTGGTCAGAATTAGAATTTACCACGTGGGGTCGTCTCGGAGATGCTATAGGTTGTTTCCGACCTCTTTTAAAATGCCTAGATAGGTAGATTAATTTGTGCTTCACCCCTTGCCATATTAACGACATTTTAATATTGTCGTGTTCCTAAACTGGAGTGAACTAAACAATTAAACATGGATTTTCGTCGATATGCAACTCATTGCATATCGAGCATCACTTAATGTGTAGTGTTTGCGTGAAGTGAATTGCCATGCCATGCCTTGCATTATTGAACTGATCATGCATCATATTAGGTTGTTCATCATGTCGTTCATTTGCCGTGGTGAATATCGGTGTTCATGCTTGTTTCTCGTTCCTCCGTCTCGATAGAGTTCCGCAAGCGTGTCGGAATGTGAGGACCCGTTCGACTATGTCGGTTCGCCTGCTTCATGGAGTCGTTCTTCATCCAAGCGGGATCTCAAACAAGATGAACATTTCCCTAGATACCATTACTATAATTGCCATGCTAGTTTTATCGTTTCTATCGCTATGTCTCGCTGCCTACCACCTGTTAACTATCAGCCTCTCAACATTGCCATGAAAACCTTCAACCTGTTCTCAACCTAGCAAACCACTGATTGGCTATGTTACCTCTTGCTTAACCATGTGTTAGCATTGCTAGTTGCAGGTGCAGTTGCTTCCATGTGATAACATGGGTTCCTTCTCATATCACCCTACTAATTGCTAATTAATTTAATGCACCTATATACTGGGTAAAAGGTGGAAGGCTCGGCTTTCTAGCCTGGTGTTTTGTTCCACCTTTGCCCCCTTAATTTCGTCTACCGGTGTTATGTTCCATAATTGAGCGCTCCTAACACGATCGGGGTTGTTATGGGGACCACCTTGATAAATTGTTTTAGATTAAAACTGGTCTGGCAAGGCCCAACTTTGGTACTACATTTGCCTATTAACTAATGAACCACATAGGGAGTAACTAACCCAAGGAAATTTAATCAACCCCCGGGCCAGTGCTCCTCATGAGTGTTGGCCCAAAATGAGCGATATTCGGCGCCCCCTGGTCACCTAGGGTTTGGCCAACCCGATGTCTAGCTCATCCGTCATGTCCTAAGAACGAGATAAGCGGCTCCTATCGGGATTGTCGACACGTCGGGTGGCCTTGCTGGATTAGTTTTACCTTTGACGAAATATCTTGTGCATCGGGATTCTGGTGAAACTTTGGGTAATCTCAGAGTTGAGGTTTTCCACTAAGTAGTCCGACGAGATTGCGAGTTTCATAATCGAGGATTTGTATACGGCTTGTGGTAATTTGTGATGGACTAGTTGGAGCACCCCTGGAGGGTTAAATCTTTCGGAAAGCCGTGCCCGCGGTTATGTGGCAACATGGAAACTTTGTTTAACATCCGGTTCTAGACGACCTGAAGTAAACTTAATTATAACTTATAACCTGAGTACGTAACCTTGACTATCTCTTTCGTTAGTTTCTTCTCCGATCGAGGACACGCTGGGGTTATGCTTGACGTAAGTAGGTGTTCAGGACCATTCATTTGATCATTATTAGTTCACGTCCGCTATGAGTAGATCACCCCCTCTTTATTCTGGAGCTCGTAAGTTAGCCACCAAATAAATGCTTAGTTGCTTGCTGCAGCCTCACCACTTAACCATACCTCACACATTAAGCTTTGCTAGTCTTGCTACTTTTGGAAATGAGATTGCTGAGTCCTTGTGGCTCATAGATTACTACAACACTAGTTGCAGGTACAGGTAAAGGATATTAATATGTGAGCACGATGATTGTTCATTTTGAGTTTCTTTTTGTTTCTTCTTCGTCGATCTAGGATGGGTTCCAGGCCGGCAGCCTGGGATAGCAAAGATGGACGTCGTTCTTTTATCGTTTGGTTTCGTCCGTAGTCGGACCCTGCTCTTCTTCATGATGATTGTATGTATTGTACTGATGTGACTCTGATGTAGCTTGTGGCGAGTGTAAGACAATTCCATATACTCTTCTCTTTAGTACATGTACTTGTAACGATATCCATTCTTGCGAAATGATGAGATGCGCTTCTATCCCTGTCGAGGCCCTCGCGCCAAAATAAGGATAGGGTCGCATCTTGGGCGTTACAGTGTATCACATACAACCTTTCCTCAAAGAAACCATTGAGGAAACAATGTTATGACATACATGTGCAAGATATCATAATTGAAAAATGCAGCAACTGCTAACATAATTCCAACACATTTAGCATCGCTACGGGTGAGAAAGTCTCATCGTAGTCAACTCCTTGAACTTGTTGGAAACCTCTTTGCAACAAGTCGAGCGTTCTAAATGGTGACATTCACCATCATCATGTGTCTTCCTTTTTAAAGATCCGCTTCTAATTAATAGCCTTACAACCGTCAATTAGTTCTTCCAAAGTCTACACTTTATTTTGATACATGGATCCTATCTCGGATTTCATGGCGTACACACATTCGTCGGAATCTAGGCGCACCATCGCTTCTCCATAGCTCGTAGGTTCATTGTTGTCCAATGACATGACCTGCAAGACATGATTACCCTACCACTCTGGAGTAGTACGTGTCCTTCTCGACCTACGAGGTTTGGAACTAACTTGATTCTGAAGCTTCATGATCATGATCATTGGCTTCCTCTTCAATTTGGTGTAGGCGCCACATGAACAACTTCCTGCGCACTCCTACACTTTGTTTGAAGTGACAGTTCAACAACCTCATCAAGTTTTACCATCCTCCCACTTAATTCTTTCGAGAGAAACTCTTTCTCGAGAAAGGACCCATTTTCAGCAACAAATACTTTGCTTTCGTATCTGAGATAGGAGGTATACCCAACTGTTTTGGGTATCCTATGAAGATGCATTTATCCGCTTTGGGTTCGAGCTTATGAGGCTACATTATTTTGACCTAAGCATCCTAGCCCCAAACTTTAAGAAATCACAACTTAGGTTTCTCCAAACCATAGTTCATATGATGTCATCTGAACGAAACTACGTGGTGCCCTATTAAAGTGAATGTTGTTGTCTGTAAAGCCGAACACCAAAACGATATAGTGGTATTTCGATAAGATACATCATAGTATGCGCCATATCCAATAAGGCAAGGCTACGATGTACGGACACACCATCACACTATGGTGTTCCAGGTGGCATGAGTAGTGAAACAATTTCCACATTGTCTTAAATGTGACCAAACTCGCAACTCAGATATTCATCTCTACGATGACATCATAGACATTTCATCCTCTTCTAACGACAATCTTCAACTTCACTCCAAAATTGCTTCAACTTTTCAATAATTCAGACTCGTGATTCATCAAGTAAATACACATGTATCTACTCAAATCATTTGTGAAGTAAGGACATAACGATATCCACTGCGTGCCTCGGCGCTCATAGGACTGCATACATCAAAATGTATTATTTCCAACAGGTCACTTTCTCGTTTCATCTCACTCGAAAATGAGGCCTTCAGTCGTCTTGCCCATGTGGGATGATTTGCATATCTCAAGTGATTCAAAATCAAGTGAGTCCAAAATATCCATGTACATGGAGTTTCTTCATGCGATTACACCAATAGGCATGGTTCACATGTCTCAAACGATTAAAAAACGAGTGATCCCAAAGATCCATCAGCATGGAGCTTCTTCACATGTTTTTATACCAATATGACTCAAGCGGTAGTGTCACAAGTAAGTGGTACTATCATTACAACTTTGTATCTTTTGGCATCAATATTATGAACAAGTGTCCCACTACGATCGAGATTCAATAAACCATTCATATTAGGTACATGACCATTGAAGGTTTTATTCAAGTAAACAAAGTAACCATTATTCTCTTTAAATGAATAGCCGTATTCCAATAAACACGATCCAATCATGTTCATGATCAACGCAAACACCAATATTTATTTAGGTTTAACACTAATCCCGAAGGTAGAGAGACCGTGTGATGGTGATCACATCAACCTTGCAAACACCTCCAACACTCATCGTCGCTTCTCCTTTAGCTAGTCTCCGTTTATTCCATAGATTTCACTTCTTGTTACTAGCATTTAGCAACTGAACTTGTATCTCATACCCATGTGCTACTAGGAGTACTAGTAAAGAACAAATCAATAACACATATATCCAATATACTTTTGTTGACATTGTCAGCCTTCTTACCTACCAAGTGTCTAGGGTAGTTGTGCCTCAGTGATCATTCCCCTCATCATAGAAGCACTTAGACCCAGGTTTGGGTTCAACCTTGGGTTTCTTCATTGAGTGAAAATTGACTTGTCATTCTCGAAGTTTCCCTTCCATCCCTTTTCCCTTCTTGAAACTAGTGGTTTTACTAACCAACAACACTTGACGCTCCTGCTTGATTTCTTCCTTCGCGGTGTCAAACATCGCGAATAACTCAGGGATCATAATCTCTATCCCTCATATGTTATAGTTCATCATGAAGCCTAGTAGCTTGGTGGCAGTGACTTTGGAAAACTTTGTCAATCACTATCTTATCTAGAAGATCAACTCTCACTCAATTGAAGCGATTGTAGCACCCAAACAATGTGAGCACATGCTCAACGGTTGAGCTTTTCTCCCTTAATTTGCAGGCAAAGAAATATTTTGGAGGTCTCATACCTCACAACAAGGGAACGAGCCTGAAATCCTAATTTCAGCTCTTGGAACATCTCATACGTTCCGTCACGTTCAAAACATCTTGGGTGCCATAATTCTAAGCCATAAAGCATGAGGCACTAAACTATCATGTGGTCATAAAAACGTGTATGTCAGATGCTCGCAACATCCACAGATGACGCTCGAGGGGTAGCACACCGAATGGTGCATTAAGGACATAAGCCTTCTGTGCGGCAATGAGGACAATCCTCACTTTACGGACCGAGTCCACTTAATTGCTACTATCATATTTCAACTTAGTTTTCTCTAGGAACATATCAAAACAAACAGGGGAGCTATAACGCAAGCTAATCATCTACAACATAATTCACAAAGACATTTGGACTATGTTCATTACGGTGAGTTAAATTAATCATATTACTTAAGAACTCCCACTCAATTGACATCCCTCTAGTCATTCAAATGGTACATGATCCAAATTCACCAACCCCTGTCCGATCGTCACGTGAGATGGGGTGGCTTTAATGGTGAACATCTTCATGTTGATCATATCTACTATATGACTCATGTTCGACCTTTAGGTCTCTTGTGTTCTGAGGCCATGTATGTACAAGCTAGGTTCGTCAAGTTTAACCCGAGTGTTCCACGTGTGCAATACTGTCTTACACCAGCTGTATGTGAACGTATAGTCTATCACACCCAATCATCATGTGGTGTCTCAAAACAACGAACTTTCGCAACGATGCACACTCGGGGAGAACACAATTTTACCTTGAAATTTTAGTGAGGGATCACCTTATAATGCTACCGTCGTCCTAATAAAAAATAGGTGCATAAAAGGACTAACATCACATGCAAATCATAAGTGACATGGTATGGCCATGAACTAGATCTTTTTGATCTGCATGTTCAAAGCACCAACATGTTCTCCATTGCCACCGGCGACACACCATGATCTCCATCATTGTGCTGCCCTCGAGGTTATTGCACTAACTGATGTTGTTACTACTAAAGCTAATGAACTATGAAGCATCACTAAGCACAAAATAATTAGGACAACGTGATGGTTCCTGTCGGTTGTCGTGGCATCGACATGCAAGTCGATATTTAACTATTACAACATGTTCATCTGAAAGTGCGTTATATAGACTAGAGGGGGTGTATAGGAGATTTCTACAAGTACATCACTAAGGAAATACCTAGTGAGGAAAGTCCCGAGTCATGAACTGAGTGCAGCAGAAATAGTACTTAGACATGTATGCAAAAGCGACTACATCAAAGTACTCATCATGAGTTGATAGGTTTGGTCTGTACAGGTCATGAATACAGGATAAGCACGTAATGAATAACTCATGTGAAGAATTTGAGGTGAGGAATTAGGAGAAATTTTTCAGTCAAATTCTTCACATAGTACAGATGAAAGTCTTCAACATGCAATTGAGGAAATGAAAAGAATTGAAGTAGTGGAACGAGATAGCTCGATGAACACAGTGGTTGATGTCCTAGTTCCAACTGCTGTGACAGTTGTACGTCTGGTTTGGAGCGGCTTGGTATTGAAACCAAAGGACACACAGTCCCGGGACACACAGTCCCTACAATATTCTCCTTGAGCTAAGGATGCACAGTCCTCGCCCAACACTCTTGGTAAGTCTTCAGGGCAGACTCCCAAACCCTCACAAACTCGGTCACCCAATGATCCAAATTCACTCATGGATGCTCTAGATCATGACGCCTAACCGTCTGGAGGATGCACAGTCCTCAAAGGTAACAAGCGTCGGTTCCACATAGGAATAATCTCTTCACTAATGCTCAATCACTTTGGGTTTGGGGTTTCGTTTTGGGTGTTTGGGGTATTTTTTCACTTGATGATTTTTCCTCAAAGTCCTCGAGGAATTGTGTTTCTGTAAATGACAATTGTCAGTTTCTCTCGGAGTGGCCAACCAACTAGTGGTTCCTGGGGGCGGCTATTTATAGCCTGGGAGCATCCCGACATGATACGACTTTAATGCCCCCAATGATATGATCATTGGGTGGATAAGATTGGGGACAGGTGGCGCGTGGCGCGGCAACGGTCGGAACTTTCAATTGTGAAAGTCCTCATGTCTCTCATATTCCTCACGTGGAGGATCTCGTAGGTGTAGGTTTGACTTGAGCATCATGAGGAAATTCTTGCCTTAGTTTTACCTTGACCCCCTTTCACAGTACGGTGTTCAAATGACTCAAGAAATAAGAAAATGAAGCAGTAAGAGTAAAACTTCGAGCTTCAAAGTCTTCAGAGCATATTCCTCGGGACACACAAAATTCCTCATCTTCAATGTCTTCATGAGGAATAGTAATTTCTTCGCAATTGCCTTGATATCAAAGTATTCAAGGGATGACCAAAGTCTTCACTCAAAGATATACATTTTTAGGGGTCGATATTCCTCGAATAACTCAAACTCCCCAGGAACTTATAGAGCATGTGTACACTCACAAACATATCAGTCACTTAACCTATAAGTCTCCAATACACCAAAATCACTAAGGAGCACTAGATGCACTTCCAATCTACCTTTTATTGGTGGTTGATGAAAAATAGGTTAAGTTCTCAACAGCGATAAAAATATGAAGTGTAAGTACATAGTTTGAGGAATTTGATTGCAAGATATAGAGAAACTCCCCCTAAACATGTGCATATTTGAGGAATTTCCTTTGGACTACAAATGCACATTAATGATTTATACCATGGAGATCTCCCCCTATATGTTGTAATTCATCCTTGCATTTAGCATATAGTGTGAGGAATTTGAAATGCATGATAAAAAATGGTGTCTGACTAATTTCAGCAGGTATGCATTTTATCAACTTGAGGAATAAGCATGCAAGGAAAATCATTCAAAAGTGTCACACCACCACCGGAATTAAGTTAAAACTGATTACAGAAAAAACTTCAGAAGAGCGAGAGTTTGAAACTTAATAAAGTTTACAAAAGCCCATAAAATATACCCGTTAGAAGATTATCTCAGATTTCTCCCCCTTTGTCTTCAAGTGACGAAAAGGGTCAGAAGCTGAGGACTAACGCCCGTGAAGAATTTCAACTTGTTGATGGAGAAGGAGCGCCAACATTCTTTGGGTCGATTACTTTGGTTCAAGTAGAGCCTATGTCATCAATGTCTTCATCTTCATCAGCACAGAGAAATGACGAAAATGAACTTCCCTCCAAGCCAGGAACTAGAATCTTCTTGACTTCCTTCTTCGGTGGCCATGACCAGTCATAGACTTGAGTGAACTCCATTTCCTTCAGTTCCTTAGGACTTTTGAGGTGTGACAATATGGGCCATGTGCGATCAAATAGTTCGTGAAGATAGTAGTGGTTTTTCTTCACAACATTGTGAGTTGCATTGAGGGTTTTCACAATAAATCCAAACTAACGCTTAACCCACTTATGGTTCCTATCAACTTTCTGATAAAGACTGAGGAGTAGCTCTCGGGTAGTCATCACCCGAGGAATAGTTGGGCTTGGTGGTTTGGCTCTCCCTTCAAATTATTGTGTTGCAGTGTCATCATTGGTAGAGTATGATGCAGCGTGGCAAAATTGGCCATCCAGGGGTCAAGTTCCTTCATCAATCACAGACTTGCCCTTGCCCTCAATCTATGCAAAAAAATTCTTGATGACTTTGAGAGGAGGCAGATAACTGAGGTGATTCTGAAAATCTGTCTGATAATTGCTTTAGGATCTGTTACTGATGAATCTCATAAGCCATTGCGCATATATCTTGAGCTCAAATGGTGACAAAGAATTGTTGGCCAATGTCCTCAAGAATAAATCGTGAAGATTTATTGGGATTCCATGGACAATGTTGAACATCATGTTCTTCATGATCCCCACAACATCTTCTTCAGAATCATTCCCTTTGATAGGAGAGAAGGAATATGACAAGATTCTGTAGAGTGTCCTTGGCTCATATTTCAATTCATTTACGTGGAATTGAGTCTTTGGAGGCTTGCCAGGAGGTAAGGCTTCATGAGGACTTCCATCAGATCATTTTGTAGCTCTTTTTCATCATATAAACATCTTGCTTCATCTGAGGGAATTGGGACTGGCAAAGCTCAAAGCAATTCGATGGCTAGAGATGTGAAGTGAGTGTTTTCTATCATCCAATCCAAGACCTAGGAGTTGATGTTTTTGGGGTCACCAGAGATGTGTAGATTGGCATAGAACTGAAGAATGATCTCTTGATTTCAATCACAGATATCTATGCATAATTGAAGTAGCCGAGCATCTTGAAGAACAAACTAAACTGGGGTGAAGCAAGGAATTTCTTCCATATCACCATGAGGAATATGTGTGTGGTGGAAGATCTTCTTCTTGTCTACAAGCACAATAGTATAGTAGGTGAGTTGTGTCCTCGTCCAGAACTTCCTGTGCCTGATGCGAAGTTTGTCATATGGATTAGCACCAATGTAGAAATGATGTTCATCATAGAATAATTCCTTGTGAAACTTCGGCCTCTTGGAGTATTGTAAGTGCATCTAGTGCCTTTAGTGATTTTGGTGGGTTGAGGACTTATAGGTTAAGAGGTTGATATGCTTGTGAGTGTACACATGCTCTATAAGTCGCTGAGGAGTTTGAGTTATTCGATGAAGATCGACCCCTAAAGATGTATGTCATCGGGTGAAGACTTTGGTCAGTGCTTGAAGACTTTAATCGCGAATAAATTGCAAAGAAATTGATATTCCTCATGAAGATACTCCCTCCATTTTTATATACAAGGCATATAGCTACCAAGGCAAAAGTTAATGCCTTCTAAGGCAATGTTGCAAAAAAACTTGTCTCCTTGTTTACCGGGTTAATTAGTGTATTTTTCTCTCTCATGAATATCAAGCCAATGATCTCACTCCTGCATGCTTGCAAAGGATAATTAATATCCTCCTTTGCTAGTACTACGAGGCATACACCATTAATATTGCATCGATTAGTGTTAGTGGCCTTGTATATATGCAAATTGTAATTTTGATAGTGGCCTTGTATATAAAAATGGAGGGAGTATGTCACACCATGTTTTTACCTTACTTCAACTGTAGCCTTTTAAGAAATCTGAGTTTATTAAAACTTTTCAAGCAAGTACTATGAGTGCCTTGATTGCCATTGTTTGTATGTATGCTTGACTGAGTGGATCTAGAAACAATATTTCTATAACATGATATTTCCATAAAGACCTTTTTCTCATTTTTGATTATTTCAAAACCTTGCTTTGGGTTGCACTACAAGTCCCTGATTCCAAGGGAGTGCCTTCACTCAAAGATTGCATTCTGGTTTTAGCACTATTTTAACTCCAAAATCATAAATTAAATATTTTATAAAATATTTTTTTATTTTATTTGAATGTCCTTTTCTGAGGCCACAAATGATATTTCTTGATGGAAAATTACTTTTCTACTTTAGCAAAATATGAGAAAATTTGGAGATACTCAGAGGACATATATTTTCCATACATAAGATTTTCAACCCCTATTTATGTTCAAATTATTTGACCAAATCCTTGAAAACCTATTCTGTCTGTTTTGACCTTTTTAAATATTTCCAATAAATTCCTAGAAAATTCCAGCATGCTTCCCAAGCTATATTTGGTGTTCATGCCAAGTTTCACCTCATTTCAAGGTTATTTGGTTCAGAAAATAATACTAAAACCAGCTTTGTCTAGAATCAAGTTGGAGCAACTCTACATAGCAAAGTTTGACCAAATGGCTTGAAACTTTGCAAGAGTGCTCAACATCCCATATGAGGAGACCCTGCCAAAAATTGGATTTGTGGGGATTAATTTACCCACATTCCCTTTTGAAAGGATTGTACTACCCATTTGGGGGTGATTTCAAGTTCCATTGCCAAACTTGTCGAATGGGGCTCAAATTTGGTGGAGCATCCTATTTTTGCATCAAACCAATCCTGTTAACTCTCAGCACCAGTGGTGGAGGTTAACTACCCCAAACACCTGTCGAACACCTTCTGCCAATATGGTCAAAAAACACTTAACCCCCTCTACACCCACACCATTTCCACTAAACTCAAAGTGCAAGTTACCAGCACCACTCCTTAACTGAAGACGTGTGGCCCCTCTCCGGTTCCAAGCAAAAGAGCTCAAAATCTACATTTTAGTTTCAGGCTCAAGACTGGCATCTCCTCCTTAATCACCTCCTTTGACCAGAAGTAAGACCTTTGGCTCTCAAACGGCTAAGGAGCATCTAACCCAACCCATGGACACGCGATACACAGCCAAAGCACCCCAGAACGCGCCAGCATGCCGTGGCATGACAAAACTTTGCTCTGGGCGCACTACAGGGAGCACCCGAGGGAAAGGAGGCATGCCCCGACCGGTTCTCACATCCCCTCGGTGTCTCTCCATGTCTCCGACCAAGCTCCTGACTCAGGGTAGCCTCGGCGCCCCTCCTCTGCCTCTCTTCTGACGAGGGGCAGTCGTGCCGGCACGCACGAGATTCGGCCAGAAGAACGCAGCCACACAGCTGCTACTTCTTGAGCTTGCGCTGGTTTTTCCCTTGAAGAGGAAAGGGTGATGCAGGAAAGTAGAGATAAGTATTTCCCTTAGTTTGAGAACCAAGTGATCAATCCAGTAGGAGTATCAAGATGATGCACCAATGAACCTGCGCAAAAACAAACAAACTTGCACCCAACGCGATAAAGGGGTTGTCAATCCCTTCACGATTACTTGCAAGGTGAGATCTCATAGTGATAAAAAGTAAATATAAATAAAAGTGCAGCAAGGTATTTTTTGGTGTTTTTGTATGTAGATCTGAATATATAATGTGTAAAGTAGACCCCGGGGCCATAGTGTTCACTAGAGGCTTCTCTCATGATAGCAAGTATTACGGTGGGTGAACGAATTACTATCGAGCAATTGATAGAATCGCGCAAAATCATGACGATATCTAAGGCAATGATCATACATATAGGCATCACGTCCGAGACAAGTAGACCGATACTTTGTGCATCTACTACTATTACTCCACACATCGACCGCTATCCAGCATGCATCTAGTGTATTAAGTTCATAATAAACAGAGTAATGCCTTAAGCAAGATGACATGATGTAGAGGGATAAATTCATGCAATATGATATAAACCCCATACGTTGATGGCAACAACATGATGCGTGCCTCGCTACCCCTTCTGTCACTAGGTGAGGACACCGCACGGTATGAACCCAAAACCAAGCACTTCTCCCATTGCAAGAATTATATATCAAGTTGGCCAAACGAAACCCAGAACTCGAAGAGAATTAAAAGGATACGAAATCATGCATATAAGAAATCAGAGGAGACTCAAATAATATTCATAGATAATCTGATCATAAATCCAAAATTCATCGGATCTCGACAAACACACCGCAAAAGAAAGTTACATCGGATAGATCTCCATGAAGATCATGGAGAACTTTGTATTGAAGATCCAAGAAAGAGAAGAAGCCATCTAGCTACTAGCTATGGACCTAAAGTTCTATTGTGAACTACTCACGCATCATCGAAGAGGCAATTGTGTTAATGAAGAAGCCCTCCATGTCTGAATCACCCTCCGGCACGACACCAGAACGGTCCCGAGATGGGATCTCGCGGATACAGAAGCTTGCGGTGGCGGAAAAGTATTTTCATGGCTCTCTCCATTGTTTTCGGGATTTTTGGGAATTTATAGGCGAAAGAGGTAGGGTAAAGGAGGCAAGGGGGCCCACGAGCCTGCTAGGCACGTCCCCCTGGGGCGTGCCTAGGGGGCTCGTGACCTCCCACGAGACCTCCTGCCTTGGTTCTCTAGTCTTCTAGGTGTCTTCTGTTATGGAAAAAATCATCCCGCAGGTTTTATTCCGTTCGGACTCCGTTTAATATTCTTTTCTGAAAAAGGTCAAAAACATGGAAAAAACAGAAACTGGCACTAGGCATTGAGTTAATAGGTTAGTCCCAAAAATGATATAAAAAGGCATATAAATGCACATAAGACATCCCAAGTTGATAATATAATAGCATGGAACAATAAAAAAGTATAGATACGTTGGAGACGTATCAGCAGCCCACGCGCGCCACGCCCCTCTCTCTCTCGATGAGTCTCTGGGTCTCAAACTAGGCCCGCAAAACCGTGGTATCGACCCCGAGCTCTCTCTCCCTCTCTAGAAGCCATGGTGAAACTACCAGCACGCTCCCGCGTGGTGCACCGTTGCTAGACTATAAATAGGCCTCACCCTCGCTCTAGCACCCTCACACCTCCCCTCCAGAACCTCGAGGTCCCAACCACCCCATTCGAGCACAAAGAGCTCCAGTGCTCGATATCAACCGAGGCACCGCCGCTTCGGAGCTCCGTCGATCTCGGTCTACAGGCTAGCTCTCGCGCTACTCTCACCTCCTTCGTGATCGTAGTGAGCTCAAGAACCTTCTCCACCTCTTCCACGAGCTTTTCCCAGCCCGTAGAACGCAGTTCCACCACCTGCCGTATTACCTCTACCGCGGCCACCTTGTCGCCAGTGACCCAGGGCCTCCATGTCGTTCCTTCGACCACCAACATGTAGGCAGCGATGTGACGGTTCCATTTCTGCTTTCGTTGGGACACGAGGGCGTCGGTATCTCCGCCGGCGTGCCTCCCCTCCCTCTGTCCAGAGGAAGAAGATGACCCTGACAGGCATGCCTCACCTGTCAGCGGACAGTCTCTCCCCCTATGTCATATCTCTGCCACTGACCGCAGGGGCCCGTGCGTCAGGCTTGAACCTGACGACGAGCGCGCCTTGGCTGCTAGGTGGTGAACTGGGCGGTTGGCCAGATGGGCCGGCCCAGCCACTGGGCGAGCCAGGCCAGGGCTAAGTCCCCTTTTCTTTGTGTTTTTAATCTATTTTTAAAATATTTTTGCACAATTCATTATTTAATCAAATCTAATTATTTTTCTACCACAATTCTTCTAAAAATGTGTACAATTTAATAGAGTTGTTATACTAATTTTTATGAAAACATTTATGAATTGCTATAACTAAAAGTCTTATTTTGAATACTTTAGCTCCTCTTAATTGGATTTTAAAAATAATATTTTCATCAAAACCAGAGACAAATACTTTTAAAACTATAATATAGATTTATCAGAATAGGATAACATTTTTAAAGTGAGTTTGTGCTCTGCTTTTGAATGAGCTTTTTATCTTTTTATTATTATTATTACGACGATAGATTCCGTGTTCGACGAAGGAGTTGGACTCAAAGACCCCGAAGACCCCGAATACCTAGATGATCAAGTCAAGCAGCCCTTTGACCATGTCCGAGAAAACATTTCATGCATGCCAAGTTGAATACTTTATTCCGATGCATATAGTTAAGGTTGTTCGGTCTACCCCGCCATGGTGTTACCGATGGCTCGTCCGGAGCACTTGCATTGAGCATGACCCTACCACCACTACAAGAAATATGCCCGTTTATGACAAAAATATAATGACTATGGTAAATTGGTCATAGATCTGTGACCAAAAAAATACCAAATGGTCATGCGGTATCCAAGGGGGTCCAAACTGTACACCCTTCTGACCATTTCTGTCAAAAAGGTCAAAGTATCATCTATGTCAATAGGTCATAAAGCATATAACACTATCTATTGCATTATTTTGGGTCCATCTTGACCAAATTAATAAGGTCATAGGCTTGAATAAGGGTGATTGGATAGACAACTTTACAATTTCACATATGTAATGCATGCGTGTAGTAATGTTGTCTATGTGTCGCACATACTTGTCAAATCAACCTATCCGTGGGGCGAACAGAGTATATGTGGGATCCAATTGTTTTTGGAAGGACCAAGATATGACACTGTGGCCAACCGACATGCGGGACGTGCTACCTTGTAGGGCTCACCTACGATAAAGCCTTGGAGGCAGCGCCTCCCCGCTCGAGAGATGAGCGTCAATTTCGGTCTTTTCCCCTTCTTCTTCCCTTGGACAACACAAATCTTGGGCGCACAATGAGCTTTCGAGGTTACGAGAAGAGCGATAAAAAACTCGCGATCAAACCCCGGACGCCACTCAATCGACATACTTCAACTGGCGCTACCTTCGCTCGCCACGGTCGTCTCAAATACGCCCCCTCTGCACCCACCATTCTCAATTTGCTTCTTTGACGTGTGTTTCATGCATGTGGGTGTTGGTTTGGGACATATGCCATGGTCTCACTAAAAAAAATGTTAACCCATGATGGATTAATGATGACATTATCAGAAGGCCTCATAAATTAGTTTAAATATGTGAAGGTTCCATAATTTCAATCACAGCGAGCTGCAGGAAACCAAAATAGGGCCCACTGGCAGCCACCCACAGGCAAAAAAAAAAGAAGTCCAAAACTAGCTAAAGCAATGGGCGCGGAGAAGGAAAATTGGGAGTAACTTACGCGGGGAGACCAAAATTTTAGAGCCAGCCCATAAGTCCACAAGCCCACACCCGGGCGCCTCTATCCCGAAACCCTAGCAAGTCAGAGCAGCCGCCTCCATCTCTCCCGGTCATCCCAATCACCCCGTCCGATCCCGATCCACACATTCCAGCCACCACCGTCCCCACTTCGGCGCCTCCTCGTTCCACCTCGACGCCGGTGAGGCATCCGTCCTGGACCGCACACAATCGGTGTGGCGGCAGATCTGGAGTGGCGGCACTCTATGGCCGCCGGAGACCTTGGTGATCTACAACAACGCGCATCGGCAGCTGCTCCCTATACCATGGAGTGCGCTCGCAGCTGCTCACCAAGGCACGGCGTGCGGCTCCCAGGCATCCGCACGCGGGGTATATGACTAACCATGCGACAGGGGGTGGTGCCTCACTTGGCGACCGCGTGTGAAGGATCCTCACGACGGCGGCCTATTCCCTGCTCTTTTTTCTACTCCTTGGTCAGATGTGGTTTTCAGGTGGTGGGCACCGGCAGCGAGTCACTCACCAGAGACGGGGATCATCAAACCCCAACATGCTCGCTGGAAACAGATCCATAGCAGCGCCGATGATCTCAAGCAGGGTCGACTACATAGCAATGTGATACAGGAGGTAAACAATCAAGGTGTTCTCTGATAAACTGCTTGAAATGGCAACTGATTTACTTATCCGTAATACCATCAGTTTACAGTTTACATCAATGCTGATATTCAGGGACTGAGGACAGCTCAACTCCTGCATTTCATCGTGAATTCGTCAAATGCAGTCTTTAATTTACAGCAACATAGTTCACAATATGATCATGCTAACATGAACAAAGTCTGTAGCATACGCCTGCTGAATAGCGAGGAACATATAATTGTATATTGCTCAGTAATGACTGAGCAAAGCTAGAAATGCCAAAGGAAGTAGTTACTTAGGCAACAAAAACCGATGGGCAGAATATTCATTTCACACAGCGCAGTTTGGAATAAGACGACATGCGTTGGCATTGTTCTCCACTTCAGGACTCTGTAGTACGCCGACTCGTGCTTCTTTTTCTTCTTTACAGCTAGGATATCGTAAGGCCGAAGGAAATATATGTCTACATTTGATCTTACTTGTCTTTGATCCAAAGCAGGATACATAGCTCATATATAGCAGTAGTAACAAGGAAGAGCCCTGATTTCCACTGAGAAACTGATGTAACAACCTCCTTGTCTCCTCCCTAATGAGCCAAACATGTTTGACATTGCAGCGCAGAATCTGATAATAGTCGCAAAAGCGCAGAATCCGATATCATGTGAAAAAATATGTGATTATGCCCGTGTTTTAGTTCAGGTGGATGCCTTTGCCTTGTTGCTTGGTAAATATGGCCATAATTATTTGCCCCCTCTAAATTTTTTTCCTGGGTCCGCCCCTGGCAATGTAAGTCTCTGTTTCCCTGACTTATGTTCCTTATTTAATTGATTCAAGTTCACCTGCCTGGATGGTGTGGTTTGCATACAAAATAGTACATAGCTGATTTAATCATTCATGTAGGATGGTGCAGGCGATTGCTGGGGGCTCGGTGCTGACCTGGGCGTCGCCGGAGAAAAGATTGATTGCTGGGGGCTCGGTGCTGACCTGGGCGTCGCCGGAGAAAATATTGATTGCTGGGGGCTCGGTGCTGACCTGGGCGTCACCGGAGAAAAGATTGCTGCTGGTGTTCATGAGAAAAAGGGGCTGTGATTACAAGATGAAAGGAAATCTCCATATGCTAGCGAGGGACGTGGGTAACAGACGCACGACCCACACTGGCCAGGCGAGAGACCAAGTCATGTACGGCTTGGAGGTGTCTTCCAACAAGCAGTATTTTCCTTTCTTACTTTTGTCGTTCTGTTTTCTATATCTGAACCTCTGAAATTAGTACGAGTGCGACAACCTTGCAAAAAAAAAACTTAGTACAGGGATATTGTGTAGTTCCGATGTTTTGTTTCTGGTTGTCTTCTGAAATTAGCACGTATGGCTTGCATACAAAATAGTACATAGCTGATTTAATCATTCACGAATGGTGGCTTTCTTGCATTTTGACCGAATTTTCTATATATACCAGCAAGTTGGTTGGCTGTTTGTTAAGATCTTCATGAGAAGCAGATCTTCTCAGTAGAACTAGTACAAGCTTAATACTCAGGTTTCGATTTAAATTTCACAGGGCTAAAAACAATGTCAGTGCTTGCTGTCAATTAGATGCCTATCTCTTCCGGTCAATAAAAAAGAGATCTCACGGCATGGAGGGACACCCAAGCTCCATAATTCGGTCGCACGGAGTTGCTCCGTTTGTCATGCTCGCCGGCCACCCAAGCTCCATCTACTGGGTGCCATAGCCGGTCTGCTGCCATCTTCTTAGGTTGGTGAAGTTACAGTTGCTCATACTACCAGGTCAGAGAGTCGGTTTTTTATCTAATAGACCTGGCATAACGGACATAGCACTTACCACTTCGTAGAAATTGCTAACGTCAATATTAGATACAAATCCCTCACCCCTGTGTGTGAGATAGCTAAGTTGAACAGATTTTTTCCATAGAAGAAGAATACCATGATTGTAGGTAAGAAAATTCTGTAATATATATAATTCTACACTGTCTATAAAGAGGCAACCAGCTTCATTGGGCTGGTTTTGGTAATAACTCGAGTTGATGCTGCAAAATTACTGACATCCTGTGCGATGATTTAATCTTGCTACCTGATGCTCATGTTTTTAGGGAGTGCGCTGCTCAAGGTTAATTTATTCTTTAAATATCATGACATGGCTTTCAGTATCGTTCGTAACTGATATTAATTTAATCTATTTTTTTGCATTATAGATAGCCTAATCTTCAGGATAATTTTACTATGGTATATATTTATACTCAGCTCATCTATCATGTAAGTTACATGGTATAAATTGGACTCTTTTACACAAACAATCTCCCACGTTAACTCAACATATATACATTTTTTAGATCCTAATTTAAAGCAAAGTAATTGTCTTAATGTGGAAGTTTCACCATTTAATTGTCTTAGTGTAGTTATATGGTGCATGAAGTTGTTTTAGCTACAGTTTTAGTTCAGGTATACCTATTTTTATAATATTCATTGTCAATCGATTATTTGTGCCAGCAAGGTAAGGAGCTACTACAAATTCTTTCATATTTATCTGGCTTAATTTAGGTGCTATTTTATTCACACACATGTGCACAAGTAACAGATGTCAATCAATGCTAAATCACTCAGGTCACTGTGTATATGTGATCCTGCCTCTTGAATAATCAGTGGAACACCATTGTGAACGGCTCAAGGAGAAAGCTAATGTAGTTGTCGCCTTGCAGGTACAATTAATGTCAAGTAAGGTGGGTGAGAAAATTATCGGTGCAGGACAATTGAAGTGGAGGTGTGATCGCTGCATTGGGATCAATGATTACTTAAGAGACAAAGGTTTGATTTAGTTGTATGTATCCAGTTGAGTCGGATTTGCGTCGGCCGAAGTAAATTTCTGCACGAATTTGTTAGTATTTACTTCTACTTAATCAATACGTGTACACATAACTCTTTTTTAAGTAGGATTGAATATTAGAATAATTTTTTGATGAGTGCTTCTTAAGTATATCTTCCTAGATTTCTAGATGGATTAATATCTCTATCAATTGGATGTTGCACCTATGCATATAATATCACCATGTAACTAAAGGATATGTCCCCTGTATCGATGATATTACTACCTATGTTTCTCTGAATAACCTTCGTGGACTGATTAACTGGGTGCATTATCTTATAGGATTTTAGCAATATTTATCTACCGCCATTGAATATAAAAGTTTGCTCCCTGCAAACAAAAAAAAGAATATAAAGTTTGCCAATATAATATAAAAGTTCGCCTTTGGAATGTTCAGGTATACTTAATTAGAGTTTTACATGATACACACGGACTAGAAATTCTTACGTCCACTTGACATAAAAGGGAAAATGCATCTTGAATTCTATCCAATAAGACAGGCTTTCTTTCCACGCCGTGGATATCACATTATTTTAGAAAATAGTAAAATCTATGAAATAGATTTGGTGCTATATCTAATAGAAGAAATAGTTGGTGTTCCAACATACATTAAGTTATTCTACCAAAGAGATTACTTATAAAAGGATTGTGCAGCAGAGAGTGCATTTGACGACTCCGTATCAAATATATTCTAACTTCAGTACGGAGACTACTAGATATATTGGTTAGCTGGGGCTGAAGCATTACACAATTTTAATACCATGAAATAGATTTTGTGATATATCTAATACAAGAAATAGTTGGTGTTCCAACATACATTTAGTTATTATAGTAAAGAAATATGTATATGAGAAAAAAAATGCGAATTAGGCTGCAAAACTCATACTGTTTTGGTATACTCCTAATTTGGACATACTGCATACTTCTTTTTCAGATACCATCATTTTTTTCTTGCAGGCGGCAATGGCAAGAGCATATTTTGCAGAGGAAGAGGATGAACCTTAATGCGTTGAACCTTGTATACTAGAACCTTGCATGTGTTTTTGCACAAGTATTATGTTGTGTACATGTAAAATTATTTTGATGCGCCCTTGTTAGGCGTTGAACCTTAATGCCTGTAGTCGGTGGATGATGTATTGTATTTGATGTGATATGCTATTGAAATGAAATATACATTTTATTTGTAATCTTTTATTCTATTGTACTTATTTTTAATGGGCTTATCTTGCGATATGCGTACTTCTATTAAAAAAATGCTTCAACCCAAACAAATGAGACATTTTCAATAGTAAAATAGGTGTTGGGCTAGGCCCATGTAGCTAGATTGGTCGACAGGGATCTGAAATTTATGATGATTTCATTTGGTCACTAGCATTGCCACGTCAGATCCAACGTGACTCGCACAAATGGGTAATGACCAAACCAAAATTTTGGTCGATAGAGACCCGCGACCAAAATTTTAGAAATGTCATGTTTGTTCACTCTTGAAGGCCAACTGTTGACGTTGTAAATTTGGTAAAAAAAGATCAATAAATGACAACAATGACGAATCAGTGACCAATATTGGGAGTCATAATTGACCTTATTTCTTGTAGTGCACCTATGAGGGCCACACTGATAATATATTGATAAGTACACAGTACTGCTACGCATAGTAAGAGCATGTGTGTGATGATGGTAACACAGAGTTGATATCAAGGTTTTACAAAAACCCCGTCGGGTGCCACCAATGCCCGATGGTGATGATGATGAGTTAGGTGGCCACTTGTGAAGAAGTGGTGTGAGTGGCACGGGGCTTATTTTCATGTGAGTGGTATCGGAAATAGGATTAGATTTATGATGTGTCGATCGTCCCAACCTTACATGTATGACCATGATACCCCTTTATGGGACGGGGCTTTGTTGACTACATTGGTCGGTGCTAGCAAAGAGGCCACATTACTAGTGGCGGGAGTGATATGTGGTCACTCTCGTGACGGGGTCATACAAGGTAGGTCTACTATGCTGTTTTTACGTGTTCTGGGCACACCGTTAGTCCCAGCATGGATGATACGGTCCAGAGTTGGTGCTCGTAAGACGTACAACATGTGGTTGGGTACCAATCGAGTGGAACTCTTTGTCTAGTGTCGTTCGGGGAAAGGCAATGATTGGGTACTTACCTCGGATATGTTATATACCGCAATTCTGGATGACACGGAAGTTTCCCGAATCTCCTGGGTACACCGTACAACCTCTTTAGAGTGTAAAACTATTCGAATAGCCGTGTTCACTGTCAAGGACAGTTGTGTAATCCTGCTTAAACTACATCCAGTCGTTTCCGCATAAACCAAGAGTTTGTGTGTTTTAAGGTGTTAACTCAGGAAGATGATATTACAAGTTAGGTGACTTGCCATATCGGGTGAACCAGAAGTGTTCAGCCCTTAGCAGATATGTTGATATGTGTAACTTGTTCTAATCTTTACCATCTAGTTAGTGATGCATATCCATGCAGGTACTTGACCATGTTCATTTTTAATTAAAACTTGTTTTCCACAAATTCTGCATATTACTTTATTATCGTACCAATTGGATATCCACATCATGGACTGTTTGCGGGTACATTCAAAGTACTCACTGGCTTGCCACTGGTTATGTTATTTACTAGACATGGAAGAACCGGAGTTTTGAGAAGAATTCCTCATCGGAGACGGAGACACGAACTAGGACGCTTCCCAGTCAAAATGACATTTAGTGAAGGCTGATGGCATCGACTCCCATTTATTACCCAAATTTCCGGTATTAGTTGTATCGATGTGATTGGCCTTATAGGCCTTACCCATGTGAGACTTGACCATGATGGTCATTTGTTGTATCAAACGGTATGTTGGATGTAAGACTCTTAATATTCAGTATCTGTGTGTTGGTGTCGGTGCACTAGAGACTGGGGTCCCTTGTGCCCCAGACTTGTGCATGGGCATCGACAACACCCCTGACAGCTGTGTGCCGGGACGAACAGTGGGGAGGCAGTCGAAGACCCATCAAGGCCATGCCCTTCCCTCTCCAGGGGCGTGAGATACAAGGGCTCCAGATGCAAGGCCCCGACAAGCCCTCCTCGCCGGGAAGATTCCCAAGGCCCCGGCAAGACCACTTCGCAGAGAAGACTACCCAAAGATTAGCAAGGCCCCGGCAAGCTTCCCTTGCCGGGAAGACTCGCAAAGACTTGCGAGGCCCCGGCAAACCCTCCTTGTTGGGAAAGTGTTCAAGGCCCCCGGCAAGCCTTCCTTGCCGTGGAGGTGACCAAGTCACCTGAAGGAGGCTCCAGGCCAGCAAGTCCATGTTCGCTCGCCAGTTGTCCCCAGAAGTTTCTACCGAAATCCGACCGCTCCAACACATCTCTCGTGTGCCAGCGCAAGACCCAGGTGTCGATTCACCTGAGTATGTGTCGCAACCACCTTGTGGCAGGTCAGGGGCAAGACAAGGCAATTACTGCCCCTGACACCACCAAAGAAGTAGATCGATGAACACTGTTCATTGTACCTCCTATGAGCACACTGTCGGTGACCCTTTGCCTATAAAAGGAGGCCCAAAGCTCATTCTTAGGGTTTGGACTTTTTGGGTATCAGAGACTCCCTAATCACCTACAAAGTTACTGTAGCAAAACCACCCTACAGTAAGCCCGCAATACAAACCTAAGAAGGAGTAGGGTTTTACGCGCCAAGCGGCCCAAACCTGGGTAAAGGAACCTTGCTGGTGTTGATCGCTAGTTCCGCTCTCGACGCCATACCCCCATCTCCCTGCCAAACAATCAAGGGACTCCTCGAGTTTCCCGTAGGTGTTGGTTTTTCCCCAACATCTTTGGCGTGCCAGGTAGGGGGATCTACGATTGAGGGCTTCTTCGCGGATTGAAGCAAGTTTCGCATCAGATCTTAGGAAGTGGAGCACACCACTGCGGACCATCGAAGCAGGGCACAACGGTGGAAGCTATACTTTGCCACGGCCTCCTGACGCCTCCACGAGCGCCCAGCTACGCCAACATGGCCTAGGGAGGGCGGAGAACTCGAGCTCGCAAGCACCAGGCCGACGTATAGCTCCGGGATAGTGCACTGGTGTTGAGGGTGTGCCTGGGGGCTCCGGCGAGGCCTCCGGCGCATACTCTGGCCGACGCACCTCCATGGAGAGGTGCATAGCCGTCGAGAATGCGCCTATGGACCCCAGAACCCAGGCTGACACACCATCCGAACGCTTTCCCCCCGGGAAGCGTCATGTCTTCGCCAAAGGTGCGCTCGGGGGCTTCGCGAGCACGGCCAAGCAAAACAGGAAAATGAATTATACTCCAGCAACCACCCATCTAGACAACATTCGAGAAACTGTCAGCATATACCTTGCCGGAGGGGAAGTTGCCAAAAGAGTATAGTCTCCTGCTTACCGAGGGTCTGACGCCTCGGACCCAAGCGCCGCGGGGAGAAGTACCGTGGTACGATACATAAGTGATAAATCTTTCAGATTGAGACTCTAGATTAGATAGGTTGTTCCCTTTCTGAAAGATCCCAAACCTTGTTTGAGCCACCTGCGTAGATGGAACCTTGTCAGGATTAGTGCGCCTTAGTTCTGTTTCGAATTGGTTCAACTACCTGAATGGCCACAGAGTGCCTTCTCACTGTTTGGAACCGGTTCAACAATCTAAGTGGCTACATAGCACCTTATTTCGCCTCAAGTCGCGCTTGACGATCTAACGGATGCACTGCGCGGCAAGGATCCTTGCCAGTAATGACACCTCAAGCGAACTCCTAAGGATCCGTTCCTCAAAGTACTAGCAGTAGGACCAGTCACGCCGGCAAGCTTCCGATAAACGCAAAAGGTGTATCATACAAGGGGAAGAATCAGACGCAAGGGAAACAACATTTCATTCATTTGTTTGAAACAAACTCACATATATTACATGATTGATTTTTACTACTCTAACCTATTACATTGTCTTTTGGCAAGGGACATGTTCACCGGAAGTAGTTCAAGAAGACAAAAAGCAGGATGACCCCTGGCACAACCCAGGATTGTTCCTCCTGGACCAGCACTGCGCGAAGGAGAACAGGGGCAGAAGACAACGCTATCCGAGGGGATGAAGAAGCTAGAGCCCGCGATCGCACCTCCTCAAAGATGAGGCGTCGATGCGGGCTTCGGTAGAGTAACCCCGCCGGGCGGGGGAGAGGCGTGAGAGAGCCTCGGCGGCAGGGCCGGCGATCAGTTGGAGCTCGGGGAGTCGTCCTCTGACTTGACTCCCCGAGATCCTGACCTGCCAAGAGCGCCACTGCCGCCGCTGTCCTCCTCGTCGCCATTGCTCGAGGAGAGACATTCGGCGCCGCTCGAGCTCTCTTCACAGCAGCCGAGAAGCACACCTGAGTGCCCATAAAACTTGACGGATAGCATATTATCCTCTGCTAGCTTGAAGCGGAGGATATGACCATCCTCGAGGCTGTTGGTGCGGGCGAAGGCTTTCCAGCTCCTCCCGAGCAACATGGAGCGGCGCTTCGGGTACTCCATGTGCACTTGCATAGTGCCGTGGGAGCAGCCGTACACCCGCAACCACAAGACAGGTTGCTTGGCGGCCTCCATCGCACTAGCAAAAGGGCGAGGGAGATGCAAATGGCCTCGCGAAACGCTGTGCAGCTCCTCGACGAACTCCAGCATCGTCCCGTTCGAGTGCGCACCAAGCACGGGAGAAGGCGAAGACGCTGGAGTAGAACTCCGCCTCCCCGGGCAACAGCCTCCGCGGTGACCGTGGCTTCTCGCCCCTCCGCCACCACGGGCGCTCGTGCCGCCCTCCGCAACTGCACCCCCTGAATATGTGGCATGATCCGAGTGGGATCCCCTTGCCTCCCTGGCAGCCGATGGTGGCCCCCTCGTCCCCTAGCCATGGTTAGGGGTGAGTGCCACCTTAAGTTAGAGAAGATTCTACAGATCCCAAGCTAGGGGTGGTGATGTTCCAGGAGCTGAGGGATGAGAAAAACCCCTCGCAAACTCCCTAATTTATAGGGCTATGCGCGGGGGGATGAAACCCCTCACTCCAGAAACCGCCACCCCATCCGCCCATCACCCATGATCACGGGCGAACAGGGAATCGCCCCACTGCACCAATGCATGCGGGGGCGGGTCCTGCCTCGACTACAACCATTATGGCCACTTACGCTACTTGCCCAACCTTTACTATGCATGCTTCACGCTGGCAGTAATGGGTCAGGAGGTGGCGAGGTTACTATGTGCGCACTTCTCCACCTTGCGCGTTTGATGCGCGACGTGGTGAAGGGCCGCCTGCAACGGCTCCAAGACTACGGAGTTTCCTGCTAGGGGAGCCCGTGCACTACTTTCGGCTTGGCCCACCAACGCCATGCGCGCGTGCGTGGCCCAGGCCCAGGGCTCCTATCGGTGCACTAGAGACTGGGGTCCCTTGTGCCCATGACTTGTGCACGGGCATTGGCAACGCCCCCGACAGCAGTGTGTTGGGAAGTACAACAGGGAGGCAATCCAAGACCCACCAAGGCCACACCCTTTCCTCTCCAGGGGCGTGGGATACAAGGGCTCCATACGGAAGGCTACGACAAACCCTCCTTGCCGGGAAGATTCCCAAGGCCCCGACAAGACCACTTCACCGGGAAGACTACCCAAAGATTAGGAAGGCCCCGATAAGCTTCCCTTGCCGGGAAGACTCGCACAAACTTGCGAGGCCCCTGGCAAACCCTCCTTGAGGGGAAAGTGTCCAAGGCCCTCGGCAAGCCTTCCTTGCCGGTGACCCGAAGGAGGCTCCAGGCCAACAAGTCCCTATTCGCTCGCGAATTGTCCCCACAAGTTTCTACCGCAATCCGACCGCTCCAACAAATCTCTCTTGTGCCAGCGCAAGACCCATGTGTCGATTCACCTGGGTACGTGTTGTAACCACCTTGCGGCAGGTCAGGGGCCAGTCAAGGCATTTACTGCCCCTGACACCACGGAAGAAGTAGAGAGGTGAACACTGTTCACCGTACCTACTGTGAGCACACTATTGGTGACCCCTTTGCCTATAAAAGGAGGCCCAAAGCTCATTCTTAGGGGTTGGACTTTTGGGGGATAAAAGACTCCCTAATAACCTACTAAGTACTGTAGCAAAACCACCCTATAGTAAGCTCGCAATACAAACCTAAGAACGAGTAGGGTTTTACGTGCCAAGCGGCCCGAACCTGGGTAAAGGAACCTTGCCGGTGTTGAATGCTAGTTCCGATCTCGACGCCATACGTCCCTCTCCCTGCCAAACGATCAAGGGACTCCTCGAGTTTCCCATACGTGTTGGTTTTTCGCGAGATTCGGTGAGCTTTGATCTCTGGGATCACTAAGCACGTACATTCGGTGGTCTCGACTCATAAATCGGGGTCCCCACATAGCTGGTATGTGATCCATCCTCACTATAGGAAGCCTTAGGTAGCATGGACGATAGCTGAGATGATTAGCACACTCAGCCCTTACCCTTGAGATTTTCTACACCCTATTACCATTTCATACCACCCACAAACATCTAAACCTCTCCTAAAACCTTGTAAATGGCCGTCGTACTTGAGATCCTTCTCGAAACCGACACGAAGGAATATCAAGTACGCCGCACGCCCATTTTTCTCTACCACGAGCACTGGGTCAACACCGACTCGAAGGAATATCACGTGGACGTGATAGTGAAGGCAAACGGCTCCCCAACTAGTTGGTTCTTTGAAGGACCACAGGTGGAGAATCTGCTGTTGGAAGTGGAGACAACAGCCCGAGAGGCACTCGTGCATCTCCGTGATATCCTTCCCAAGATGGCCAACGAGCCGGCTAGTCGTCACTTGCCTTCTGTTAAGGACGGGATTTACGAGAGCTGGACACTCAACCCATCCCCAGAAGACGGGACGCCACTCAGGTTTCAGACCTACTACAACCTCTCTGTTGACACCTTGAGTCACCATCTGATCAAGGAATCTGTGACGCTTCGCCAAGAACTACACCAAGTCAAGGACCTACTTCGCCTGGAAAAGATGAAGACCCGCAAGGTCAAGAAGGAAGGAGCACCCGGAGGGCAGCCTGCTATTGCCTTCTGAGGAGGGATACCACCGCTCCAGGCTACTCTTATACAGAGTCGCCGTCTGAACCCTTCACCAACAAAGTGACGCTGTGATAGACCTCTTCCTTCCCCCACACCTCTGAAGGAAGAAGTCACCAACGAGGATGAAGATGAAGACCCTGTAGAGCCTGCATACGAGACCGAGCAGTCCGCCGCTTAGAGGAAAGTCTTAGGCAAGTTAGTTGTCTCCCCAGTGAAGTCGAGTCCATGTATCGGTTCATGAGAACCATGTGTGTTGAGTGCTTCATGTTCATGTTTTGATGCAAGACACATTTCTGCCTTAGGCTGCTTGTAAGCGACTACATCACTTGTTTTATTTAAGTAATTGCATTAGTTTCCTCAAACCTTTTGCTGTCTCACACACTTGCACAGTACCAAACCCCACCTTATCTAGGCGCGTCATCCCATTATGATTCCCCGGCCACTTTGGAATATTGACCTGTCTGCTCCCAAACAGGATGGTGATTTCTACGTGCACCAGCACCTTCGGCAACCCCAGTACTGGCACTTCTAGCTAGCAGCAAAGAACCGGAGGGTCTGCCCATGCTGGAGAACACCCCGAGCAGCAGAAAGGTGACATTCCCCCGCCACCGCCTCCTCCAAAGAGCATGACCGTAGCTAAGTTCCTCCAGGCTCTTCGAGAGGAACGTCAAGCCAATTATGCCGCCATCCAACAGCTAGGTCAAGTCTTAGTGAACAATCCGCCGCAAAACGGAAATGGAAACAGTCGCTCCAATCTGTATGAGTTTATGAGGACTACGCCTCCCATATTCACGGAGACAACTGAACCGTTGTATGTCGATGAATGGATCCCCACCATCGAAGACCTCCTCACGCTGGTCAAATGCACCGATGACCGAGAGGAAGTCCTTTACACTTCTCACTGTCTTGGAGGCATGGCCAGGGCTTGGTGGGACGGGTTCCACATGATGCGGGAAGGACAGGCTATCTCCTGGACTGACTTCAAGGAAGGATTCCACGCTGCTCATATTCCCCCTGGAATGATGACCATCAAGAAGCGGGAATTCCGAGCTCTGAGGCAAGGCAGCGGGACAGTCAAGGAGTACCTGCAGAAGTTTAGCCTTTTGTCAAGGTATGCATGAGAGGATGTCAACATTGAAGCTGCGAAGGTGGAACGCTTCATGGAAGGACTTCAGTAGTTGCTTCAGTATCAACTTATTGTCTGTGAATGTCGGACCTTTTGTGATCTGGTAAACAAGGCCCTCAGGATGGAGGATAAGCATCGTGTGATGGATGACACCCGTAAGCGTAAGTTGATGGGTAATGGAGGTTCCAGTAACCAGAAGGCATGTTCGTGGAAATCCGCCCCGGCAAGACCTAGCTATCAGCAACAGCAGTATAAGGCACCAACGTTCCGCCAGAACTACCAGCCCCATCCGCATGCCAATCCCAAGCCAACGATCAATCCGCCCAACAACACTAGAGTCAAGCCCAACATTCGAGGGCATGTTACATGCTTTGGATGTGGTCAGACCGGACACTACTCCAGGTAGTGCCCAAACAAGAACCCGATGCACCACGCCCCGATGCGCCTAATCAAGGTCAAGGTCATGGAGCACCAGGCAAGAACCAAGCTCCCCGCAACTAGCAGTATCACAGCAGGGACGCGTAAATCACATCTCCGCAGAAGAAGCCGAGGAAGACCCGGACTACATTCTGGGTACGCTCCTCGTCAACTCCACCCGGGCAACATTATTGTTTGATTGAGATTGTCAGATTTCGGGCTCCACAAAACCGTAAGGATTCAAACACTAGGGCGTGTACAAAGATCACCTGCTGCTCGACCTTATCTAGCCCGCTACTCGATGGAAACGGTGAAGGACTCACTCGATGGTGAGGGGAACACAGAACACAACAGTTTACCCATGTTCGGGCCGGTGCAAAGCGTAATACCCTACTCCTTCTTTTGGTGGATTGCCTCTCGTGGAGGTGGTGGATGAACTAGTACAGTTCCCTCGAGCCCCCGGAGGCCAAGTGTCTAGGTGTCTTGCCATACGGTTGGAATGAACTCTCTTTGATCTCGATCTGGTCCGAATGAACCTGCCCCTCCCAAGTACCCTACTCTCTCTATTTATAGCGGAGGCCCGGGTCCTCTTCCCTCATAGAGTCAGCGGGAAGGGATCCCACAACGGCCTGTTTCGGTGAGAGCTAAGGGAACATGCTTCCCCTGTCAAAAGTGGTATTTGCATGCAAAGTAGCTGCCAGTGCCACATAGGTGGGTGCAGGGATGACGCTCGTCCTGCCGATGGGCGGTCGTGGTCTTGTTTCACTGGAAGGGAAACCTTTAGAAGATGCCTTTGGAGCTCTGGTACGCTCCCACCTCCTTTGCACTAAAGGGGAAACTATCCTATCCTGCCATCTACTGCTCGCTTGTCCTTCCCGGGCGTCACCCTTGACTCCTGAGGCCCGGCCTTGCCTTGAAATATCCGCTGCTCCGGAGGGGTCCTAAGGAGGCCCCTTGTGGATCTTGTGTCGCTCTTCCTCGCGAGGCTTGGCCCCTCGCGAGGTCCTTGTCTCAGGAGGTGCCTCTCTAGTCATCCTTGTGTTGATGAAGTCGGCCCGCCCTGGGCCACAGGAAGGCATGTCTGGGTACCCCCGTTCCCACAACGATGACAGTAGCCCCCGAGCCCAAGGCGTGCCTGGGTTGGCTTCTAGGCGAAGCCTTGAACGCGGCCCGAACCGTCGCGGTCCCCTTTGCCTGCGGGTCAGGCGACCCACATGTCCCGTAGTTGCGCAGCGATGCTCTCGCTCCTCGAGGCGCCTGGGTAGAGCCAGGCCACAAAGGTGCGATCCCCAAGAGTCGTGCTGGCCATCATGTTGCTCATTGCATGACATGGGTGTGGCCTGACCACACCTAAAGGCCCTCACGGATGTGACCGATCGATGGTGGCTAGGCCGATAGTGCTTCCATCGGCCCACCTCGTGGCCCTCGTGGGGCGTGCGACACTCACGCTCCTGCGACGGTTGGTGGCTAGGGCTCGCCTATAAATTCGCCCAGCCCCTTCGGGGTGGGGGGCACCACAACCTTGAGCTTCTTCCCTACTTCACCCATCTGCCGCGAGAAAACCTCTTTTCTCCTTCGCCCTTCGTGTTCATGGAGCCACCGTCCGCCCCCGGAGGCAGTGGCGGAGGGCCCTCAGGGCCTCCGTGCGTCCGCCACCACTGGGTTATGGCTGACAAGTAAGTCTTTCATTGCATCTCCTTTGCTTGTTGCTTCACCTATTGTCCTTGGGTTGATCTTCCTTCTTCTTTAGTGCGCCCTCCCCCGAGAGGCCAAAGTTTGAAGAGCTTCAGGAGGAGGCGGAGGGGCTGCGGGCTCAGCTCGCGAATGCCGAAGCCGCCCTCCGGGCCGCCCGTGGGGATGAGGCGGAGCCCGTGGAGGAGTTGGCGTCACTATGGAAGTAGGTCCAGGAGGCAACCGACGCCGTCCTGGCTACCAAGGGTGAGGCGTCGAACGCCCGAACGATGGCACACCAGCACGCCAAGCGGTTTGCCATCATTGCTAGTTGGGTGGTCGATGCGACACGCCAATTTGTGGGGGGGGGGCAGCAGTGCCCAATGTGACGAGCGATGGGGCTACCTCACCTTCTTCGAGAGGGTGGTGGAGGCGCTGGAGACCGGCGTCTCCCGCATGTAGGAGGACACCATGGCCGATGCACGCGAGCTCCTAGGTCTTGCCTTGATGCTTGTCCTCTCCAACCTGCGTCGCCTTGCTCCGGAGCTCGACCTTCGGCACGTCGTCGAGCTGGCGCCTGCTGAGTCCCATCGTCTCCCCTAGGGCGAAGTTCGCCCTCACGTGGCTGCTTTGATGGAGTGGTGTGCCTGGATGCTCGTCTCCAGCGAGGAGGAGGACTCCGACACTGAACCCGTGGTCATCAAGGGCGCTGCCGGCGGTTCCTCCTCCTAGGCATCCCTCATCTTCCTCTTACCTGTTCCTGTGATGTCAAAAAAGACCCTGCCCCGCCGGGCGATGAACCTTTGTTGTTCTCTTTTTTTCCTCTTTGCTCCTGAGCTGATGGCTTGCATGTTGGTGGTTGTTGCGGCCGGGCTTTAAAGCTTGGGGCCCGTCGCTGCGCCTGCCGTGGCTCGGGACGACGGGGGAAGCGCGACCTTCTGGAGGTCCTGCCCTCCTGAGGCACGTCTCATGCCGCCGCGTGCTTGGGTGTTGAAATCGTTCCTTGCTGATGTCGAATCCTTAGACCCTGCATCCCTCCGTTAGTGCGCATGCTTTTAATTCACCATTAGTTTGTCGTAAAGCGAGAGGGTCCCGGACGGGGTCTGCGAGGAACTTAGCTCGTGGGTTTGTGTCAATCCTCTACGTAGTTCCTCCAGTTCCAGTTTTGTAAGTGGGACGAGGTGAAGACCCTTTCGACACTCTATGTCTGCAGGTCTTGGTCCCGTACATTTCCCTGCCGCCGTGAGGTGCAACCCGTTACCAAGGTTGTTCCTCATGAGGCAAAGTCCCGGCGCCCTGGGGGGCGGGTGGCTTTGCGACCAGTAAAGCTCCTGAGGCGCACTGCTTAGGAGTGCCCCTTGACACTCAAGACGCTTTGCGTCATCAGGCCCCGGCCCCAACGGCCGATAAGGCTCCTAAGGCGCAACTAGGAACCCCCTTTCTGGCGCCCGAGCGATTCCGCACTCCGTACCTTTGGTCATTGCCGCAGGGGGCCCTAAGGCCTCCCGAGACTCTTTGTGGTGGTATCAAGTTACGGTACGGACCCCAGAGGGGGGTTGACCACTGAAAAATGTTGCCCCTAAGGTGGCAAGTCCTTCCATTCATGCTCCTTGACTCCTTGGGGTGGAGTGGTGCGGTTGTCTGCAAACAGGTCCTCCGGACGGGAGGTTTCAATCCGAGTGAAATAAGATACGCCAGAGAAAGTCCCCCCTTTTTTATTTTTCAATCGCCGGGCATTAAGACTAGAAAAACCAACTTTTGAAATCGGCCAGTTTAAGCTCAGCAAAAGATAGTTCGAATCCAAGAAAAAGCAAGCAAGCGCCGCGTCCAGCATTAAAGCTGGTATAGTCATTGGCGGACTATATGGGTTTCCTTGCCAGCTGAGAGCATGGTCGTTGGAAGGCCATGTTGATTGCCTTTGTCTTTTACCCAAGGCGGAGCATAGGTCTTCCACTAAGCGTGGGGTGGACCCCTTCCGTGTCCTCGGGGGGCCCTGGGCGTATACAGCCTCAGCTTGTTATTACGTGAGAGTGTCACGGTGGGGGTGTATATGGGAGGCCGCGAGAACGCTTTGGCCTCGCGAGTGTCCCTACCCCCGAGGCATTAGGGTCTGAGATTCTAGAGTCATTGGTGGACTTTGTTGTACCCAGCGCAGAGCATAGGTCTTCCACTAGGCGTGGCTGGACCCCTTCCGTGTCCTCGAGGGGCCCTGGGCGTATACAACCTCAGCTCGTTATTACGTGAGTGTCACGGGATGAAGTAGGTTCCGGAAGGATTGAAGGACGATGCAAAGGTGCGATGGGTTGATGCAGGTCTTTTGTGCTCCTTCCCGGGAGGCCAATTAAGGGCTTTTTATGACTCTATGTTGACAGGTCCCACTCTCGCACATTTCCCTGCCGTCATGAGGCACCTCACGAGGCAAGCCCCCGACATCCCCCGATACCGACCAAGCTTGGACGGCAAAAGGGTGGTCAAGTGGCTTTGTGAACGGTAAGGCTCCTGAGGCGTGATGCTTAGGAGCCCCCTTTAATGTTCCAGCGGCTCTACATCGCTAGGATCCAGTCCCGCACATTTCCCGACCGCCATTGCGTGGGACCGAGTGAACAGATGTAGCTATGGGGTCAGGCTCAGCTACCCCTGACAACAACCTGAAACCGAGGACGCTGCCGAGGGCAGGATATGGCCTAGTGCCGGTAATGCCCCTGAGGCGCGATGCTCAGGAGCCCCTTTTGACGTTCAAGCGGCTCTGCGTCACCAGGATCCAGTCCTACACATTTCCCAACCACCGCTGCTTGCAACCCAATGAATGATCTCAGCTACGGGGTCAGGCCTTGCCACCCCTGATAACGACCGGAAACCAAAGACGATATGAAGAGCGGCAGGTGGCCTTGTGACCGGTAAGGCTCCTGGAGCGCCATGCTCTAGAGCTCCCCTGGACGCTCAAGCGACTCTAATTTTATCCTGTCGATTGCGGTCCTGAGGAGCCGTGGGGCTTCTCCAATCCCCGCGTTGGGGTGATGCATACCGGCCGTTGCTCCCGAGCGAGGAAGGTGGATTGCCGAAGGATGCAAGCAAGGCAGCGTGTCGGGTCGCCAAGTGGATGCAATGGAAATTGTAAAAGATACAACATGCAGAAGTATGCCCCGAGTAGTTGAAGTCCTTGCGGTCAGCAGACACTTCTTAAGGTAGTAAATCCAAAAGATTACCTCAAATAACCCCCTTGCACTTGAGGAACGCCTCGTGAGGGTTGGCCCCCGACGCCCACGTGTGCATCGTGGTCATAGCGGGTGATCCGTGCTGCTTGCGTCACGTCACGGTATTCGACTCATCCTCCTGAGGCCCGTGGGTTTGTCCCTACATAGTCCTTCCACGGGGAAGGCGGCTGGCACCGCCCCCCGGCTCGGGGCGCCTCCCTGCCCGCGCCTCTTGGGCTCGACTCAAGGACTAGCCCCCAAACTATCCTCACTCCATAGGAGGGTAGGCGCCCCGGGGGGACGCCTGAAGCTCTTCCTCATCGGGAGGGTCAGGTGGTGCCGCATACTCCATGTAGCCGCTCGACCGTCCCCCGTGGCCAGTCATCAATGCGATAGTGGCGGCCCCCCTTGGTGGCGGAGGGGGGTCTACCCGACCGTATTGCTCGAAATTCTTCCTGCGAAAGGCCTCCGAGCGAAGTAGTTGGTTCCTGCTACCGCCGTAGGCTGGTCCTAGCGCCGCCCGGTTCTGACTCCTCCCTTGGTGTCCTGTCGTGTCTCCGCTGTCGTAGTTCTGCCGCGCAATCACCTCCACCCCCTGCTAGCTGCGATGGAGGGAGCCCTCCTGTCTAGCCGCCCCGGACTATCGAGGGCCAATCTGGCCAGCGTGTGCGTCAGTCGTCCCGTCGTTGTCCTCGCGTCCCTGATGGTTTTCGGCGTAGTGCGCCTCGGGGCCAGTTGCTGGGATCTGGAGAACGTGGAGGGCAGCGCGAAGCGCGTCTCTCTCGCCCCTGCCCAGAGTGGGTAGGGCCCCGAAGCTTGCAGGCTCGGGGACCGGCACGCGGTGCGAGCCCCAGCCGCCCGATGCCTATGGTCTTGAGGATGCACCAGGTTGGATCGTCTTCTGGGCATTGGCGATCTGCTCCATGATATGGTCCGCCCAGGCGTTGAAGCCCGCTGGTGTCGATCGTTGGTGGAGCATCTCACTTGCCATCCGCAATGCGTCGTGTGCGCTGAGGTCTCCCAAGTTGATGGGACACACTGCGGGTGTGTGGGCCGCCACCCAGCCACCATGCGCCTTGGTGGCGCGGGTGGCCGCCATGGTGGAGACGATGTTCACGACCTGGTACGAGCCGACTGGTTCCGCGATGCCGGCATGCAAGCTTCCAGCCGCTGTGACATGGGGGTCGGAGACTAGCTCGACGAGGCTTAGAGAACTCGTTTGTCGGCGGCCATCGGTGCAGCGGCCTGGGAAGGAGGAAGGAAGGAAAAGACCTTCACACGCCCCCTACCTGGCGCCCCAAATGTCGTATTTCGAGCACCGCAAAACCCGAAGGATTCGAACACTGGGGCGTGTACGAAGATCTCTCCCTGCTCGACCTTACCTAGCCCGCTACTCGATGGAAATGGCGAAGGACTCACTCGATGGTGAGGGGAACGCAAAACACAACAGTTTACCCAGGTTCGGACTGCTGCGAAGCGTAAAACCCTACTCCTTCTTTTGGTGGATTGCCTCTCGTGGAGGTCGTGGATTAACTAGTACAATGCTCTCGATCTCCCAAAGGCCAAGTGGCTATGTGTATTGCCCTACGGTTGGAATGAACTCTCCTTCATCTGGATCTGGACTGAATGAACCTGCCCCTCTCAAGTATCCTACTCTCTCTATTTATAGCGGAGGCTCGGGTCCTCTTCTGTCATAGCTTCGGCGGGAAGGGATCCCACAACGGCCAGTTTCGGTGAGGGCCAAGGGAACATGCTTCCCCTGTCAAAAGTGGTCTTCGCTTGCAAAGTAGCTACTAGCATGCAGACGTGGGCGCAGGGATGACGCTCGTCCTGACGGCGGGCGGTCGCGGTCTTGTTGCACCAGAAGGGAAACCTTTAGAAGATGCCTTTGGAGCCCTGGTACGCTCCCACCTCCTTTGCACTAAAGGGGAAACTGTGTCGTCCTGGCATCTTCTGCTCGTCTATCCTTCCCTGGTGTCACCCTTGACTCCTGAGGCCCGGCCTTGCCTCGAAATATCCTCTGCTCCAGAGGGCTCCTGAGGAGGTCCCCTACGGGTCTTGATGTCGCTCTTCCTTGCGAGGCTTGGCCCCTCGTGAGGGCCTTGTCCCGGGAGGTTCCGCTCCGGTCGTCCCTGTGTTGATAAAGTGGGCGCGTCCTGGGCCGTAGGCAGGCAAGTCTGGGTACCCCCATTCCCAGAATGCCGACAGAGGTGCTTCGCATTCGTTTGTCACCCAAAAGTTTGCTGCAAAATGTGTTTTGAAGCCTACCCTCCTTAATGGACAAATGGCAGTACATATCTCGGGAGAAGTGCTAAGGATCAACCTAGGATGTAGAGGAATCCGGATCAACATCAGTGGGATAAGCTTCAATGCAGATCTCATCGTCTTTATGTCACAAGATTTGGACGTGATCCTTGGTATGGATTGGTTGGCAAGGCACCGAAGCATATTGGACTATGCCGAAAGGGCTATTACCATGAAAAGTGACCAAGGGGTCAAAGTCAAGTATGTTCGTGAACCTACCTCCACTCAATTTCCTTAGGTCAATTGTCTATCGGAAGAAGAGTTGGACCGAGTACCAATAGTTTGTGAGTACCCGGGCGTCTTTCCTGATGAGCTGCGTGGGATGCCTCCTCACCGAGACATCGAGTTCATCATTGAGCTCATGCCTAGATCAAGGCCTATCTATAAGAAGCCTTATAGTATGGGATCCGAAGAGATAGCAGAGTTGAAGAAGCAGTTGGATGAGTAACTCAGGAAGGGATGCATCCGTCTGAGTGTATCACCTTGGGGGTCACCTGTTCTATTCGTGTCCAAGAAGGATGGTACTATCAGGCTCTGCGTCGATTATCGCTCCCTCAATGAAGTCATAATCAAGAACAAGTACCGACTCCCCAAGATTGAAGACCTATTTGAGCAGTTAAATGGTGCTAAGGTATTTTCCAAGATCGACCTCAGATCTGGATATTACCAACTGAAGATCCGACCCGAGGATATACCTAAGACGACATTCCTGACCCGGTACGGTCTGTAGGAGTGCACAGTCATGTCATTCGGGTTGACCAATGCCCCAACATACTTCATGTACGTCATGAACAAAGTCTTCATGGTATATCTGGATAAGTTTGTTGTTGTATTCATCGATGACATCTTAATCTTCTCCAAGTCCGAAGAAGAACATGAGCAACACTTGAGGCTAGTGTTGGAAAAGCTTCGAGAGCACCAACTTTATGCCAAGATTAGCAAATGCAAATTCTGGCTGCACAAAGTTTGATTCTTGGGTCATACCATGACGGAAAACAGATTGGCAGTCGATCCTTCTAAGATTACCACGGTAACCAACTGGGAGTCGCCAATCAATGTGAAGGAAGTCAAAAGCTTGCTCGGAATCCCGGGATACTACCGCAACTTCGTGGAAGGATTCTTCCACATCGCCCGACCAATGACTCAACACTTGCAGAAGGGTAAGAAGTTCGAATCGATGCCGGAGTACAAAGAAAGCTTCCAAGAGCTGAGGAAGAGATTGACTATTGCCCTGGTACTGGCTACTCCACATATCAACAAGTAATTTTGTGATATACTGTGATGCCTTAAGGACCGGACTCGGTGGTGTCCTAATGCAAGATGGCAGGGTCGTGGCTTAGCTGTCACGGCATCTGCGCCCGCGTGAAGAGAACTACGCCACTCATGACCTCGAGTTGGCAGCCGTAGTGCATGCCCTAAAGACATGGCAACATTACCTTCTAGGGAAGGGATGTGAAATATACACCGACCACAAGAGTCCGAAGTACATTTTTACTCAAAGGGAGTTGAATATGAGGCAACGAAGGTGGTTGGAGCTGATCAAAGACTACGACGTCAGCATTCAATACCACCCCGGTAAGGCCAATGTGGTGGCCGACGCCTTAAGCCGGAAGGCCTGCACCTTGAACGCTATGCTCAAGGAAAGGCGACCCACCTTATATGAGGAGCTAGATATCTTTGGGTTAGAGCTAGTTGAACCAGGATTCCTAGCTAACATCGAAGTCAGACCCACTTTGGAAAACGATACAAAAGAGGCCCAGAAGGGGCACAAGAGCATCGAAGGCGTCAAGAAGAAGATCCAGGAAGGCAAGGCCCCATAATTCTCAATGTATGAGCAAGGAGTCGTGTGGTTTGCAAAATGTTTATGCGTACCCAACAAGGCTGAACTCAAGAATTTAATCTTGCAAGAAGCCCACGACACGCCTACTTGATTCAGCCCGCTGGGACCAAGCTGTATCAAGACCTCCGGGATAGGTTCTGGTGGCATGGCATGAAGAGGAAAATAACTTCCTATATACCAACTGCGATGTGTGCCAACGTGTCAATGCTGAGCATCAGCGACCTACGGGACTGCTACAACCTTTCTAGGTACCCGAGTGGAAGTGGGACTGAGTTGGCATGCACTTCGTCACTGGTCTACCTAGGTCCAGCAGAGGCCATGACTCCATATGGGTCATTGTCGACCATCTGACCAAGTTCTCTCACTTCATTCCACACAACACTACTTATGGTGGTGACAAGCTGGCTAGTATCTAGATTTTTAGCATATTGTGAGCCTCCATGGAGTTTCCAAGGAAATTGTATCTGACCGAGGCACGCAGTTCACCTCAAGATTCTGGAAGAAGTTCCAAGAAGCTCTCAGAACCAAACTGTCTTTCAGCACCCCCTTCCACCCGCTGACGGGCGGACAAATGGAGCTAGTGAATCAGATACCTGAGGATGTGCTCTGCGCTTGTGTCCTAGCACATCAGACCAAATGGGAAGACTGTGTGCCATTCACTAAGTTCTTATACAACAATGGCTATCAGTCCAGTCTCCAGATGGCCCCATTTGAAATGCTATATGGATGGAAGTGCCGCACCCCGCTCAACTGGTCCGCATCTGGTGAAGGATTGATTTTCGGGCCAGACATTCTTCATGAAGTAGAAGACAAGGTACAACCTGGGAGGGAACACCTGAAAGCAGCCAAGTCGCGACATAAGAGCTATGCGGATTCTCACGCACAGAAGTGGAGTTCAACCCCGGAGACCAGGTGTACCTTCGCGTCACACCTCTCAAGGGAACCAAGCGTTTCCACGTCAAGGGGGAACTTGCTCCAAGGTCCATTGGGCCTTTTAAGATCATGACAATGCATGGAGAAGTTGCTTACCAGTTGGAGCTACCTCCGAAACTTTCGGGTGTGCACAACATCTTCCACGTGTCACAACTTCGGAAGTGCCTGCAAGCGCCAAACTGTCCAGATCTTTATAAGGACATTGACCATCAAGCCATTGACCTTCAGCCAGACCTCACTTATCGCGAGAGGCCGATCCACATCCTGGACGAAGCCGAGCGTTGTACCACAAGCCGCACCATCAAGTATATCAAAGTTCAGTGGAGCAACCACACCGAAGCAGAAGCAACATGGGAGCGAGAAAATTATCTTCGATCTGAATTTCCATACCTTTTTAGCACCTAGCTTAGGAATCTTGGGGACGAGATTCTTGTAAGGGGATAGGTCTATCACACCCTGTTTTTACCTTACTTCAACTATATCCTTTTCAAAAATCTGAGTTTATTAAAACTTTTTAAGCAAGTACTATGAGAGCCATGATTGCCATTGTTTGTATGTATGCTTGACCGAGTGGATCGAAAAACAATATTTTTATAACATGATATTTCCATATAAACCTTTTTCTCATTTCTGACTATTTCAAAACCTTGTTTTGGGTTGCACCACAAGTCCCTGATTCCAATGGAGTGCCTTCACCCAAAGATTGTATTGTGGTTTTAGCACTATTTTAACTCTCCAAAATCATAAAATAATTATTTTATAAAATAGTTTTCTATTTTATTTGCATGTCCTTTTCTGAGGCCAGAAATGATATTTCTGGATGGAAAATTACTTTTCTGCCTTAGAAAAATCTGAGAAAATTTGGAGATACTTACACGACATATATTTTCTATACATAAGATTTTCAACACCTATTTATGTTCAAATTATTTGAGCCAATCCTTGAAAACCTATTATGTCTGTTTTGACCTTTTGAAATATTTCCAAAGGGAATATTTCCAATAAATTTCCAAAAGATTCCAGCATGCTTCCCAAGCTATATTTGGTGTTGATGCCAAGTTTCACCTCATTTCAAGGTTATTTGGTTCACCAAATAATCCTAAAACCCGCTTTGTCCAGAATCAAGTTGGAACAACTCTACATAGCAAAGTTTGACCAAATGGCTTGAAACTTTGCAAGAGTGCTCAACACCCCAAATGAGGAGACCCTGCCAAAAATTGGATTTCTGGGGATTAATTTACCCACATTCCCTTTTGAAAGGATAATACTGCCCATTTGGGGGTGATTTCAAGTTTGCACTGCCGAACTTGTCCAATGGGGCCAAAATTTGGGGGAGCATCCTATTTTTGCATCAAACCCAATCCTGTTAATGCTCATCACTAGTGGTGGAGGTTAACTACCCCAAACACCTGTCGAACACCTTCTGGCAATATGCTCAAACAACACTTAACACCCTCTACACCCACACCCTTTCTACTAAACTCTTAGTGCAAGCTGCCACCACCACTTCTCAATTGAAGACGAGTGGCCCTCTCTGGTTCCAAGAAGAAGAGCCCAAAATCTCCATTTTAGTATTTGGCTCAAGACTGGCATCTCCTCTTTAATCATCTCCTTTGACCAGCAGTGACACCTTTGGCTATCTAACGGCTCAGGAGCATCAAACCCAACCCCTGGACACGCCACACACAGACAAAGCACCCCCAGAGCGTGCCAGAATGTCGTGGCATACCAAAACTGCGATCTGGGCGTGCTACAGGGCACACCCGAGGCAAAGGAGGCAGGCCCCGGCCGGTTCCCACCTCCCCTCTGTGTCTATCCGTGTCTCCGATGAAGCTCCTGACTTAGGGCAGCCTCAGGGCCCAACCTCCCCCTCTCTACTGACCAGGGCGACGCGTGCCCGCGTGCGCCAGATTCGGCCAGAAGAATGCGGCCATGCAGCAAGCGCGCATCATGTTGCCTCTCTCTCTAGTTGAGTCTCTAGGCTCTCAAACCACGTCCGCAAAACCGTGGTATCGATCCCGAGCTCTCTCTCACTCTCCAGCAGGCGCGGTGAAACCACCAATGCCCTCCCACATGGTGCACAATTGCTAGCCTATAAATAGGCCTCCCCCTCGCTCCAACACCCTCACACCTCTCCTCCAGAACGTCGATCGAAGCCCGAACCACCCCATTCGAGCACAAAGAGCTCTAGTGCTCGAGATCGACCTAGGCTCCGTCGCTTTAGAGCTCCGTAGATCTTGGGCTATAGGCCAGCTCTCGCCCTACTCTCACCTCCTCCATGACCGTAGTGAGCTGAGGGACCTTCTCCACCTCTTCCCCGAGCTTTTCCCTGCCCATAGCACCCAGTTCGACCACCTCCCGTAGCACCTTCGCCGCGGCCACCTCATCGCCGGTGACCCAAGGCCTCCCCATCCTTCCTTCGACCATCAGCAGGTAGGCAGCGATGCACCGGTTCCATTTCTGCCATCGTTGGGACACGAGGGCGTCGGTATCGCTGCCGGCGTGCCTCCCCTTCCTCTGTCCAGAGGAGGAAGACGACCCCGACAAGCATGCTCCATCAGTTGGAGGCCAGTCTCTACCCTCTCTCCTCTCTCTGCCGCTGACAGCAAGGGGCCGCTCGTTAGGTTTGAACCTGACGGCGTGTGCGCTTGGGCAACTTGGTGGCTAATTGGCTGGTTGGCCAGATGGGCCGGCCCAACCACTGGCTGAGCCACGCCAGCGCTAAGCCCCATTTTCTTTTTTGTTTTTAATCTGTTTTGAAAAGATTTTTGCAGAGTTTATTATTTAATCAAATTTAGTTATTTTTCCGCCACAATTCTTCTAAAAATGTGTAGAATTTAATAGAGCTGTTATACTAATTTATATGAAAACATTTTTGCATAGTTATAACTAAAAGACTTATTTTGAATACTTTAGCTCGTATTAGTTGGATTTTAAAAATAATCGTTTCATCAAATCCAGAGACAAATATTTTTAAAACTATAATATAGATTTATCGGAATAGGATAACATTTTAAAAGTGAGTTTGTGCTCTGTTTTTGAATGAGCTTCTTATTTTATTATTATTCTCATTATTTCGATGATAAATTCCTTGTTCGATGAAGGGGTTGGCCTCAAAGACCCCAAAGACCCCGGATACCTAGCTGATCAAGGCAAGCAGCCCATTGACCATGTATGAGAGAACATTTCATGCATGCCAAGTTGAATACTTTATTCTGATGCATATATGTAAGGTTGTTCGGTGCACCCCGACATGGTGTTACCGATGACTCCTCTGGAGCACTTGCATTGAGCATGACCCTACCACCTATGAGGGTCACGCTGATAATATATTGACAAGTAGACAGTAGTGCTACGCATAATAAGAGAATGTGCATGATGATGGTAACATAGAGTTGACATCAAGGTTTTATGAAAACCCCGTCGGGTGCCACTAATGCCCGAGGTTGATGATAATGAGTTAGGTGGCCACTTGTGAAGAAGTGGTGCACCGGGAAATATTTTGGTGTGAGTGGTTGTGGAAACATGATTAGATTTATGATGTGTCGGCCGTCCCAACCTTACATGTACGACCACGATACCCCTTTATGGGATGGGGCTTTGTTGACTACTTTGATCGACGCTAGGAAAGAGGCCACGTTACTAGTAGCGGGAGTGATATGTTGTCACTCCTGTGACGAGGTCGTACCAGGTAGGTTGACTATTCCGTTTTTACGTGTTCTGGGCACACCGTTGGTCCCCGCATGGATGATACGTTCCAAAGTTGGTTCTTGTAAGACGTACAACATGTGGGCTGGGTACAAATCGAGTAGAACTCTTTGTCTAGTGTCATTAGGGGAAAGGCAATGATCGGGTACTTACCTCGGGTATGTCATATACCGCGACTCGTGGATGACACGAAAGTTTCCCGGATCTCGTGGATACAACATACAACCTCTGCAGAATGAAAAACTATTTGAATAGACGTGTCCACGGCCGAGAACAGTTGGGTAATCCTGCTTAAACTATGTCTAGTCGTTTCCGCATAAACCAAGAGTGTGTGTGTTTAAATGTGTTAACTAAGAAAGATGATATGACAAGTTTGGTGACTTGGCATATCGGGTGAACCCGAAGTGTTCAGCCCTCAGCAGATACGTTGATATTTGTAACCTGTTCTTATGTTTACCATCTAGTTCATGATGCATATCCATGCAGGTACTTGACCATGTTCATTTTTCATTAAAACTTGCTTTCCGCAAAGTCTGCATATTACTTTATTATCGTACCAATTTCATATCCACATCAAGGGTTGTTTGCGAGTACATTCAAAGTACTCACTGGCTTGCTGCTGGTTATGTTATTGACCAGACCTGGAAGAAACAGAGTTTTGAGAAGAATTCGTCATAAGAGACAGACACGCGAACTAGGACGCTTCCCAATCAGAATGCCTGTTGGTGAAGGCTGATAGCATGGGCTCCCGTTTATTACCAAGATTTCTGCTAGTAGTTGTATCAGTGTGATTGGGCTTATATCTCCTACCTATGTGAGACTTGACCATGATGGTCATTTGTTTTATCAAACTGTATGTTGGATCTAAGACTCTTACTTTAGTATCTGTGTGTTCAATGAGCATTGATCTCTGGGATCAGTAAGCACGTACATTCGATGATCTCGACTCGCAAGTCGGGTACGGAGTATTAAAGATGAGGAATTAGGTGTGTCCTGAAGAAAACACTCTGAAGACTTTCAAGCTTGAAGATTTACTCTTTTTGTTTCATTTTCTTTATACATGAGTCATAGGAACACCGTACTGTTAATGGGGTTTTTGGCAAAACTATGGAATGAATTTCCTCACGATGCTCAACCCAAACCTACAACTACCAATGCCTCAAAGTGAGGAATATGAGAGACATGAGGACTTTCACAGTTGAAAGTTCCGACCGTTGCCGTGCCATGCGCCACGTGTCACAGTTCCTATCCACCCAACGATCATATTATTAAAGGGCTTTTATGTCAAATCATGTCGGGATGCTCCCAGGCTATAAATAGCCGCCCTCACAACCACTAGCTGGTTGGCTGCTACGAGAGAAACTAACACTAGTCATTTAGAGCAACCCACATTCCTCAGAGCCTTTGAGTGAAAATCATCAAGTGAGGAAATACCTCAACCTCCCAAACCCAAACAAAATTCCTAAGAGTCTTTGAGCATCACTGAAGAAGTTATTCTGTGTGGAACCGACGCTTGTTACCTTTGAGGACTGTGCATCATCCAAACGGCTAGGCATCATGGTCTAGAGCATCCAGCGATCAATTGTGGATCGTCGCGTGACCGAGTTTGTGAGGGTTTGGAAGTCTGCCTTGAAGACTTACCACGAGTGTTGGGTGAGGACTGTGTGTCCTTAGCTCATGGAGAATACGGTAGGGACTGGGTGTCCCAGGACTGTGTGTCCTTTCGTTTCAATACCAAGCCGCTCCAAACCAAACGTACAAGTGTCACAGTAGTTAAAACTGGGTCATTAACAACTGTCTTCATCAAGCTACTAGTTCTATTTCCTCAACCTTATCATTTCCTCGATTGCATGTTGAAGACTTTCATCTATACTGTTTGAAGAATTTGACCCAAGACTTTCTCGGAATTCCTCACGTCAAATTCTACACCCGAGTTAATCTTCACCTACTTATCCTGTACTTGTGACCTATGCAAACCGAATCTCTGAAATAATGCTAAGTACTTTGCAGTAGAAGTTTTTGCACTCTTCATCTGGTACTATTTCCGCTGCACTCAGTTCATGATTGAGGACTTTCCTCAATAGGAATTTCCTGAGTGATGAAATTGTAAAAAACGCTTATTCACCCCTCTCTAGTCAATATAACTCACTTTCAATTGATATCAGAGCAAGGTACTCCCTTGTTCTGTGTGATTTTGGTTTAACCGCCTGGAGTTTTAGTTATGTCGACCGCAGGTATGATCAAGGTTACTATAGGATGTCCTACCTTCGAAGAAAAGGACTTCCCCTACTAGAAGACCAAGATGCAAATGCATCTTCAAGCAATTGACAACGATCTCTAGTATATTGTGGAAAATGGTATTGCCTCCATCACTGCTACTATCTGTGCACCTAATGTGAAGAAGTTCAAGCAACTTAACTCGCAAGCGAAGAATATTATCTATGGCCACCTGAGCAAAGGTCGGTATGGCAGAGTTAGTGCTTTGCGCAAAGCTAAGCTTATCTGGGATAGGCTATCCAAAGTCAATGAGGGAGTCTCATCACAGCGTGACTCTCGTGTCGATGTTCTTCGCAATCTCTTCAATCGCTTCAAGAGACTTGACAATGAAAGCTGCCAAGATAGTTTTGATCGCCTCACTGACATCTAAAATAAGTTGCAAGCACTAGGAGCTAGAGACATCACTGACCATGAAGTTGTGAAGAAACTTCTACGATCTCTTGATCCATCATTTGACACACTAGTTTTGATGATCCAAGAACGAAGAGACTACAAGATGCTTGATCCTGCTAATATACTTGAGTGACTCGATACTCATGAATTCCAATAAGAAGAAAAGAGAGATCTGTATGGACCAAGCTACTCAAGACCTCGTGCGCTGAAGGCTAAGGCTATTTCCTCATCCGAAGAAGAAGAATAAGATTGCAGTCTTAGTGACCCTGAAGAACTGGAAGAGGAACGTGCTATGCTCGTCAGGAAATTCCAGAAGTTCACAAAACGTGGGCAGTTCAAAAAATCTTCAAGAAAAGATATGAGGAAATCCGAATTTTCATCTGAGGACTACAAGAAAAGAATCTACCACAAATGCAAGAAATCTGGTCACTACATTGCTGATTGTCCTCGTTGGGTGAAAGAATCAAGGAAGAAGAAATACGAGGATGAAAGTTCTAATGACTCGAAGAAAAAGTACAAAACTTCAAAATCCTCATCTTCAAAGTCCTCATCTCACAAGAAGTCCAGTTTGAGAAAGGCTTGGGCAGTCATTTGCAAGGAAATGGATTCTGAAGAAGAGTTTCAGGAATCTGATGAAGAGGAAGGTTCTGAAGTTGAGTCTGAATCTGGTGTGGCAAGCTTTGCACTCGCCACCACATTCGTTAGCAAGTCGATCTTCAACCCTGATGAATATGCTCATGACTTCGCTCCATCCTATTGCTTCATGGCAAAAGGTTCAAAGGTACCAAACCACATTTCCTTGTCTAACTCTAGTGACCGTGAAGCTGATGCTTATCAAAAGCCTAGTTACTATCAACTTGCCAACATTGCAACTAAGCAATAAAGTGCCATTGAAAAGCTTCAGAAACTGCTAGACAAAAGCGATGTTCTATGAAATGAATCGTACTCATGTCGTCACTGAATATGTTCAAAGTCTCAAGTTTGGATTTGACAACCTTCAAGATCACTATGGCACAGTCTTGGCTGATCATGAGAAACTTTCCTATGAATTTCTTCAAAGGAAACTTGATCTTGAGAAGTTAAGAGTGTCCCATGATGATCTTGGAATAGAAAATGATTCATTGCTTGATCAACAGATCAGTATCGCTAAGGTTGAATTCATTCCACCATGTGTGAAATGCATCGAGCGTGAAACTGCTAATTCTTCACCACAATCATCAAATTCTTCTATCGCTACAAATTCTTCAACTCTTCCTGTGGTACCATATTCTTCACTTGAGGAACCACAAATGCTACTGACAAAAATGTAGGATTGAAGGAATTGTATGTGACAGGCATATACAAAAGTCTCAAAGGGCATCTAACCATTTGAGATGTGCTCAAAAAGCATATCCTGAACAGGAACACGAGGAAAGAGGGCATTGCCTTCAAGAGGAAATTGAATGTTGATGGATCATACTCGACACCTGAGCAGTAACCCAAAACTTCATGGGTTGCTGCTAAAGGCCCTCCCATTGATCCATCCACTCTAACAGGCTTTGCATGTGAAATGACCTATTCCTCTGATGAGTCATTTGACTCCAACGATAAACTGTTCAAAAATCATTCTGGTTAAGTATTTGTTGGATATGTTGGAACTAACTCAAGGAATGGACCTCCCATGAGGAAAATCCGGGGCCCCAAAAGTTGCTTGGAAAATCTTCAGGTGAATATCCTCATGACACCAACAGTGAAGAACCAGAACTCCAAATCAAATTCCTCAGGTGGACCAAAGTCTTCACGAGGATCAAATTCCTCAAATGGTCAAAATTATGCTCGTACTTGTGCTAATGCTTCTGATATACAGGGAAACTAAAAGGTACATGAATATGAGCATTATTACTCAAGTAATTATGTTCATAAGTCCCCAAAGAATTTCTCTCCCTGTTCATTTGAGTAGTTTAACCCCTACTGTGAAAAGAGTGCATTAGATTCAATGCATCCATTCTCATATGGTGCTCGTAGGATGATGAACTCTTTGCCACCCCTTAAGATGTGGGTGGTGAAAAAATCTAACTAATCACTTCCGCGGTCCAGGTCTCCAGATGAAATTCACCATCTGAAGTATTTGTTGGAGACCTGAGGAAATTGCTTGATTTGACGCAAGCTAAAACATGATGAAATAATAACATTTCACACGCCCTAAAATTTACTGTTTATGATGAAATTCTTGTCTAATGAAATCGATATCATATTCTTCAAGTCTGAAGCATATGAGATGGTAAGGTGTACTAATTCATCTGCAGGATGACAAACCCAAGAATACAGAGTGGATTCTTGACACTGGTTGCACAAATTAGATGGCTGGTGATAAAAGCTTATTGATGAATATACCACTGACTCAATCACCAGTGAAGCAAATCACTTACGCTGATAAAGTTAAAAGGAAGGTATTGGGACTTGGTAAAGTGTCAGTCTCTAAGGGTTGGCACATGGACAAAGTCATGTTGTCGAATCCCTTGGGTTTAACCTCATGTCAGTCTCAATGATTTGTGATCTTGATATGATTGTCATCTTTGGAAAATATAGATGCGTAGTCATCATGGAATCTGACAAATCCGAAGTCTTCGAACGCTTTATGAGAGGAGATTTGTATATTGTTGATTTTTCCACACATCCTCAATCAGCCACATGTTTACTAGCAAAAACCTTAGAAGGTTGGCTATGGCATCAATGATGTGGTCATGCACGCATGAGGAGTTTGCACCCACTGGCGAAGAAGAAGCATATCATTGGCATCGAATTTGTCAAATTCCTCAAGGACCATCTCTGCGGTGCTTGTGAGTCTGGAAAAATGACTAGATCCAAACACCCCTCGAAGATTATCATGACTACTACTCGTCCGGTTGAATTGCTTCACCTGGATCTGTTTGGACCTACTCATCTCGCTATACTTGGGTACACATCATTCTGTATAAAACTGAAGTGTAGGAAGTCTTCAAACAATTTTCCACAAGGGCCTCGACGAACTTCGGTGTCAAGATCGAACACATCTGGAGTGATAACGGGACAAAATTAAAAAATACTGGTCTTGATGATTATCTTGTTGAACTTGGTATTACTCATGAATTGTTTGCTGCTTATACTCCTTAACAGAATGGCTTAATTGAACGCAACAATAGGACCCTGGTTCAAATGGCACGGACTATGCGTGAAGAATATCAGACTCCTCGTCCCTTTTGGCCTCAAGAAATCAACACTTCTTGCCACATCATCAATAGGGTATATCTTGACAAATTCCTCAAGAAAACCTCATATGAACTCCTCACTGACAAGAAACCCAATGTAAGTTATTTTAAAGTCTTCGGTGCAAGATGTAGGATTAGAGATCCTCACCATAGCTCAAAGTTTGCACCTAAAGCACATCAGGGTTTGATTCTTGGTTACGAAAAGGACTCGCACACCTACAGAGTCTTCAACACCTATCACAACAAGGTTGTTGAAACTATAGATGTGCGGTTTGATGAAACTAATGGCTCGCAATGAAAGCAACTGCCTCCTGTGCCAGATAAATTGACTCCTGAGGAAGTTATTAAGCACAAGGCTTCATAAGATATCATTGCTACTAGGGAACAACTCCTTGTTGAAGAAGTCGTCCCCAACACTGATGAAATTTAAGCTGGTGCACCTGAGGAAAATCAAATTCCCCTACCCAACCAAAGTCTTCAACCAGCTCATCGAAAGATTTCAAATGAAGTGCAACTTGACAAAATCATCGATGATATCAATGCACCAGGTCCTCTCACTCGCTCAAAAGCTTCACATTTAGGTAACTTTTGTGGGCATTCCTCTTCTGTGTCAATCACAGAACCCTCAAAAGTTGTTGAAGCCTTCATGGAACCTGAATGGATATATGCCATGCAAGATGAACTACTTCAGTTCAAGCTAAATGACATGTGGAAACTCATCAAAAGACCATATCCTCGCAAACACAATATCATCGGCACCAAGTGGATCTACCGAAACAAGCAAGATAAGGATGGTGAGGTTGCGAGAAACAAGGAACGACTTGTAGCCCAAGGCTACACACAGGTTGAAGGAATTGACTTTGATCAAACTTTTGCACCTGTTGCTAGACTTGAAGCTATTCGAATATTACTTGCTTATGCTAACCATTACAATATTACTCTATATCAAATGGATGTGAAAAGTGCATTCCTCAATGGTAAGATTGAGGAAGAACTATTTGTTGCTCAGCCTCCAGGTTTTAAAGACCTGAAGCACCCTGACAAAATCTTCAGACTCAACAAGGCACTCTATGGCCTCAAGCAAGCCCCTTGGGCGTGGTACGATACATTGAAGGAATTCCTCATGAAGAAAGGCTTCAAATCCGGCTCACTTGATCCCACTCTTTTCACAAAATCCTATGACAATGAATTATTCGTGTGCCAAATATATGTTGACGACATTCTCTTTGGTTGTATTGACAAACGTCACAGTGATGAATTTGCCTACATGATGAGTGTAGAATATCAAATGTCCATGATGGGGGAGCTGAAATTCTTCATAGGTCTGCAAATTCGTCAAGAACGCAATGGCATCTTGATATCTCAAGAGAAATACCTCAAGGATGTTCTGAGGAAATTCAGCATGCATGAATGTAAAGGCGTCAAGATTCCTATGCCTACCAACGGCCACCTCTGCACTGAGGAAATGGTATAGATTTCGATCAGCAGGTATACCATTCCATGATTGGCTCTTTAATGTACCTATGTGCATCTAGGATAGACACTATGCTTAGTGTTTGCATGTGTGCATGTTTTCAAGCAAAACTAAAGGATTACACCATAAGGCTGTGAAACATATTCTTTGAAATCTAGCTCACACACCAACACTAGGATTATCGTACCCCAAGGGCTCAAATCTTCACAGCGTTGGATATTCAGATTCTGATTATGCTGGTGACTGTGTGGATCGCAGGTCAACATCAGGAACATGTCATTTCCTCGACTGATCCTTAGTCTGCTAGTCCTCAAAGAAGTAGAACTTTGTATCATTCTCCACTGTTGAAGTTGAATACATTGCTGCTGGATCTTGTTGTGCACAACTACTATGGATGAAGCAAACCCTGAGAGATTACAACATCAACATGAAGAATGCGCCCCTCTACTAGTACAATGAGAGTGCAATCAAGATCGCCTAAAATCCAGTACAACACTTGAAGACTAAGCACATTCAGATTCGTCATCATTTTCTTCGTGGCAATGTACTCAAGGGAAATATCATCATAGACCATGTGAAGACTGATGGCGAGCTAGCAGATATCTTCACAAAGCCCTTGGATGAGAGAAGGTTTTGCAAGTTGCGGTGTGAGCTAAATATCTTAGAGTCTTCAAATATTTTGTAAACATGCACACATCCTAACACTTATGCGGAATTGATGACTTAGATGTGCAACACACAAAGTAATGATCTTCTTCAATCAATGAAGAATATCACTCTAAGTGTGAAGAAATTAATAAAGAATTTGGTTCACAAGGCCCTACGACAATTGTATGCGGTGCGTGAAATCATCATTCTTATACGGTGGGTCACGCCATCACCCACTACTCACGATAGGATAACAACGATATCCACCGGTTCGATCATGGGTAGCACGTGTCATGCGGAGACGAAGGGGCAAGGGCAGTTCCGTCCGAAGTTTTTGCTTCAGATCATTTTCACCTGAGCTATAAATAGCCCATTACCCCCTATGGTCAAAAACTCTTCCTCCCTCCCGACTTCTTCCCTCGAGCTCAAAACCTATCACCACCGCTAGTATCCTCGTCGCCGATGAGGAACAGCTTCACTGCCTCGACCTCGCTGTCGCTGGACTCATGCCGACTTCAGAACATCTTCCTCTGCCACCGCCGTAGCTGTTTTCAGTCGCCAAGTTAGTGCGCTGAAGATCTGAGCCGAAGAACTTTCGTTTAACCTCTCAAGTTCATCGTGTTCTTCATATAGGGTAATTAAAATCCTATTTTACCATCTTGTTTGATCCATTTATTCTCTTTGGATTCGTGAAATCAGTTTTGGCTTAGAGAATCTCTCAGCTGTGCACACCCGTGCCTAGAACACTTGATGTATTTCCCTAAGCCCTTAAATTCTTCACGAGATTCCTCAATTGTGTAAAATTTCGAATCCGCACAACTCTGGAACCCAAGAACAGAATGCTTAGTCAAATTCCACAACACACTGGACAAATTCTTCAACTTAAGAAAACTTTCAATTTCCTCAAATCCAAGAAAGCATATGACCTCTCCAAATTCTTCGCACCTATACTGTGTTCACACGTACAAAATGTCAGCTGATGAATCACTAGGTTCTCATCGACTTAACTCATTTGCAACATTTCTTGAAGAAACATTACCTGTGTACTCAAATTCCTCAAGAATACAAATTCGTCAGCAAAAACCACAGGTAAAGAAAATGGAGGAAGACACAAAACAGAAGGGTGGCAAGAAACTGAAATAGAACACTGCTTTTGAGATCCTTGAGGAGATATATGCTGCGTACTCCACGCCAGATGAAGAAATTCATGGAAAAGAGACCACAGCGAAACGCAAGATAAGGCTTCAAAGGACTGAACGCAGATGGGCAAAGGAGTGGAAGGAATATTGATATGTCACTCCAAAGTATGCCAAGAAGTTTACCCTCGAACCCCCTTGCAATAGGTTGCCACAGGGAGATCAACAAACAACACATCCCTCAAGCGTAGCCACTATTGAGGACTATCCTTATGAAAAAGACAAGTATTTGTCTAAGCTGCAGAAAAATGCAAAAGGTGCTTTCACAAAGTTTAATGAGGATTTTGGTGCTGCAGCAATTGCTGCCACTTCTTCTGCTGCTGAGGCTTCTGCTACAGAAAAACCTCAGAAGAGGGTTCTGATGAAGAAACCAGGTCTCAAGCTAAAATCCTCAACATCATTATCAAAAGAGGAGTTTCCTCATAAAGTAGCAACAACAACTTCCAAGTCCTCAACTGCAGTAAAGTCTTCACCTCCTGTGCAGTCACACCTCAGTTCCTGTGTACCATCTGCCTCACGCTCAACTCCCAAATTGTCACCTGGTCTATTGAAGAACAAGATGACTGCTGGTATAGGAACAAGGCCAAAACCAAGCAAGATTGTCAACATTCCTTCTGCATCAGAAGGAAGTGAAGAATATGATGATGAAACTCTTCAAGCCATCATCAGAAACAAGCAAGAAATAGTTGCCCAAGCTACTAGCAACACCATTCCCGCGGCACTCGTTCCGAAAGTACTGCTGAACTTCATCAACATTTCGTATGAGGATCCAAACACTCCAATTGATGATGTGAAACTTCCACCTGGACTCATTCATATGGTTACTCCATTGATCAATGAAGCAAAATGGAAGGATCAGCAAGCCAAACAAGCCAGGGCTGCGGAGGTTAAAAAGGAGAAGTACTTGAAGCCAAACGTCCTTAACCTAACGCCTGAGAAACTTGTTTCGACTCAGTTAGAGTTGAATACCCTCATGGATATATACACAAGTGTTGATGCAGACCGCAAGGGTGTCAAAGTGAGGCTTGTCCAAGCAGCGACTGATGCAATTGATGACTACAATAGCTGAGTTGCTCCCCCAAAGCAACCAACAAATCCTTAGCCAAGCTATACTGTGCAACTGACTGATACTGATGAAGATTAAGAACCAGGTCCTGATGAAATTACTCAGAATATTAAAGCTGAAGAATCTGCCAGGACTAACATTCCTCCTGCAATGCCTGATGAAAATGCTCCTTCACCAAAGTCTTCAATGGTGAAGAAAGTGACTCTTTCGTGTGACTACAATAGCTGAGTTGTCGCCCCAAAGCAACCAACAAATCCTCAACCAAGCTATATTGTGCAACTAACTGATGCTGATGAAGATGAAGAACCAGGTGATGATGAATTTACTCAGAATATTACAGCTGAAGAATCTTCCAGGACTAACATTGCTCCTGCAATGCCTGATGAAAATGCTCCTTCACCAAAGCCAGGACTAACATCTACACGTGAAGAAAGTGACTCTTCCGTGTGCATCAGACGTGAAGAAAACAAAAGCTGCTGCGAAGGAGGCCAAGAAGAGAAAATCTTCAACACCGTCAAAGTCTTCAAAGGCAAAACGTCTGAAGACTATGCCTACTACATCATCAGCTCCAATGGATGCAACTCCCCTCCGCATTGCACCATCATATACGATTGTTCCATTCGGTGAAGAGCACATCATTCTAGAACACGATGAGGAAATGTATTATAATCGCTCTGCTGCATCCACGCCAATAGAAGAGGAAATACAAGCAGATCAAATTCCTGAAGCCTCAACACCTCCTCCTCAAAACCCAAAAATGACTGCTAAAGAAAAGGAGGTTGATGAAGACATTGGCAGCAACACACCTATTATCCATGATGAGTTTTGGGAAAAGGCTCACCCAAACTGGCCAATAAACACTCAAAATCCTCAAACTCCTATAGCTACTAAAATTCTGACTGGCTCTGATGAAAAGAGCTGAGATGTAAAATCAGCACCTGACCAAGAATCAGCTGCATCAGCTGAAGAAACTGAAAAAGGATACTCCCGCCCCAGAAACTGCATCTGCTACCTCGGAACAACAAATTCCTCAAGATGAAGAACAAGCTCCAAATGAAAATGCCACATCACAGGATAGAAATAATACTGATGAAACTGCAATTGTGGTTGCAAATCCTGAAACTGCAATTGTGGTGGCCAAAACTCCCCAAGATGAGAAACATCATAATCTTGAACCAAAGCCTCATCAACCCTTCTCAACTAGGCCAAAGTTTCTGAAGGAAGATTTCTATGATGAACATCACTTCTTCACTAGAGAAAATCCTTATGATAGGCTTCGTGTGAGGCACAGAAAGTTCTGGATTAGAACTCAAGTTAATTACGATGCTGCTGTGCTGTGTGGGAAAAGGAAGATATTTCATCACACCCATATTCCTCACTGTCACATGGAGGAAATTCCTTGGTTCACCCCAGTACTGAGTGTTCTTCACGAAGCAGGGGTACTGCCATTCTGCACATATATTGGTGGTTGTAATACCGACATTATTCTTCAGTTCTATACTACACTTCGTATCTCTGGTGACCCAAAGACATCAACTCGTGGGTCTTGGACTAGATGACACAGCACACTCACTACAAAGGTCCAGCCACAAAATAGCTTTGAGCTCTACCTATCTCAATTCCTTCAGAAGATGCACTCAAACTATATGATGAAAGAGAGCTACCAAATAAGCTCATGGAAGTCTGCATGAAACCTTTGGCTTCGAGGCAACCTCCAAGGACTAGATTCCTCGTAAAGGACTTGAAGTATGTGCCCAGAACTATTTATAGAATATTGCCATATTCCATCGCACCTATCAAAGGGCATGACAAGGAAGAAGATGTTGTTGGAATCATGAAGAATATCCTGTTCAATGTCAGTTATGGCATCAAAATGAACCTTCATGATTTCTTCTTGAGGACTTTGGCTGATAATGCCTTGTCACCATTTGAGCTAAAGATTTATGCGCCTTGGATCATTAGATTCATCAGAAACAGATCCTCCATACTACCAAGTTGACTATCAGAATCACCTCGGTTATCTACCACCTCTCAAAGTCATCAAGAAATATTTCAAACTAGTTGAAGGCAAAGACAAGTCAATGATTTATGAAGGAAATTAGCCCCTGGATGGTCAATTTCGCAAGGCTGCCTCTTATTCCTCATATGATGACACTGCCACTCAAGAATCTGATGACAGAGCAAAACATCCAAGCCCAACTGCCCCTAGGGTGATGACTAACATAGAGCTTCTCCTCAGTCTTCACCAGAGAGTCGATCACAATCACAAGTGTGTAAAACGCCAGTTTGGCTCCATTGTGAAAACCCTCAACGAGATTCAAAATGTTATGAAGAAAAATCAATATTATCTTCATGAGGTATTTGGTCACACTTGGGCCATATTGTCTCAACTGAAGACTCGACAGGAACTTGAAGAATTGGAATTCTCTCGCGACTTTGATTGGTCATGGCCACCTACAAAGAAATTCAATACTATTCCAGTTCCTGACTTGATGGACAACTCATTTTCTTCATTCCGCAATGCTGACTCAGATGAACAACCTGAAGAAACTACATCTAGCCCAGCAAGGTAGTATGACTCGAAGAATGCTCGCGCCTCTTCCTCAACACAAAAGTGAAGTTCTTCATGGGTGTTACTCCTCAGTTTTGTCCCTTTTCGTCACTTGATGACAAAGGGGGGGGGTAATCTGAGAGTTAGTCTTCAAGCAGGATAAATTTATGGGCTTGTAAACATTATTAAGTTACAAACTCTAGGTTCTTCTAATTTTTTTTGTTATGAGTTGTAACTTAAGCATGATGGTGTTTTGACACTTTCGAACGTTTTTCCTCGTATGCTTATTCCTCAAGTTAATTAATGCATGCATGCTGAAATTCACCAGACACCATTTTTCATCATGCATTTCAAATTCCTCATACTATGTCAAATGCATGCATGAATCGCAAGATACAGGGGGACATCTCCATGATATATATCATTAATGTGCATCTGCTGTTCAAAGCAAATTCCTCAAAACATGTGCAACTTCAGGGTGAGTTTCTCTGTATCTTGACTTCAACTTACTCAAACTCTGTACTTACATTCCATATTATTAAACCCGTTGAAAATTTAACCTATTTGCCATCAACCACCAAAAAGGGGGAGATTGTAAGTGCATCTAGTGCCCCTTAGTGATTTTGGTGGTTTGAAGACTTATAGGTTAAGAGACTGATATGTTTGTCAGTGTACACATGCTCTATAAGTTGCTGAGGAGTTTGAGTTCTTTGATGAAGATCAACCCCTAAAAATGTATGTCTTCAGGTGAAGACTTTGGTAATTCCTTGAACACTTTGATCACGAAGAAATTGCAAAGAAATTCATATTGCTCATGAAGATATTGAAGATGAGGAATTCAGTGTATCCTTAAGAAAACAATCTGAAGACTTTGAAGCTTGAAGATTTACTCTTCCTGTTTCATTTTCTTTATACTTGAGTCATAGGAACACCGTACTATGAAAGGGGGTCGAGGTAAAATTATGGAACGAATTTCCTCATGATGCTCAACCAAAACCTACAACTACCAAAGCCTCAAAGTGAGGAATATGAGAGACATGAGAAGTTTCACAGTTGAAAGTTTTGAACGTTGCCGTGAAACGCGCCACCTGTACCCATATTATTAAAAGGCATTTATGTCAAATCATGTCGGGATGCTCCGAGGCAATAAATAGCCGCCCCCCACAACCACTAGCTAGTTGGCTCCTCCGAGAGAAACTGACTCTACTCATTCAGAGCAACACAAATTCCTCAGAGCCTTTGAGTGAAAATCGTCAAGTGAGGAAATACTCCAAACACCCAAACCCAAACCAAAACCCAAGTGATTGAGCATCACTGAAGAAGTTATTCCTATATGGAACCGAAGCTTGTTACCTTTGAATATTGTGCGTCCTCTAGATGGCTAGGCTTGATGGTCTAGAGCATCCAACAATCAATTGTGGATTGCCGGGTGACCGAGTTTGTGAGGTTTTGGAATTCTGCCCTGAAGACTTACCACGAGTACTGGGAAAGGACGGTGTGTCCTTAGCTCAAGGAAAATACGGTAGGGACCGTGTACCCCAGGACTGTGTGTCCTTTGGTTTCAATACCAAGCCGCTCCAAACCAGACGTACAACTGTCACAACAGTTGGAACTGGGTCATCAACAACTGTCTTCACCAAGCTACTAGTTCTATTTCCTCAACCTTCTCATTTCCTTAATTACATGTTGAAGACTTTCATCTGTACTGTTTGATGAAATTGACTGAAGACTTTCTCTAAATTCCTCTATCTTGCACCACCATCTGGTTGAAGCAAAGGTTCTACAACCTCATCAAGTTCTATCTTCCTCCCACTTCATTCTTTCGAGAGAAACTCTCTCTCAAGAAAAGCTCCATTCTTAGCAACAAACACTTTGCCCTCGGATCTGAGATAGAAGGTACACCCAACTGTCTCTTTTGGGTAACCTATGAAGATGCACTTTTCCGCTTTAGGTTCCAGCTTATCAGGCTAAAGCTTTTTGACATAAGCATCACATCCTCAAACTTTAAGAAACGACAATTTTGGCTTCTTGCCATACCACAACTCATATGGTGTCGTCTCAAAGGATTTTGATGGTGCCCTATTTGAAGTGAATGCAGTTCTCTCCAATGCATAGCCCCAAAACGATAATGGCAAATCTGTAAGAGACATCACAGAATGCACCATATCTAATAAAGTACGATTATGACATTCAGACACACCATTGCATTGTGAAACAATTCCACATTGTCTTAAGTGAGCACCAAACTCGTAACTCAGATACTCACCTCCTCGATCAGATCGTAGGAATTTGATCTTCTTGTTATGATGATTTTCTACTTCCCTCTAAAATTGCTAGAACTTTTCAAACGTTTTAGACTTGTGCTTCATCAAGTAAATATAACCATACCAATTCGAATCATCAGTGAAGGTGATAAAATAATGATACCCACCGCACGCCTCTATACTCATGTGTCCGCACACATCAGTATGTATGATCTCCAACAAAATACTTGAACGCTCCATTGTTTTAGAGAAGGGAGTCTTAGTCATCTTGCCCATGAGACATGGTTCACATGTGTTAAGTGATTCAAAATCAAGTGACTCCAAAAGTCCATCAGCATGGAGTTTCTTCATGCGTTTTACACCAATATGACCTAAGCGGCAGTGTCACAAGAAAGTGGTGCTATCATTATTAACTCTACATCTTTTGGTCTCAATGTTATGGATATGAGTGTCATCACTATAGAGATTCAATATGAACAAACCCCACACATTGGGTGCATGCCCATAAAAGATATAACTCATATAAATAGAACAACCATTATTCTATGACTTAAATGAGTAACCGTCTCGCAATAAACAAGATCCAAATATAATGTCCATGCTCAACGCAGGCACTAAATAACAATGATTTAAGTTCATCACAAATCCTGATGGTAACTGAAGTGAGATTGTGCCGACGCCGATCGCATTAACCTTGCAACCATTTCCCACGCGCATCATCACTTCATCCTTCGCTAGCCTAGTTTATTCCATAGTTCCTGTTTATAGTTGCAAATGTGAGCAACAGAACCGTTACCAAATACCAGGCACTACTACGAGAGTTGGTGAAGTACACATCAATAACATGTATATCAACTATACCTTTTTTGGCGTTGCCGCATTCTTATCGGCCAGATACATGGGGCAGTTTTGCTTCCAGTGACCAGTTCCCTTGCAATAATAAGGCTCACTTTTCGGCTTAGGTCTAGCCATGGGTTTCTTCGTCGGAGGGGCAACAGATTTGCCGCTCTTCTTGGAGTTACCCTTCTTTCCTTTGTCGTTTTTCTTGAAACTGGTGGTCTTGTTGACCATCAACACTTGATGCTCTTTCTGGATTTCTGACTCTGGGACTTTCAGCATCGCAAACAGCTCGGTGAGTGACTTATTCATCACTTGCATGTTATAGTTCAACACAAAGCTCTTATAACTAGGTGGGAGTGACGGAAGAACTGTGTCAGTGACAACTTCTTGTAGGAGTTCAATCCCCAGCTCAGCTAGACGGTTAGAGTACCCAGACATTCTGAGTGTTCACTGACAAACCCATTCACCTCCATTTTGCAAGCATAGAACTTATCAGAGGTTTCATACCTCTCGATCCGAGCATTCTTCTCAAAGATAAACTTGAACTCCTGGAACATCTCATATGCTCCATGACGTTCAGAACGTCTTTGAATTCCCGGTATCAAGCCATACAAAACTGCATATTGAACTAATGAGTAGTCATCCTTACACGACTGCCAAACGTTCAAAACGTCTTGGGTCGCCGTAGCGGGTTGTGCATCACCTAGCGCTACATCAAGGACATATTGCTTTTGGCCAGATGTGAGGATAAGCCTCAAATTACGAGCCTAGTCAACAAAGTTGCTTCCATCATCTTTCATCTTAGCTTTCTCTAGGAACGTACTAAAATTCAGGGTTGCTACTGCGCGAGCCATTGATCTACAATATAAACTTTTGCAAAGATTAGTTAGACTATGTTCAAGATAATTGAGTTTAGCAAATCATATTACTAATAAACTACAACTCAAATTGACATCCCTCTAGTCATTCGAGTGTAGCATGATCGAAATTCACTATCTCAAGTCCGATCATCACGTGAGTTGAGTATAGTTTCAATGGTGAACATCTCCATGTTGATCATATCAACTATATGATTCATGCTCAACCTTTCGTTCTCTTGTGTTCCGAGGCCATGTATGTACATGCTAGGCTCGTCAAGTTTAACCCGGGAGTTCCACGTGTGCAACTGTTTTGCACCCGTTGTATGCGAACGTTGAGTCTGTCACACCCGATCATCACGTGGTGTCTCGAAACGACAAACTGTCGCAACGGTGCACAGTTGGGGAGAACACAATATTATCTTGAAATTTTAGTGAGAGATCACCTTATAATGCTATCGTCGTTCTAAGCAAAATAAGGTGCATAAAAGGATTAACATCACATGCAAATCATAAATGACATGATATGGCCGTGAACTTGTGCTTCTTGATCTCCATCACCAAAGCACCAGCATGATCTACATCCGATATATCATATCTTGTCTTTGGACATATCACATCATATGCATACCATGCAAAAACAAGTTAGACGTCCTCTAATTTGTTGTTGCAAATTTTACGTGGCTCATATGGGTATCTTGTATGATCGCATCTTACTTACGCATAGCCACAACGATGATATGCAAATTCCTATTTAACCTTCTCCATGGACCGCCTCGGTCAAATCCGATTCAACTAAATTTGAAGAAACACACACCCGCAAGTCATCTTGATGCAACAAGTTGCATGTTAGTCGATGAAACTGGTCTCTCGTAAGCGTACGAGTAATGTTGGTCCGGGCCGCTTCAATCCAACAATACCACTGAATCAAGAAAAGAATAAGGATGGTAGCAAATTGAACATCAACACCCACAAACTCTTTTGGTGTTCTACTCGAGATATCATCTACGGATGAACCTAGCTCATGATGCCATTGTTGGCGAACGTTGCATGGGAAACGAAAAAATTCCTATGCACATGAAAACCTATCATTGTGATGATCATCTACAAGAGGGGAGAGCAGATCCACATACCCTTGTAGATTGCTAACCGGAATCGTTAAGAAACGTAGTTGATGTAGTCGAACGTCTTCGCGACCCAATCACGATTCGTCCCATGAACTGCGTCCCGATCTAGTACCGAACGTACGGGACCTTCTCGTTCAGCACACGTACAGCTCGATGATGATCTCCGCCTTCTTGATCCAGCAAGAGATATGAAGATGTAGCTGAATTCTCTGGGAGCACGATAGCGTGGTGGTGATGATGGTGGAGCTACTCCGGCAGGGGTTCGTCGTGCCGTACCTAACTAATTACGGGGTGTCACGAAATAGTGGAGGCAGAGAGGGTTGCACAATGGCATGGGGTGCAAAAAGCCTCCTAAACCTCAACTATATATAGGAGGAACAAGAGGGAGGGTGGCTTGCCTCCTACTCCAAGTAGGAGGGTTCAGCCGAGCCCAAGAAGGAGTAGTCCTCCTCCAATTTGGTTTGGTGGAGGACTCCTTCCCATCTTGTCCACCTCCTACCTTTTATTTTCTTTTCCTTTTAGTATTACTTTCAGCCGAAATAGGCTTATTGGGATGGCCTCACCAGGCCACTAAGGGCTGGTGCGCAACCCATGGGCCTATTAGGTCCTCTCCCGGGTGGGTGGCCCCTGCCGATAAATCCCCGGAACCCATTCGTCACTCCCAATACTTTATTGGTAATGCCCGGAATCTTTCCGGAAGCCAAATGCAACAATCCTATATATCAATCTTCGTTTCCGGACCATTCCGGAGACCCTCATGACGTTCGGGATCTCATTCGGGTCTCCGAACAATATTCGTTTACCAACATGAATAATTCAACTATACCGAAACGTCACTGAACCTTAAGTGTGTAGACCCTGTGGGTTCGAGAACTATGTAGACATGACCGAGAGACTCTCCGGTCAATATCCAATAGAGGGACCTAGATGACCATATTGGATCATACATATTATACAAAGATCATATCTGTTGAACCTCTATGTCAAGGATTCAGTTAATTCCGTATAATATTCACTTTGTCCTTGTCTATGTTACTTGCTCGAGATTTGATCGTCGTTTTCTCTATACCTATTTCAATCTCGTTACTCGAAAGCCTCTTTACTCATTCCGTAATACAAGATCCCGTGGTTAAGTCTTTAGCCACATTTCTTGCAAGGCTTGTTTGTGATGTTGTATTACCGAGTGGGCCCTCAGACACCTCTCCGTCTTACGGAGTGACAAATCCCTGTCTTGATCCATGCTAACTCAACGGACACCTTCAGAGATACCTGTAGATCACCTTTATACTCACCCAGCAACGTTGTGATGTATGATACAATCACATGACTCGTGGTCATAGGAACGTATACTTGACATGCAGAGAACAAAAACAACAAAATGAGACAATCAGATGCTACATTTATAGTTTGGGTCTGGTCCATCACATCATTCCCCTAATGATGTGATCTCGTTATCAACTGACAACACTTTTCTATCACCAGGAAACCTTAACCATCTTTGATCAACGAGCTAGTCAACTAGAAGCTCACTAGGGACATTATTTTGTCTACATATCCACACATGCATTTCTGTTTCCATTCAATACAATTATAGCATGGAAAATAAATAATTATCTTGAAACAAGAAATATAATATTAACTATTTTATTATTGCCTCTAGGGCATATTTTCGACATTTCCAACAAAGGCGAAATCCTAGTTCGGCTTAACGTTAGAAATTTTTGCTGTTTATAGCTGATCAATCTCGTGCTCATCCCTCGAGTGGGAGGCCGGATCTGAGGTTTCCTCTAGATTGATTTCGTCGGCCGAGCTAATCAAGGGAGCAGAATGCTCCAACTCTCACGTCAAAGGGAGAGTGCGACTTGGGATTAGTCGAGCCCGCAAATGACCCATTAGTGAGAATCATCAATACACAAGCCAAAGGGACTCAAATTCCCAATTGGCGAAGCCATCACCCAAGGCGATCACACAATGAGCTATTAATGAGAGCACCAATGTTGGTGTCAGAACTGGCAGACCTCGGATAGGGGGCTGAGCTTTGAGATTGCATTGTTGGGTAACAAGAGAAAAGGTACAGGATGCTTTTACATAGGTTCGGGTCCTCTTTCTCGAGGTAAAACCCTACGTCTAGCTCTACCGCGAGCTCATAAGTCGTGGACTAAGCCCTACGGGTAATTATTATGATTAGGAACCAATCCCTCTATGGACTAAACTCTCTAGCTTATATAGGCAGCAGGGGTATCTAGGGTTACACATGGTCGGTTGCCATCTAAGGGCTATATGACTACTCTAATAGACATACTTGGCGCACACGCCAAGTCCATGGTGAAGCCCATTATGCTCATACCACATGTTAGAGCTTCTCGAGTCCGTCATCGTTAATGGTCTATAACTTTGGCTCATGGACTAGGACGGCTAGGCCGGGACCGCCTGGTCCAATACATTGTCACCAGGTCTTTGAAGGATTCCATCTTGAGTATGCCGAGTGTGGTCCACTCGTCAGTTGTCTGGGGTCCTTGGCGTAGTCCATGATTGGGGAAGAGTGTGTGGCTAGCACCCACTAATCCAGTACATCGTCACCATCAAAGTCATGATGATTAGAAAAAACCAAAATTGTCTTTGAGTGGCGATGTGACGTGGTACGGATGTTTGAGCGGGGGCTATTGGGTTCACATGGTAGCATTTTAGTTTTTACAGAAACCATAGAGGTGTTGCAAATATGTGGTACTTTTTCTCGATAAAGGAAATATATTAATATAGAGATGATATCAATTACACACAACCTTTGAACCAACAAGATGCCCGCACACATCAAGGATGCACTATAGGAATCAACTTCTTTGTCGTGTGCCATACATGACGGCAACAGACCATTTCACGGACGGCAAAGACCTTTGCGGCAGACGGAAAATTTCTTGCAGTAGATAGCATCGGTAAAGACCTTCTTTGTCGCCTGCCGGCTTGTAGCAAAAGGCAAAGATCTTTGCCATCGTACTCCCATGGCAAGCAGACGGCAAAAGAGCTATACGACAGCCGAAAGGAACTACTCCGTTAGGTACCTAACCAATCCTTTGTCGTGTGACATGCTGGGGGTCTTCTCTTTCTGCCGGGGGGGGGGGGGGTCTTTGCCATCTACCGGGGGGTCTTTGTTGTTTGTATGGGGGTCTCTGTCGTCTGCCTAGGGGGTGCTTGCCATCTGTCGGGGGTCTTTACCATCTGCGAGGGTGATGGGGTCTCTGCCATCTGCCATGGGGGGGGGTCTTTTCCGTTTGCCGTAGTCACCAACTGACGGCAAAGTGCACATATAGGTCAGCAGTGCTGCTCCTAGGTTGCACAGGTGGGTGGCACGTGGCACCTTTGCCCTCAGCTGGCAGATGACAAAATGTGTGTATTGTCACTTTTTGTGTTTTTTCAGTTATTTCCCAGCATTTTCAGAAAACTTCTAGGATATATATAATTCCAAGCATCACATGTAGATTGAGACATCATAAAAGAAGCATATGCCATATATCCAACATCATCATGAAAATATTGAGCAAGACAACTTCCATATATATACATAGTTTGAAACATCACACTATTCATCCATACAAATCAAAAGAAAAAGAAAACAATAGCAGCCCATCGATGCCACCTTTCTTGAAGTGAACCAAATCTAAGAATAAGAAAGTCAGAAGTACGAGAAGAAGAAGAATACTGGAAGAAGAAGAAGAAAGAGAAGGAAAATAATAAGAAGAAAGAAAGAAGAAGCTCATTCTCCTTCTTATATTCTTTCTTTTTCTCCTCTTTCCTCTTCTGTAATCCATTTCTTGTTTTATGCCATTTTGATCTTATCATGTCATTTTGGAGGAACATAAGCTAAGTATATGCCATTTATGAGTAACCAAGGTTCTTATGCTATTTTTGGCATAACTAAACTAATTATGTCATAAATGAACTAAATGACCTATTTATGTCATTTTGGAGGATAATTAGCTAACAAGAAGAAGCACAAGGAGAAGAAGAATAAGACGAACGAGAAGGAGAAGAAGGGGGAGAACAAGAAGAAGAAGAAGAAGAAGAAGAAGAAGAAGAAGAAGGAGAAGAAGAAGAAGAAGAAGAAGGAGAAGAAGAAGAAGAAGAATGAGGAGAAGAAGAAGTAGAAGGAGTAGAAGGAGAAGGAGAAGGAGGAGAAGAAGAAGGAAAAGGAGAAGAAGAAATAAGAGAAGAAGAAGAAGAAAAAGAAGGAGACGAAGGAGGAGGAGGAGAAGGAGAAGAAGAAGGAGGGGAAGAAGAAGGAAAAGGAGAAGAAGAAGGAGAAGGAGAAGAAGTAGAAGTACACGAAGAAGGAGAAGAAGGCGAAGTTGATTATGATACTTATCTTATTTTGAGCTTATTATGTCAGTTTGGACGAAGATAAGCTAAGTATATGACATTTATGAGCTAACCAATGTTCTTAATCTATTTTTTACCTAACTAAGCTAATTATGTCATAAATGAACTAAATAAGATAATTATGTCATTCTAGAGGATAATTAGCTAAGTATGTCTTTCTTGGGGAAAATAAGATAAGTATATGGCATAATAGGGCTAAATAGCATCTACGAAGCTAATTATGCATTTGTTAAGCAGAACACTAGAGAAAATTACTATCATCGTCATCAAGGATGTGAATCACCGGGGTTGCTTGGGGCGGGTTCACCTGGAGAAGGTTGCCCTGGAGAAGGGTTGTGTGCTGTGGCTCAAGAGTTATTCTGCACTAAAGGTATTTTGCAAGGTCTTGCTAGCATGATGTCAATCAAATGTTAATACTAGTAACTAATGACCATTCAAATGAAACTCACCGTTCCAACCGCAGAAATGTGTTGCATCGACGGAGGGGTTTGACCGGTCTTCTCCCACATAGACTGCGTATTTGTTTTTGAAGAGTTAGTCATGTTAGTTAGTAATCAAACGGACATTAGATGCATGATTTGGCCCGATGAGCTGTCTCATTCCATTCCCTATCCTCATCCAACAACTGAGCCATCTTCTCCTCCGCGGCCTGAGCCATCTCCGCTGCCACCCGGTCGCTCTCTTGCAGAAGCTCTTGAATAGCATCCTCGATTGTCGCTCTTTATCTCTCTCTCTCACGGAAGAGAATCCTGCAACACCAGTCCTCGTTAGCATTGTAATCATTGATGGCCATACACACAATGTAACGGACAAAAGTTTTCTAAGTACGTATAACTAACCTTGATGGCGAGATCGACTGGCTGTGGACGAGGCCTTATCTCAGGACGGGAGCTCGTTTGGCTCGCCTTGATCTTGGGGAGAGTGAGAGGACAACGTTTCAGCCCATCTCAAATGGCTATCAGGCCATGGGGCCTCTCGCCACAAGATATGATCACCAGCTCTGGATCCAAAGGTTCCTGGCTCAAGTTAAAGTCCTCCTTTTTCTTCGCCTTCCCCTCCTCCTTGTATCTCAAGAGCTTGTTGTGGGAGGAGATGTCGGTGAACTTCTTCGGATGATCGAGGTCAGACTCATTGAATGCCTTGACCTTCCTGTAGGAGGAAGTATGGGCCATGCCATAGAGGTCACACACCTCTGGCACCTCTGTGTTATTGTGATTCGCCTAAAAGAGAGAACAAAGTTTAGTAAAGGGCTTAACCTACCATGAAGAATGAATTTCATGAATCATGAAGCAAACCACATACCGAGTTCCGTCCAAACTGAAATAAGTTGGTGCTGCCTTGATGGTGTATCTCACCAACTAGTTGGGAATGCCGGTGCTTTGCATTGTCTTGGACGGCTCGCCATTGGCGTGTGAACCACTCATCCAACAACGCCTCCCATCAATCCATCTATCCACGCACAATCCCGGGGGCACCTATAAGTTAGTAAAGAGAAATTTGAGCGCTACGCCTACGAATCAAATCAAGAAAACTAACTACAAGTCCTTAAGAATAGGTAATTACCTACATGTACTGCTCCTTCAGAAACTTTCAGCAGCACTCCGACTTTTCCTTGTTAATACTACGTGATGTATAGTAGTCTTGACTAGCCTATGGCCGAGCCTCATGGCGTAAGTTATGTAATAGCCGCTTGCACACGGCCTCGATAACCATGGCCGCCGCCTCGTCATATCCCTCCTCACACCTATAGAAGGTCTGCAATCAAAAGAGACAACACTAATTATTACAATAACTAGCTATATGGATAATTTTAGATTGTGTATGAGGAGAAATTACCCAAAAGTTATTGATCACCATCTCGTCCCTCGTGTGGCACAAGACACCCTCGATCATCTCCTCCAGCGGGGCCTGGGCAGCCTTGTAGTACTCCCAGCTAAATCCTAGTGTGGGAACCTCACCCTCACCGGGCAACGTAACAAACCCTGGGAAATTTTGTTGGCAAAGCACACCACGGACAGTGTTCGACTTGAGGACTCCAAGCGGGTGATCCCAACCACTATAGTATGAAAACATCAACGCATTAGATATTTGGAAAAACTTGAAGGAAAAGGTAGAAAAAGAGTAAATGCACTTACTTCTCCCCTTTAGTCCTAATCACAGGCCTCTGCTCGCGGGTCTTCGGCACGAACGGGAGACGTGTAATACCACGCTGGTACACAGTGACCCCCTCAACCACCTCGCCCTCACTATCGGTACACTCATCCCTGCAACCATCAGCATGGCCACCCGGCCCCTCGGTCCGATCCGGCCAGGTACCCCATCCGGACAAAGCCACTAGGGCAGGAATCTCCTGGGACGTAGCCCGTGGTATATGAGTCTCATGGGCTGAAGCCTCTAGAACCGGAGTCTCATGGGCCAAAAGCCCATCGACCCGAGGCTCCTTGTCCGGAGTCCCCCGTAGCGCCCAGCTCAAATGGGTCCACTCTAGTTATCGTGTTCTCGCGTGAATGAGCTGGGGGTGGCGGCGAGGACGACGTAGCAGTCCACCTAACTCTCCCACGGCCACGTCATGTACCCTTCGCCTTTTTCCCTACCCGACCTCCTCTTGCGGTGGGCAACGGCGCCAGCGAAGAAGCACCCACGGGGTGTGCCCAGACAGTGTGCCAACACTCTATGGAGAGATAGGGGTGACGAAGAAGAATAAGTACCCACCTAATGATCTGGACCCGTGCCCACCATCTTTCAACACCTTCCATGACAAAGATTAAAACAAATTAGTACAACATAAAAATAATAATTCCTGACATCAATAATAATATGTACATATGTATTTTAAGTTGGGATGCATACAAACTAATAATAGTCTGGATCATCGATATATGCTCCAGGATCAATAAATGCATCATCATCATCACTATCACGCATGTCGTTATGAATGACGCGCTCATCGGGTTCAGCGACATCAATATGTGGAAGGCCTTTCTGTAATCGGTCACGCATTGATGGGTCATCTACAACAGTAACCTCTTCGCGTTCCGTCTGTGAGGGCTCCGGCTTAGGGATGACGCTGAATTCACTATAGGATTCATTGTCGTTGTCTACTTCCATGTTCTCGGGTGAAGTAGAGCGGTTCTTGAAACATTTCTTCGAAAGACATCTTTCTTGCAGAAATTATCCATCATATGTGGCTTGGTTAATGTGAGGTTCCTAATCGTCTTAATTAGGGGGAGGTGCTCTAGCATGTGGCGGCACTTCATAAACAACATCCCAACCATTCACATTCTCATCAATTTGGCAGGCCCACGATAGATAGGAAACTTGGGTTGCCTGTTGAGCCGTAGTATAGACATAGGGAACATCTAAATGGGTGATTTGTTTCATTTCGAATAGCGCTATATGTTCATGAGTCCTTATAGTCTCCTTCGGCTAGAACCAATAACATTTGAAGACTACAACGTTCTTTGGGTTTTCACCATAGGATCAAACTTCATAAATTGCTTGAACTCTTCCATAATACTTGATACCTCCTTCGCCGATAGTAGAGACACCACAATTTGTAGATTTCTGGTCGGGCATAGATAGCTCTTTACCAAAGGTATGAAAGCGATACCCATTGATGTTGTATTTCTGAAATGAACGAACCTTATAGTCAAAACCATTAGCGGCTTGTCTCAATTCAGCGTCCATAGACTATGAATTTAGCCTACAAGTTTAATACGAAATGATTATTGCATTAGCTGTAAATTAGACCAAGAAATGAAATGGTCTACCAAGAGATGAAATCGGGATAGCCGCCTCCATGGTTTGCCAGAATCTCATACTCTTCGACGAAATAATGTTAGATCACCACTCCTTTCGAGAATTTGGTGACGTATCGACTGTATAAAATATCCGGAAATAATAGCAGCTCAAAGGAATAAGAAGTTGCGGAAAAATGTACCGAGAACTTACTCAACGTACGACCGCACTTTTGTTAGGTTATTATAGATATACAATGATATGGTCCGCTATTAATTGACATCCAATGTTATTGGTTTCGAAGAACCGGCTGGTGCAAGCTTACCTTTGAATAGGCTGAAGCTGGACCACCTTTGTTAGGGTCGTCATGATTGTACCGAGGCTTCGAATTATGCAAATGATGATTTCTGGCTTCGTAGTGTGTTGTTATTAAGTTTGCCACGTCCTCAATAATGAATGCCTCGGTCAACAATGCTTCAATTCTACATTTATTTTTACATTTTTCTCGAAGCGTCTTCTACATCCTCTCAGTTGCAAAGCACCAACTATTTTCCGGGGCCCATCCAATCTTGCCTTGGTCGGGAGATGTAAAAGCGAATGCTGCATTGGATTAAACAAGACAGATGGAACGATCTTTTATAACTTGTAGAGCAACTACGACCCCAACTCCTCCATCTCATCTACCACGTCAGGCGATAGTTCATTCACTCAAAGAAAATGGAAGAAATAGCTTAGCTCTGCCAGTACTACCATTCATCCTGACGAGTAAAGCCACGTAACATCACCGGCATTACCCGCTCAAGCCATATGTGCAAATCATGACTCTAGAGACCAAATATTTTCAATTTTTCAAGCCTCGCTCCCCTCTCTAGATTAACTGCATACCCATCGAGGAATATCAATTGCATTTTGACCCACAAGATAATTTCCCTCGTAGTTGGTCTTCCAAGATTGAACCACGACTTTGGCTTCAACCAGTTTTGCTTTCCTTTAGATTGTCGCAAGTTTTGTAAGGATCTATAACATAGAGACTCTTGATCAAATATAGCCTTCAGATTATCCTCTGAGTTCCCCTATATGCCTAACAATGTACCAAAAATGTCCTCTCTGATATATTTTTTAGTGTGCATCATGTCGATGTTGTGTGGAAGAAGGAGGTCTATGAAGTAAGGCAGATCCCACAAGCATATCTTGTGAGTCGAGGCGTGTTCTGAATTATACCCCTTGAAATGCCCTCTACGCTTTGTATCAAGATCGAGAGTGATTAACCAAGCTAGGATCTGTTGGCCTGTCAACACAGGTGGTGCCGAGTTTTTGACACCTTTACCTTTGATAAAGCTCTTCTTTTCTTTTAGGAACTGATAGCGAGGATCCAGGAACTTTCTATGCAAGTCAAAGCAAGAATACATTTGACCCGCGTGCAACCAATCAAACTGAAGAGTTCTCTTGCATGTGGGGCACGGGAACCTTCCATGCACACACAATCCAACAAATAGCGCATACGCCGGCAAGTCATGCCTCGAGTACATGTACCAGACATGCATTTTGAAGTTTTATTTTCTAGCGGCGTCCTATGTCTTGACCCCATTATCCCAAGCTTCTTGCAATTCATACATAAGCGGTTGCATGTACACATTCATATTCTTCCCCGGATAGTTGGGCCCTGGATTTATCAACGTCAGGAATATGTTCTTTTTTTGAATAATCTGTCCCGTGGGATATTGAGTGAAATGAAAAATAGAGGCCAACTACTGTATTGGGTTACCGTCATTCCAAAGGATTGAACCCATGCTGACTCGAGGATGCCTTGGATTAACCACTTTCTCCAGATGTAATGCATCGAAGTGCTTCCATGCTTCCGCATCCGATGTGTGTACCTCCGTCTTATTCCTATCGACATCTAGTTCAGTTATTTTGCCCAATTTGTGCCATGTCATCTATCTGGCCGTCTCTTCGACCATGAAAAGACATTAAAGCCTTGGTGTGATTGGCATATCGGAAGAACATTAACTCGGATTTGGGTGTGGCTCTTCTCACCCATACCGTTGTCTACCACAACATACCTAGAAGACTTGCCACTGGGACAATAGTTCAAGCGCGCATACTAAAGTGTAAATAACGCACATCCTTTCTCACATGCATGTATCTTCTCATAGGGCATTGTAAGTACACGAAGTATGTTGTCCGAATGGTATAGGTTTGCACGCATGACATGGCATTTGTGTAGAAAGCGTCCAAATAGTGTCATCATCTCGTCGTAGCTTTATGGTCCCAAGTTGAATTGAGCCTTCAAAACCATTACTTGTGCAATGGCATCCAGCTAACAAAGCTTAGTTTGCTCGTGGAGAGGACGTTTTGAAGACTCCAACATTTCAAAGAAGACCTTTGTAGATGCCTCCATCTCATCGTCCAAATCTCTAGCATCGTCAAAGTCTTGCACCATGTCTTCGATCCTGGTACCATGCTTGTCGGTGCGACGATGAACCACCCCAGCTCTCGTGTGTTGGGCAAACTCACCATGAAATGTCCACACCGTATAATCAGACGTAAAACCCCTCCTCTGGGGGTGTGTACCTATTAAATCATGTGTTCTTTTTTTAAAGTTGTTGCATCCAGGAGAGGCGCACCAGTTTGTTGTCTGGCCATTTGCAAATGCGGCTTTCACAAACTCCTTTATTTTTGTAAACCATTCTTTAATCATCTATTTTTGACTAGTGTGACCGGTGTACATCCACGCACGATCGTTCATTTTGCTTAGCTAATAAACACACAAGAAATGTCTATATAATTCAGCATATATATTCATTAGTTAATCAAGTTTGTAAGCTTTATTACATCCATGCAACCTAGACGCTAATAGGTAAAGATAGGTCCCAATCCCACTCGAGTATGTGTAGATTGGGTTCGTTTTCCCATGCTCTCCTCTGGATCCGATGCAAATATTCGGCAGCACCTCCCCGCTATCCTCCTGATACACGCTTCGGCAATAAACACAGCGGATGTGTACCCGGAGAACAACAGGGAGGCACTAACGAAATTATGCATCGAATCTAGAGTAGAGTATATGGGAAAACGAACCCAATCTACAAATATTCGGCCTTTCCATGGATAATGTTCGACAATTCGGAAGAATCATGGTTATAAATATATGAAAATGCTTGAATATTTATAAATGTAATCCTTTCGAACAGGAGACATATACTGGTCACACAGACTCATGAGTTAATATACCTATATCTATCAAGTTTCATCGGCACGAAGACCAGAACAGAGAAAATGAAGGGGGAAGGAAGAGATGTCATTTGTGCTCACCCATGAACGCAGGGGCGGAGGTCGTCGAACACAGGGAGATCTTTGAACACAATACCTCGCAGCGATGAAACAACTACACATGTAAATCCACCCGATCAACACAAATATTTTGTTTTTCAAACAAAGTCGGAAAATATATGATCTAACTCATAATTTACAAAACTATGACCCTATCGGCTTATGGAATACCAAAGAGGACCTTTTCGGTCAACAGGTGGGCGAAGCGGTGTCGGGGGTCGGGGGTGAGTGGCGTCGGGGGCGGCGTATTAACAGTTGTGCGGGCGATTGTAATGGCAATCTATTAGTGACATCTTCTTGTCGCGACACACAGATGCAGGTGCCTGGTGTCGTGCCAGCGTGTTGTGGTGTCGTGTAAGGGTGTCGTGGTGTCGGCGCGTCGTGTCGGGGTGTCGTGTAAGGGTTTTGGGGTGTCGGGATGTAATGTCGGGGTGTCGGGGCGTCGTGTCAGGGAGTCGTGCCGGGGTGTCAAGGTGTGGAGTAAGGGTGTCGATGTATCTTTTTCTTCTTCTTACTATTCTTCTTTTTTCCCTCTTCTTCCTTTTCTTCTTCTCCCTCTTCTTCCTCTTCTTCCTTTTCTTCTTCTTCCTCCTCTTCCTCCTTTTCTTCATTTGCTTCTTCTCTTCTTCTTCTTGTTCTTCTTCTTCCTTTTCTTCTTTTTTTTCCTATTCTTCTTTTTCTTCTTCATCTTCTTCCTTGTCTTCTTTGTTTTCCTATTTTCTTCTTCTTCTTCTTTTTTCTTCTCATCCTCTTCTTCTTCTTCTTCTTCTTATTCTTCTTCCTCTTCTTCATTGTTATCCTTTTTCATCCTCTTCTTCTCCTCTTCTCCTCTATTTCTTCTTCTCCTTGTTCTTCTTCTTCTTATTTTTCTTCTCCTCCTCCCCCTCTTCTTTTTCTTCTTCTTCTTCTTCTTCTCGTCTTCTCTTCTTTTTCTTCTTCTTCTTCTCGTCTTCTCTTCTTTTTCTTCTTCTTCTTCTCCTTTTCCTCTTTAGTCTTCTTGTTCTTCTCCTCTCCTCCTTTTCTTCTTCTTCTTCTTCATCGTCATCATCTTTTTTCTTCTCCTCCTCCTCCACCTCTTCTTCTTCTTCTTCTTCTCCTTTTTCTTTTCCTTCTTGTTTTCCTTCTTCTCCCTCTTCTTTTTCCTTTTCCCTTTTTCATTTTTCCTTTTTTCATTATTTTCCTTCTTCTTTTCTACTTTTTTCTTCTAACCTAACTAACTAACCTAATAAACTAACCTAACTAACTAACCTATCTAATTTAAAAAAAATAAAAAACAGAAATTCCAATAGAAAAAGGGGCGGTCGATGGTGTACTCACCAGCGAGGGTGGCATAGGCGGCGTGGGCGGCGGGGTGCCGAGAGGCGTGGGCGGCGGGTGGGGGGAACGACAGGGCGGCGGTGCATCGGTGTCTCGGTGGGGCACCGGGGCAGCGAGGCGCCCGGGCGGCGGGGACGACGGGGCGATTGGTGGGGAGAGGGGGAGAGAGTGATGGGAGGGTGGCGGCTTGGGGAGGGTGGAAGGGCGGCGCAGTGGTGGTGGTGGCATTAGGAGGGAGGAGAGAGTGAAGGTGGGAGATGGGGGAAGATGACGTGGGGAGGGGGCCGACGCGGGGAGGGTGGCTGCACCAGGAGGGTGGTGGGGCGGCGCGGTGGTGGTGGTTGCGCGGGGAGGGGGAGAGAGAGGGTGAGGAGATGGGGGAGAAAGAGGTGGGGAGATGGGGGAGAGAGATGGGGTTGGGGTGGGGGCGCCGACCGTTATGCAGACAACCCCTTTGTCCTGTGTAGCAGACGACAAAAAAGGGGGTGGTAGACGGAAAAGAGTGGGTGTGCGCATGGGCTCTTTTCGGTCTGCTTGCAGAATCTTTGTCGTGTGCAAGAAGACGACAATGAGGGGGCACGCGCTTGGGCTCTTTGTTGTTTGCCTGCAGTATCTTTGCCGTTTGCGAGACAAAGAAAGCACTCATGGCAAATAGTTGCTTTGCCATCAGCCAGTTCTTTGCCATGTGTTTATTGGTGGTTGATGGCAAAGGTTCTCTTTTCCAGTAGCCAGCAGACTGCAAAGAGCATGCTGTTGCAAAATTCCCTGATTCCAGTAGTCATGCATACAGCCAAAAAAGACAATAAAAAGGAGAAAAAAGACCTCCCCATGCTGATCAATCACTCATACCAACAACGATGTCATACTTTTAGCAACATTTGGGCCATCTCTATTTTTTCTCATCATATAGGTATGGGGCACCCGCTAGAGATGTGATTTTTGGGCCTACATGTTTTTTTGCACAGACGTTGGAGATGCCTTGCGTTCCTATAACAACATTGCTTAGATTTTAAAGCCGTGACATCTAATAATTGCTTCTTTATCACTAGTAGAAAAAGGGCCTTTAGCCCCGGTTCGGTTGGACAATTAGCCCTGGTTCGCCAACCGGGACTAATCAACCGGGACTAATCAACCGGGACTAATGCTAGCCCCGGTTCGGCCCCGAACCGGGGCTAATGGCGTTCCACGTGGTGGGGCTGGGAGCAAGGGGGGGAGGGGTATTAGTCCCGGTTTGTATTACGAACCGGGGCTATTTCTTCGTGTTTTTTTGAGCAATTTTTGGGTTTCGGGTTTTGCACTAATTTGGATGGGGCTATTTTGCTGCCCCCTATTTTTCCATTTGTTTGTTTTGGGCATTTTTTAATTTTTGTTTTGCACTAAATTGGATTGTACATACACAACAATAAAGGAACAACTATATTGCACATCATCATGAATATATTACACCATCTCATCCGTCATGCTTTGTTGAACATATTTACAAAATGTAGACACGAGTCACATGCACATATATGCATCTTTTTTACACTATATCATTTCATATCTTTTCCATCGAATGTCAATAGTATTCTCCCTTGGGATCTAGGACCTCTGCATCAAAGAATCCAACAATTTCCATTTGAATTGCTCGTACACTTTCGTGTGGTAGAAGACCGTCCCGCAACCGTTTGATCTAATTTAAAGAATGGGTCAATATATATATCAATGAAACCAAGCACAATTCACGGTAATAAAATAAAGCTGTGAGTATTGTTTATAGTACTTTGATTTTTTTATGTCCCGGGTTTTGCCCTTCTCATGGGTCGTCTGGCGAATGAACTCGTAGACATAGTATCCACATAAATTGTTCCTGTGTTCCTGCCTCAAGCACTTTACGAGAACAGAGTTCAACCAAAAACATAATCAAGAATTATAATGGTATTGAAACAAGAATAAAGAGATGCGCGGATCTAGCTAGTAGTTACTTACATCTATTTGTTTAAATGTAAGCTCTGGCTTCCAATCACCTCGAGCCTTGGCGGTGAACCATTTCCAAGCCCTGCCAAGAAAAGGAAATGAATAAAGGAGTTCTATATTAATTCCTTGCTATGAGGAAATGAATGAGAAGTTGTCGATATAGTGTCATAATGTTTGAAATTACCTCTGGAGGCATTCCTGCATGTTCGTCCATTCAGTGAGGGGTGTGCGTTTCGGGTCCATGACTATTACTTGTCCATCGTGAGGTACAATGACTAAGAAAATAAAGTGGAACCTGCGCGTGCATAACGAGTCAATTATACGTACACTTATAATAACATCGAGTAAGCGAAAATAGAATGTGTGTATAGTAACACTCACTTGTAGTTGTAAGGAAATAGTATTTCCCTTTTGGTATTGCAAAACCTTAACGCTTGTACCAAGTTATTCTCTGTCTCGCGGGGATTCGTTTCGACACTTTGGTAATGATTGTAATATGGTTCAATGAACCCAATGTCATAGATTAGTCCTCTTTTGCATTTGAGAATCTTCATTCTGCAAAATTAATATAGTGATGAGTAAGATTATACATGCAAGAACGAGCTGAGTAAGACAATGACATAAATTAATAGTACTTACAAACATTAGGCACTGATGATAGATTTCTCGAGGGCATCTTGTTTGTATAACTGAAATAATTCGTCGAATTCAATCATAATCACGCCTCGTCCAGTCCTGAAATGCTCGTCTTCATATGCAACATAGAGCCAGTTTTTCTATTTATCACATGCTTGCATGTACGAGTCATGCAATCTTCACATTTTTTTTGACCGGCATCTTCTTGGTAGCTCGTTGACTAACTCAGGTTTGACCAGAGGACGCCCATACTGGTATGTGTATTCTACATCAGTGAATACCTCCAAATGGTTTAAGTACTCATCAATAGACATGCCTTGAGCCTTGGCCGCTTCTCCATATTGTGCAAGAAATTCCGGATCAATGTGAGCTGTTTCATCATTCCTCTGCTGGACCGCAGCTCCGCTCGAGCACACATTTGTATCGGAATACACTTTGAGCGGGGGGCACGATTGGTTTTTCTGTTGTCCGAGCTGGGCAACTGATTTCCCGTTGGACGTACTACTCTTCAACCGCTGCTTTTTTGCCTGAGTCCACTTGATAATAGAGCGTTCATAGTCTGCTCGCAACGGTGGCGGGGGATGTGCAAGGTTTTTTAGCATTTTCACTACCACGACGTGATCTTCTGGGGTGACCAGATACTCTGGGTATTTCGGTTTATTCTTGTTAGCCACTTGAGCCTTCCACTGTTCATGATGGGCGTCTTCCCTCTTAATATTGTCCTCTCCAGTATAGTCCCAAGGTCTCTTCTCCATATTCTTATGAGGTTCTTTTGGGAGGGGCGACAACTTACGTTTTGGTTATCGGATCCCCTTTCTGCCACCTCTACTAGCGGGGGTACGTTTCCGCTTTTTTTCTTTGATCCTCAGTGGATGGATACGGCTAACGGGGCGGTGGAGACGGCTGATGCAACGGTGGAGATGGCTGCGCTGGAGACTGGTGAGGCGGCGAAGATGACGGTTGCGCTGGAGATTGGTGAGGCGGCGAAGACAATGCTTGCGCTAGAGACTGGTGAGGTGGAGGCGAAGAATGATTGCTGCTATGAGGAGTCGGTGGCCTTGGCATTCAATTTGGAAGGAAGATGTCCTCCTTTGGCCATACAATGGTTTGTTTCTTGACCTCTCCAAGTTGAGTCAAATCCCTATCTTCGCCTGCAGGGTGGTCGAGCTTCAGCTCCTCATAATCTGTCATCACTTCATCCACCGCGACGACAACGTACCCTTGTGGAACCGGAGAGCAATGCCAAGTTGGATTACGTCCAATTGGTATGGCCATGACGACTGCCACCGTCAACCTTAAGTTAGCAAGTTTCACCTTTAGCTCACAAGGTGTGCTCTCTGTGATATCATCCAGTGGGTAGCGACCAGGAGGATCCGTCGTCAGTGCATCATCACCCTCATCCTGGAGTTGCGTGGAAGCAACAATACTTTTCCGATTTGATGCACCTTCTATCATGCGCCGCTGAGATTGGTCACTACCTTGTTGTCTGTCGATTTGATCCTGCTGCACCCGCTTTACTGCTTCTTCTAGATTATGTAGTCGGTCTTCATCAGCCGCTTTATCACGTGCCTCCTTTTCCTTTCTCCTTTGATGGCTTCTATCTGGAAATCTCTTCCTTTCCTCAGAGAATGCAAGAATCCATGGCGGGGAGCCTGGTAAGCCTCGTGCTCACCCTTTGTGTTCCTTATTCCCAAGGGCATGTGTGAGCTCATCGTTCTCTCTATCGGGTAAGAACCGTCCCTCTTTAACATTCTGTACTGCACGTCTAATCTCCTCGATGGGTAGGGGATTATATTTCTGTCTTTGGTTATATATTGCCTTCCCTTCTGCATCCAACAAGCCCCCATGCCCGTAAAACGAGTTTCTTGCCCGTTCGAGCCATCTTAAGGGCTCTAGAGTGATATTTTTGTCCAGAAATGATGCCTCAGGTGCTTCCCACTTAGCCATCTTAGAATCATAGCCACCAGGCCCCATAATATGGTGATACTTCTTCTTACCTGCATTCATCCTATTTGTTGCAGACTTTTCAAGGCATCCTCTGATTTCTTGGACGCCACAAATTCGGCCTAGTAGTCTTTAATCTTCTCATAGCCGTGATCGAAATATGGAGTCTTATCTTTCAAGATAAAATCCTGGTGCAATCTTTTTTTCCAGCCCCTGAATAGATCGACCGTCTTCTTAAGAGTGCACTCCTTGAATTTTTTCTCTAGGACCTCTTTTCTCCTATTCATTTCCTCCTCATTTGGCTCCTCCTCATCTGGATCCACCTCTCGCGCCGGCAGGGTGAAATGAAGTATGAGCTTTCTCCAAAGGTTTTCTTTGGCTGCTGTGCCGACATATGAGACTCCTTCCCCCCTTGGCTTAATCCATTCTCGAGTGGTGATAGGGATGTGGTCCCTAACAACAACTCCGCATGCCTTCACAAACTTATGCTTTGAATCTGTGGGAGCCATTGGTTGCCAGGCATTTGTGACTATTTCGATCATGTATCTCTCACCGTCATCCGGCTCTTGGTTGGGCCTCTTTCGTCCGTACTAAAGATTTTCTCGATCCGGAGGTCGAAAATAAAGAGCATTAATATATGTATATAGACAACAAAGGATTAATTTATTAATATATATATATATATATATATATATATATATATATATGCACCTCGCCGGATCGGTCGGCTTCTCCCTCGTCGGCTTCTTCCTCATTGGAGTCATCGATCCCTCCCTCGCCCGAGGCGTGGGCGTCTACCTCACCGGAGCTTCTACCTTGTGTGTTGAGAGACTCATCTCCCTCGCCGGACTCATTCAGAAACTGATTGGTGACATCGACATCACGAACTAAAATATCATCCCCGCAGATGACACCATGCATCACGTCTTCCTGATATTCGTCTTTGCCGTGTATTGGATCGGTAGTATCTACAAATTAATTAAACATCATCGAATAATCCACTTAATTAATGCATCATTGAATAATCCACTTAATATTATCGAATATATAATTTGGAATACATAAATAATACATCTCTCGAATACAGTAATACATAGAATAATATATAACTGATCTACCAACAAAGAGCCATCGCTGTACTGAGGCGCGGGCGGTGGACACCCAAAGAGAAGGGACCATCACCGGATCATAGCTCGGGTGAGATCCGTAAAGAACCTGCCAGGTACTGGAGAACCTGGCATCCAACGCCTCCATGTACCGACGGACGTGCTCGTCCTCCTCCCTGACACGGTAATCTAGGCATCGAAAGTGGCCCCCGCGACCGCCACCAAAGAAGCTCCGGGTCGACAACGGGAGCCTGGTTCCTCACCAAGCTACGCGCCCCGGAAGGTAACTCGTCCCAGTGCTTGCCCGGCGGAGCCCAGTCACACACATGCTGGCGCCTATCAAGCAGGTGGCCGCCACCGAGTCGACGACGAGGATGCTGGCCGGGCATCGTATGTCCTACTATTTAATAAACTTCTCTAAACTTGTACTACCTCCGTTCCAAAACATAAGAACTTTAAAAGATTTCATCACAAATTTACCTAACAAAAAAATAACATAAATAACTTAATCTACTAATTAAGCATCTACCTAATCTACAAATAAGCTAATTAATCTACTAATTAAACTAAAAGGCCTTAAACTAACTAATTAACACTAATTAACATATTTAACACTACTAACCTACCTAACCCTAAATTTGCTAAATATTCTAGAAAACACTAATTATGCAATAATCTACAAAACACTAACCCTAAACAATTAAGCACATACATATAATCTACAAAAACACTAATTAAACAATTATAAACATATATGTACACATATGCATGTCGATCGACGATCGATCGAGAGGAGAGGAGATCGGAGAAAGGCTCACTGGCGGGGAGGTCCGACGCTGGCGAGAAGGACGACAGGGCGACGGTGATGGCGAGAAGGACGGCGGCAGGGCGTGCGACGGTGATGGCGAGAAGAGGACGGCCGGCATGTACGGCGAGGAGGCGAGGAGGTCTGGCGCCGGCGACGGAGAGGAGGACGGCAGGGGCGACGGCGACGGCGAGGAGGACGGCAGGGGCCACGCCACGACCCGGGACACGCCACGACCTGGGACTAAAGACCATTTTCGGCAGGCGGAGGGGCGGGAAGCGAGGGTCTTTAGTCCCGGGTAATGGCTCCACCCGGGACTAAAGGGGGTCTTTAGTCCAGGTTCGAGCCACGAACCGGGATTAAAGGGCTGGGCTGTCTCCGGTGCAGCGCAGCGCAACCTTCAGTCCCACCTCGCCTAGCGAGGAGCGCTAGCAGTGCTTTATAAGCACCATTGTGCATGCTCTTTCGAGCTCCTCTCTAAAGCAGGCTTACCGGCCTAAATGCACTCTCTTTGCCTAAATTTAAAAATTGAAAATATATGTGAATTTAAAGACAAAATTCAACCTAAATTCAAAGTGAGTGAGCTCACTTTAAATTTAGGTTGAATTTTCTCTACAAATTCTCATATATTTTCAATTTTTTTTCTCTTCTATTTTAGTTTTCTATTAAACATTTTAACCAAAAAACTTTACGAAAAATTATTTGAGTTGATCCTTTTTTGTTTCTTTTTAGTTAATGTTTTACTTGATTCTTTTTAACAAATAACCACTTTGATAATTTTAGTTGATTATTTTTAATTCATTCAGTTTAGTTAATGGTTTAGTTGATTCTTTTTAGTTGGCTCTTTTTTTTGTTTTCTGTTAAATATTTTAACAAATTTTCAACAATTTCTGACTTCATTTGGTATTTTCCGTGCATTTTTTTATTTTTTTGAGCTAGTTGATGCTGAAATTGAAAAGCACTACAAATGAAGTCTCACAATGTTGAAAGTTGGCATGGTATCATCATTTCACCCACATAGCATGTGCTAAAAAGTTGAGAGGGTTACACCAAAAACTGGATGCACTTCGTGTACAAAACGGACAATCTCTGTCGAAGTATGAGGGTTCCGAACGAGAATTCATCTCTTCAAAGGGATTTCATTTTTTTGAACTTATTTGAAGTCCATACTTTTGTGTGTGTTCAAAATGCACCATTCAAAGGCACATGACAGATTTTCAACAATTTCTAACTTCATTTGGTATTTTCCGAGCATTTACTTTTTTTAGCTAGTTGACCGTGAAATTGAAAAGCACTACAAATGAACTCTGAAAATGTTGAAAGTTGGCATGGTATAATCATTTCACCCATATAGCATGTGCTAAAAAGTTGAGAGGGTTACGACAAAAACTGGATGCACTTCGTGTACAAAACGGACAATCTCTCTCTCGAAGTATCAGGGTTTCGAACGAGAACTCATTTGTTACAAAGGGATTTCATTTTTTTGAACTTATTTGAACTCCATACTTTTTGTGTGTTCAAAATGAACAATTCAAAGGCACATCACAAATTTTCAACAATTTCTGACTTCATTTGGTATTTTCCGTGCATTTACTTATTTGTTTTTGAGCTAGTTGACCCTGAAATTGAAAAGCACTACAAATGAACTCTGAAAATATTGAAAGTTGGCATGGTATCATTATTTCACCCACATAGCATGTGCTAAAAAGTTGAGAGGGTTACGGCAAAAACTGGATGCACTTCGTGTACAAAACGAACAATCTCTCTCAAAGTATGAGGGTTTCGAACGAGAACTCATCTGTTACAAACGGATTTCATTTTTTTGAACTTATTTGAACTCCATACTTTTTGTGTGTCCAAAATGCACCGTTCAAAGTCACGTCAAAATTTTCAACAATTTCTGACTTCATTTTGTATTTTTCGTGCATTTACTTTTTTTGAGCTAGTTGACCCTGAAATTGAAAAACACTACAAATGAACTCTGAAAATGTTGAATGTTGGCATGGTATCATCATTTCACCCACATAGCATGTGCTAAAAAAGTTGAGAGGGTTACGGCAAAAACTGGATGCACTTCGTAGTACACATCACATAAAGTTTAGTACATCAAATAAAGTTTAATACATTAGTACACATCACATAAAGTTTAATACATTACATAGATTTATATTTCGATGCCTTGCCTATGATTGCTTTGGCCGTAACCATAGAGCATCTTCATTATTTAACGGGATGCTTGGGTCAATTCTCACTATGAAGGGAGGAATTTCATCAAACTTATTATAATCTGCTGACATGTCTGTCTTGTCCTCGATCCCCACGATGTTTCTTTTCCCTGAAAGAACTATGTGACGCTTTGGCTCATCGTCCGATGTATTCATTTGCTTTTTTTTTCTTTTTTCGGTTTGGAGGATATGTCTTTCATGTAGAAAACCTGAGCCACATCATTGGCTAGGACGAATGGCTCGTCTCTGTAACAAAGATTCTTGTGATCAATTGTTGTCATTCCGTAGAACTGGTCTACCTTTACCCCTTCTCCATTCATGTTCACCCAACTACATCGAAACAAAGGGACCTTAAAAGTAGGTCCATAGTCAAGTTCCCTTATCTCATCTATGTAACCATAGTATGTGTCCTTTTTCCCATTCTTGTATGTTGCATCATAGCGGACACCACTGTTTTGGTTGGTGCTCTTTTTATCTTGGGCGGTCGTGCAAATTGTATTCCTGTTTATCTCGTACCCTTGGAAATGTAATACAGTCGAAGAAGTTGACGCGGCCAACAAGTAGAGTTGATCTCCAACAGTGTTGTCATTCATGAGACATGCTCGCAACCAACTTCCGAAAGTATCCATGTGTTTTTCTTCAATCCAGGAGATAGCCTTCCCCGAGAACTCGAAGCGTACAAAATACTTGTGCTCCTCGATATACGAAGCCACGAAGGTGGAACTTTTTAGAACTGTGTTGTGTGCTTGAGTGAAAGAATGCCCGTCCCTACATATCATTGCTTTGTTTCCTAGTGTGCCTTTTCCACTTAGTCTCCCCTCATGCCGCGATTGAGGAACACCAATCGGCTTAAGGTCAGGAAGAAAGTCTACACAGAACCCAATGACCTCCTCTGTTCCATAGCCCTTGGAGATGCTTCCTTCTGGCCTAGCACAATTATGAACATATTTCTTTAAGACTCCCATAAACCTCTCGAAGGGGAACATATTGTGTAGAAATAGAGGACCGAGAACGGAAATCTCGTCGACTAGGTGAACAAGGAGATGCATCATAATATTGCAGAAGGACGGGGGGAACACCAACTCAAAACTGGGAAGACATTGGACCACATCCTTCTATAGCCTTTCCAGACATTCTTGATCGATTACCTTCTGAGATATTACATTGAGGAATGCACATAGCTTCAGAATGGGTAATCAAACATTTTCCGGTAGAAGCCCCCTCAATGCAATCGGACGCAACTGCGTCATAATCACGTGGCAATCATGAGACTCCAGGTTCTGGAATTTTTTCTCTGCCATATTTATTATTCCCTTTATATTAGACGAGAAGCCAGAGGGGACCTTCATACTTCTGAGGCATTCAAAAAAGATTTCCTTCTCTGCTTTGGTAAGAGCATAGAAGGTTCACGCAAAGATTCTTCGTCACGTGCATGGGTCTTTCATACGTTGCTTCTCCTCCCGTCCTTCTGTTGTATCTTTTGTCTTCCCATACACTCCCAAGAAGCCTAGCAGGTTCACGCAATGATTCTTCGTCACGTGCATCACGTCCATTGAAGACTGGACCTCTAGCTGTTTCCAATAGGGTAGCTCCTAAAATAAAGATTTCTTTTTCCACATGGGCACGTGTGCGGTAACGTCGTCTTTCAGAACAGATTGACCGCCAGGACCCTTTCCAAAGATTACTATTTGATCCAAATCCTTGACCATAGCCAATAACTCATCACCAGTTGGGAGGTTATGCTTCTTCCGGTGATCTGCCTTTCCGTTGAAATGCTTGCCTTTCTTTCTTACGGTATGATTGGTCGGAAGAAATTGACGACACCCCAGGTAGACAACCTTCTTAGATTTTTCCAAATATGTACCTTTAGTCTTATCTAAACAGTGTGAGCATGCATTGTATCCCTTCTTTGAATGTCCTGAAATGTTACTAAGAGCAGGCCAATCATGGATGGTTACGAACAACAATGCTCGTAGGTCAAATTCCTGTTGTTTGTGCTCATCCCACACACGTACACCTTGTGTGGCCCACAACTGCAAAAGTTCATAAACTAATGGCCTTAGGTACACATCAATGTCGTTGTCGGGTTGCTTTGGTCCTTGGATGAGCACTAGCATCATAATGAACTTCAGCTTCTTGCACAACCAAGGAGGAAGGTTGTAGATACATAGTCACGGGATAGGTGCTGTGTGTGACGCCCTCGGCTTAATCGTACGCTAATCATACACGCAAATGCGTACGATCAAACCCAAGGACTCACGGGGAGATATCACAACACAACTCTAGACACAAATAAAATAACATCAGCTTCATATTACAAGCCAGGGGCCTCGAGGGCTAGAATACGAAAGCTCGATAAGCACACGAGTCAGCGGAAGCAACAAATATCTGAGTACAGACATAAAACATGGGGTGCCTTAGAGAAGGCTAGCACAAAAGATACAACGATCGAACGAGGCGAGGCCTCCTGCCTGGGAACCTCCTAACTACTCCTGATCATCAGCGGCCTCCACGTAGTAGTAGGCACCATCGGGGTAGCATTCGTCGGCGGCGGGGACCTCCATCTCCTGGGCTTCATCATCTGGTCGCAGCAAATGGATCAAGGGGACAAGGGGGGAGCAAAGCAGCGGTGAGTACTCATCCAAAGTACTCGCAAGTCTTACATCAGAACTATTCTAATTATGCACCAGTATCAAAGAAGGGGGGGTTATATGTGGACTGACTGCAGCAATGCGAGAATAGAGAGAGAAGGCCTAGTCCTATCGAAGACTAGCATCTTCAGGGTCTTGCAGCAATAGACGAGAGTAGAACAGGGGTAAAACATTAATAGTCCTATTGTTGCAGCAATAATAAAGTGAGGTCACGCCTAAAGACCCTCCCTCGACTCCCTGCGAGGAAGCAATCTCGAGGCAAACTAATTCCAGTTAAGTAACAATTGTAGTTGTATAAGATCGGGGCACAACTCCAAGTCGTCCTGTAACCGTGGACACGGCTATCCGAATAGTTAATTTTCATCCCTGCAGGGGTGCACCACATGTCCCGTCACGCTCGATAACACTCTGGCCGGACATACTTTTCTGGGTCCTGCCCGGCCTCGGAATATCGACACGTCGCAGCCCCACCTAAGACTAATCAGAGAGGCCAGCCCGCCGGTCTAAATCCTAAGCACAAAGGGTTCGTGGGCCCAGTTCCCCTTCACGCTCCTGCACGTGGCGTGGGCGGCCGACGTCAGTCCTAGCATCCCTTAATCACAAGCGCGATGCATCTCGGGACCACTCGGGCGCGCGCCGCTACACTGCTGGCATCTGAAAAGCTTCGGCTGATACCGCGACGTCGAGTACCCATAATTCTTCCCGCGTAGCCGGTTAGTGCGAAAAGGCCTCCGACCAACCCAGATCAAATACCCAAATCCATTAGCATTTTAATTAGGCCAGCAACACAGTCTCGCGGGAATCCACCCATCTTACAACTAAACACCGAAGATTCCAGTAACATGGTCGAGTAACTGTGTGGTTGTAACATCGGGGGAATCCGAGGTATCACCCTCGTTGGATTCCGAACGATGTACCCGTCAAGGTGGGCTTAGAGGAATCACCCTCGGGGGTCCCACACTCGCGGGGTGGCACGACAGAGACGTCATCGGGAATGGTGAAAGAGGGATCACCCTCGATAACCACGACCGACTAGCTATACTACAGAAATATCATCAGGAGTACTTAGCGAGGTGTCACCCTCGGTACCCGATAGTATCTCTGTAGCGTCGTACAACGAAGGGGGGTGAATGTGCTGTGTCGGGTCTGGCTCGTCGATCAGAGATCGAGATTTGAAAACAAGCGGGGCAACTGATCTACGGGGTCAGAGGGGATGACTGCTCCACCTATACTAAGCAGATTAAAGGTACAGGACTGAAAGTAGCAGTTCATCAAAAACAGGCTATGCATCAGATATAGGAGCTAACTACAACAGTAGCAAAGTACTAATGCAAGCAGTAGGAAGAAAGACATAGGCGATATAGGAATGATCAAGGGGAGTTTGCTTGCCTTGCTGCTCTGCGGCAAAGGACTGATCGGCAGGGGCGTAGATGTACCCGGCAGCAGCGTCAGTCTCGGGGTCTACCGGTAAGAAGAGGGGGAAGAAACAATAAATAATAGCACCGATGCAACACAAAGCATGACATGGAAATATGCAGGCTAGACATGAGCTAACGCAGCAACATCCGTCATAGACGGGTCGGAAGAATATCTGACGATATTTTCCCGGTCTCGGGCTACTACCGGTTACACTGGAAACGATGGAAAAGTTCCATGTTTGCTATGCCAGGGATGCGTGACAGACGAACGAACCGTGTATCCGGGTTCGTCTCGCTTTGCTGATCAACTTTCATGTTGAAATTATTTTGATCTGACTTACGGATTATTTAATATTAATTTTTAAAGTTTTATTAATTATTTAAGAATTAAAAAACAGATTTAAAAGATTTAGTAAAATCCTATTATGACATCATCGCGATGTCAGGCTGACATCACATTTGACCGGTCAACTGACCAGCGGGTCCCGAACGTCATAGGCACAAGTTTTTATTAAGATTAATTATTTATTAATCAGATTAATTCAACGTGGGACCCACGTGTCATACTCTAATTATGTTAATTAATTATTTTAACTAATATATCTATTTCTTTATTTAATAAAACATTATTATTATTATTATTATTATTTATATTAACTACCGCGTGGGGCCTCGCTGTCATAGACAGCGGGTGCACTGGCCCCACCGGTAAGTGACCTAAGGCCAAATTCACATTTTATTTTTATTAGATAACTAACCGTTCAAATACCGTATTCCTCTAATACCCATATACGCAAATACATACATCACATCTCATACATACATACGGAATACAACCTTTGTTTATATTTCTTTTTTCTTTTCTCTCAACACTCATCTCTCTCTCTCTGTTAATAGAGACAGAGAACTCTCTCTAACTCCATAGAAGAACCGAAAGTTCAAATCCTCCTACCGGAGTCCACCGTCGACGGATCGAGGCCCCGTTTGCCGGAACGGAACCGGGACGGCGAGGAGATCGACACGGTGGGAGGAGCCCGAGGAGGGGCTCACCGACGGTGACGTGACGGCCCGGTGAAGCCGGAGTTCGCACGAAGATGACGGTGGAGACGGGTGTGCCGGCGAGGAGGAGCCGGTGAGGAGGGCCCCCCCGGAGATGGAGCCGCCGACGGTGAGGGGCGGCCACCGTAGAGAGGGCTGCCGGAGATGGACCTCCCGGAAGGGGCCGGCCGCCGAGATGGGGGGGCCGAGGTGGCCGGCGCCCCTGCCGACGGGGTGGAGGCCGAGAGGTGGGGGGGGGGCGCCGGGAGAGGATGGTCGGTGGAGGGAGGCGGCCGTGGGGAGAGGAGGCCGCCGGCGGGAGGAAGGAGGTCGTGAGGGGCGGGGCGGCTCGCCGGCGTGGTGAGGGGGACCGAGGGGGGGCCGCCGGTGGGAGGAGGAGTGGCCGCCGGGGGGGGGGGGGGGCTGCCGGCGGGAGGAGTGGCCGCCGGTTGGGGAGGGAGAGGGGCGAGGTGGAGGCGACGTGGGAGGGAGAGGCGAGAGGGGCAGAGGGGGGCGACGGGATCTCGGGGGTGGGGGGGCTCTCGTGAGGTGGGGGGCCGAGAGAGGGGGAGGAGATGGCGCGTGGGGTGGGGCCCCCCACGAGGGGGGGGGCTGGCGGCGGCGGCGTGGGAAAGGGAGGGAGTAGCGAGGGGGGGGGGGGTGGCGCCCAGGAGGGCGATTAGGGTTTGGCGGGAGGGGGCGCGGGAGGTGGCCGGCTGGGCCTTGAGCCCAGTTGGGCCACGGGGGGGTTGTTTCCTTTTTTTTTGATTTGTTTTATTTTGTTTTCTCTTTTCCCTTTTCTTTTTATTAATCCTTTCTTTCAGTTTTCTTTTCTTTCTTTTATCATTATTATTTCTTTAATACTTTCCTTTTATATATATATCCTTTTAATACTTGTAATGAACCGATAAAGTGCTTTCCTTTGCTTTCAAATCATCGATCCGGACAGACGCGAATCCGCGCGGGTCGGAGATGGGAATTCGATGACGTGGCATCATTAGCGGTTGATCACTGTAGCTTAATTACAATCACTACTGTAGCAAAAGTCGAGGATGTCACAATTCTCCCCTACTAACAAGAATTCTCGTCCCGAGAATTAAGAGGTAGAGGGAAAGAGCCCGGGGTATTCATCACGAAGATGATCCTCGCGTTCCCAAGTGGCTTCATCTTCAGAGTGATTTGACCACTGCACCTTAAGGAACTTAGTGACCTTGCGACGAGTCTTACGTTCAGCTTGGTCGAGAATGCGGACCGGATGCTCTTTATAAGAGAGGTCTTGTTGTAGCTCTAGCATATCGTGATCCACTGCTCGAATAGGGTCCTTGAAGCAGCGACGGAGCTGAGAAACATGGAAGACATCGTGAACCTGAGAAAGGTTCGCCGGCAGTTCCAATTGATAAGCCACTCTTCCACGCCTTTCGAGAACAGTGAAAGGACCAATATAACGAGGAGCTAACTTGCCCTTGATTCCGAAACGGTGTGCACCTCTCATTGGTGTGACACGAAGATAAGCCTTTTCGCCAGGTTGATAGACCATATCTTGATGATGACGGTCATACTGACTCTTCTGACGAGACTGAGCAGCCTTCAGATTCTCATGAATAATGCGGACTTGATCTTCGGCATGTTGAATAATATCCGGACCGAAGAGTGATCGTTCCCCAGTTTCTGACCAATTCAGAGGAGTCCGACACCTTCGCCCATACAATACTTCGAAAGGGGCCATCTTCAGGCTAGCTTGATAGCTATTGTTGTAAGAGAACTCGGCATACGGGAGAGATTCCTCCCATTTCTTACCGAAAGAAATGACACAAGCTCGAAGCATGTCCTCGAGAATTTGGTTGACTCGCTCAACTTGTCCCTGGGATTGAGGATGAAATGCAGTGCTGAAGGACAGATGAGTCCCCATAGCCTTCTGAAAACTTTCCCAGAATTTAGAAGTGAACAAGCTGCCACGGTCCGAACTGATTACCAACGGAATACCGTGAAGTGAAACAACTCTTGACATATAAAGATCTGCCAGCTGACTAGCATTAATCGTTTCTTTGACGGCCAGGAAATGTGCAACTTTGGACAGTCGATCAATGACGACAAGAATAGCATCATTACCTTTCTGAGACCTGGGAAAACCAGTGACGAAGTCCATTTCAACATGGTCCCATTTCCACTCGGGAATAGAGATAGGTTGCAAAGTTCCAGCAGGCTTTTGGTGTTCTGCTTTGATACGCCGGCATATATCACATTCTGCCACATAGCGTGCAATGTCTTGTTTCATATTGGGCCACCAGAATCTTTGCCGGATGTCTTGGTACATCTTGGTACTACCCGGGTGAATAGACAATGGTGTGTCATGAGCTTCTTCCATCACCTTCCCAGTCATCCTGAGATTTTCCTTCTTATTTGGGACGAATAGGCGACCCTTGAAATACAAGGCGCCACCTTCATCAACAGTGAAAAAGGAGGGTTTACCCTTTGCAATATAGCTCTTAATCCTGTCGACATCATCGTCAAAGTTTTGTATATTCTTTATGGAGCTCACAAGATCTGGTTCAACCACTAGGTTACTGAGGGAACCCTGATTAACAACACGAAGGTTCATCTTTTGATACTCTTCAGGAGGGGGAACAAGGTAACCCTGAGGAACAATGTGGAGGTTCAGCTTACGGAATTCCTCTTGCAGACGATCGTGAACCTGATGAACCTGGAGGTGGTTGCAGTATGACTTGCGACTTAAGGCATCAGCCATTACATTAGCCTTGCCAGGGGTATATGATATACTACAGTCAAAATCTGCTATACGCTCCATCCATCTTTGTTGACGCAGGTTCAGCTCCGGTTGAGTGAACAAGTACTTCAAACTTTGATGGTCGGTGTAGATTTCACAGCGATTACCGACTAGGTATTGTCGCCATTCCTTCAATGCATGAATGACTGCGGCAAGCTCGAGATCATGAACTTGGTAGTTCTCTTCATGAGCACGCAGTTGACGTGAAGCATAAGCGATCACCTTGCGATCCTGCATTAGGACACAACCTATCCCTTGACGAGAAGCATCACAGTATATGACGAAATCCCTTTTCGTATCTGGAGGAGCAAGTACTGGAGCGGACGTCAGTTTGTCCTTGAGTGCCTGGAAACTTTCCTGACATTTATCAGTCCATTCATACTTAACACCTTTGTGAAGCAGGTTGGTTAAGGGCTTCGCAATCTTGGAGAAGTTCTCGACGAATCGACGGCAATAGCTGGCGAGTCCGAGAAAACTTCTGACTTGCTTGACATTCTTTGGGGGAGTCCAGTCAAGAATAGCTTGAATTCGTTCGGGGTTGACCGCAATACCATCCTTGGAAATCACATGACCAAGGTAAGTCACTTCGTCTAGCCAGAACTCACATTTGGAATACTTCGCATAGAGTTTATGCTCCCGAAGCTTATCCAGTACAAGACGAAGATGTTCAGCATGCTCTTCTTTGTTCTTTGAAAACACCAGAATATCATCCAGATATACCACGACAAATTTGTCGAGGTAGTCCATGAATATATAATTCATCAATCGAGAGAAAGTTGCCGGTGCATTGGTTAAGCCGAAGGACATGACAGTGTACTCGTATGATCCATATCGAGTAACAAAGGCGGTCTTTGGAATATCCTCCTTGCGAACACGGATCTGGTGGTATCCCAATCTCAAGTCGAGCTTAGAGAAAACGGTGGAACCAGCAAGTTGATCATACAAATCATTTATCCGCGGGAGAGGATATTTGTTCTGAATAGTGGCCTGGTTGATAGGACGATAGTCTTGAACCAATCGATTTGTCCCATCCTTCTTATTAACAAAGAGAGAAGGTGCTCCCCAAGCAGAGGAACTCGGACGGATGAAACCCAGACGGAGCGAGTTGTCAATTTCTTGCTTAAGTTCAAGGAGTTCATGTGGTGGCATTTTATAAGGACGCTTGGCAATAGGAGTGGTACCGGGTACCAAGTCAATGACAAACTCGACAGCTCGAGCAGGGGGAATCCCCGGAAGTTCTCCTGGAAAGATATCTTGGAACTCTCGGACCACTGGAATGTTTTCAATCCCTTCAAGAGGCGACGCATTTAATGCATTCAAGGCATACAGCCGTGCCTCAGCATTACGGACAAGATGAGCATGGTAGCTTACTAGTTCATCTGAAGGGTGTAGGAGGTGGACGGTTTTGGTGGCACAAACGATCGATGCCGTATGAGCCTTCAACCAGTCCATCCCCAATATGAGATCAATGTTGGATGACTTTAGTAGGATGGGGTTGGCAAGGAATTCTAATCCTTCAATTTCAACTGGAACATGGGGACAAACCACAGAGGTCCGGCATTCGCCCCCAGGGGTGTTTACCACTATCGGGATGTTCATCTCTTCGCTCCTAATGTCATGCATGTATGCAAAATTTTCCGACATAAAGGAATGCGATGCTCCTGTATCAAACAATACAGAAGCAGGTACTGAGTTAACGAGAAGTGTACCCATCACGGTAGCAGGCTGGTCTTGAGCTTGACCCATATCAATGTTGTTGGCCTGACCACGAACATAAGCAGGCTTAGTGTTGAAATTGCGGTTCTGGTTGTTGCCACGGCCAGTTGCGGGAAGTGCCAGCTGATTCTGATTCTGCCTGAAGTCTCTAGCACGGTGACCTGGACGGCCACACTTGAAGCACAGCCTGTCCTCGGGACGGGAAGGAGGAACTCGAGGCGGTGGAGCTGGAAGCCTCGGCTGCCTAGGTGGTGGAGGAGGCAGGCGGGGTGCAGCATAGGACGGCCTCGGAGTAGGAGCAGGTGCATGGTACATGTTGTTGGGAATCCAGATCTTCTGCTTCTGTGCAGATGAGCCCGAAGATGAGCCCATGTCACGGTTGCGCTTGCTGCTATCTTTGTATTCCTGCAGACCAGTCTCAACCTGAATAGCCTTGTTCACGAGGGTGGCGAAATCAGCATAGTCCTGAACGAGGAGTGTCAGCTTGATATCAGGGTGGAGGCCTTCACGGAACTTCTCCTGCCTGCGTGCATCAGTCGCAATGTCTTCTTCAGCATAGCGAGATAATTCCAGAAATTCCCGCTCATAAGCATCCACAGTCTTGTTGCCCTGGACTAAGTTGCGGAACTCACGCTTCTTCCGGTCCATGATTCCCTGGGGAATGTATCGAGCACGGAAAGCAGCCTTGAACTCTGCCCAAGTGATGATAGTTCCATCGGGCTGAGAGCACCTGTGGCTGTCCCACCATTGAGCAGCGGGACCCTTCAGAAAGTAGGCGGCAAAGTTGACACAGCTCGCCAGGGGCACATTGGCAGACTCTAGCTCATAAGAAATGTCACGGAGCCAGTCATCAGCATCAAGAGGCTGAGTTGAGCTGCGGTAGATCGCAGGGTTGAGACGGCAGAAGTCTTGCAGTGTCACGCCTTGTGGTTGGTTCATGTTCGGCCTTTGGAACTGATCCATGAGTCCTTGCATAAACTGACGGTTCAGCTCAAACTGTTGGATCATCCCCGCCATATACTCAGGAGGCGGGGGTGGTGCATCGTTGGCACGGCCACGCGGGCGGCCAGCTGGTCTAACCATCCTGTTAAATATTTAGCAGGGGTAGTTTAGCTTAAAGTAATCGAAAGGCATCGCACGCATTCATGAAGTAATCAAGCATAATGAAAGGGAAATGCGATAGATACTCCATAGTAGTTGAGTTCGACATACAGACCGATACATAAGTTCGATTACAGACTAACGATTAAAAACTCGAAATTTGGCGATAGCCCGGACGCATTTGACGATACCCTGGACTCACTAGGCGGCGCGCAGGCACGCGGTGGAAGAGTACCACAACGAGATGTAGCGATAAGGCTACATCAACGTCGGAGAGGACGATCGAATCCTGGTAGCTGGCGGTGATAGAAGGTAGGGACAGGACCCTGTGTCCCGTTGTGACTCTGGTGAGGGTACCGCATCCAGTCGAGCAGCTGAGGTCCAAGTGCAGGGGTTCTACCCCCAACATCAGTCCACTCGAGAGCTGATGGTAGCTCTGTCCTGCTCGGCTCGCGGATGCGCATAGGCGGAACCCTCGGACAGTGTGATGGCTGCAGCTCTGTCAACGCGTCGTAAAGACGAGCACGCGTAGCATACAACTCCACAGTCAGAGCTCGGAAAGCACGATCCATTGCCTCAGTGTACTGCACCAGAATCCGCGCGTCGTACCGACGCGTCACATAGGGGGCGCAGACAGCGACGTAGGAACGGTCGCTGCGCTCCCGAACGTCGGAAGCGTAGGCAGTGAGATCAGACCCAGTCTCATCCCCAGCAGGAGCATGCGGGATGTATCTGAAAGGGCTCTCCTCCAGGTGAGGGTACGCTCCACGGAGTTGGGTGATGGCGATGTAGGCCGCATCGTGGACGGCCATCTCGACCGACACTCCAATACCACAGAACACGTGGCGCTCGAGGGTCTCACCGCCCCTCTGGTCGAAGATGCGAACCTCAGCCTGGTACTGGTACTGGTTGTACTCGCGGAAATCCTCGAACACAGTGTACTCGGGGTACCAGCGATATCCCAGCCTGGTCAGGAGATCGACCAAAATGGCCGGGAACCCAGTCGTCTCGGTGGCCTGTGTCAGGCGCACATGCTGTCTTGCGGGACGCATCTGAAAATAAGATTGACGAATGTCAATGACAGTGTGTGTAATACATATTCAGGAGAAAAAGAGTAGATAGTCCAGCGCTCCGGATTGATGTGATTCGAGAACCTAATGTTAGAGTTAGTAAAATCTTTGACCCGAAAGAGAAGAGAAAGTAGAGCCCAGAGTATAGAAAAGGAGTAAAAGATACTAATACCACCCAATTGAGATGTGGGCCCGTAAGCCACAACATCAGTGTTAGTAAGTTTTTCAAACACTAGACTCAACTTCGGCCAAGGAGTTGGAAAGGGGGCTACCTACAGGCAGTTGGCTCTGATACCAACTTGTGACGCCCTCGGCTTAATCGTACGCTAATCATACACGCAAATGCGTACGATCAAACCCAAGGACTCACGGGGAGATATCACAACACAACTCTAGACACAAATAAAATAACATCAGCTTCATATTACAAGCCAGGGGCCTCGAGGGCTAGAATACGAAAGCTCGATAAGCACACGAGTCAGCGGAAGCAACAAATATCTGAGTACAGACATAAAACATGGGGTGCCTTAGAGAAGGCTAGCACAAAAGATACAACGATCGAACGAGGCGAGGCCTCCTGCCTGGGAACCTCCTAACTACTCCTGATCATCAGCGGCCTCCACGTAGTAGTAGGCACCATCGGGGTAGCAGTCGTCGGCGGCAGGGACCTCCATCTCCTGGGCTTCATCATCTGGTCGCAGCAAATGGATCAAGGGGACAAGGGGGGAGCAAAGCAGCGGTGAGTACTCATCCAAAGTACTCGCAAGTCTTACATCAGAACTATTCTAATTATCCACCAGTATCAAAGAAGGGGGGGTTATATGTGGACTGACTGCAGCAATGCGAGAATAGAGAGAGAAGGCCTAGTCCTATCGAAGACTAGCATCTTCAGGGTCTTGCAGCAATAGACGAGAGTAGAACAGGGGTAAAACATTAATAGTCATATTGTTGCAGCAATAATAAAGTGAGGTCACGCCTAAAGACCCTCCCTCGACTCCCTGCGAGGAAGCAATCTCGAGGCAAACTAATTCCAGTTAAGTAACAATTGTAGTTGTATAAGATCGGGGCACAACTCCAAGTCGTCCTGTAACCGTGGACACGGCTATCCGAATAGTTAATTTTCATCCCTGCAGGGGTGCACCACATGTCCCGTCACGCTCGATAACACTCTGGCCGGACATACTTTTCTGGGTCCTGCCCGGCCTCGGAATATCGACACGTCGCAGCCCCACCTAAGACTAATCAGAGAGGCCAGCCCGCCGGTCTAAATCCTAAGCACAAAGGGTTCGTGGGCCCAGTTCCCCTTCACGCTCCTGCACGTGGCGTGGGCGGCCGACGTCAGTCCTAGCATCCCTTAATCACAAGCGCGATGCATCTCGGGACCACTCGGGCGCGCGCCGCTACACTGCTGGCATCTGAAAAGCTTCGGCTGATACCGCGACGTCGAGTACCCATAATTCTTCCCGCGTAGCCGGTTAGTGCGAAAAGGCCTCCGACCAACCCAGATCAAATACCCAAATCCATTAGCATTTTAATTAGGCCAGCAACACAGTCTCGCGGGAATCCACCCGTCTTACAACTAAACACCGAAGATCCCAGTAACATGGTCGAGTAACTGTGTGGTTGTAACATCGGGGGAATCCGAGGTATCACCCTCGTTGGATTCCGAACGATGTACCCGTCAAGGTGGGCTTAGAGGAATCACCCTCGGGGGTCCCACACTCGCGGGGTGGCACGACAGAGACGTCATCGGGAATGGTGAAAGAGGGATCACCCTCGATAACCACGACCGACTAGCTATACTATAGAGATATCATCAGGAGTACTTAGCGAGGTGTCACCCTCGGTACCCGATAGTATCTCTGTAGCGTCGTACAACGAAGGGGGGTGAATGTGCTGTGTCGGGTCTGGCTCGTCGATCAGAGATCAAGATTTGAAAACAAGCGGGGCAACTGATCTACGGGGTCAGAGGGGATGACTGCTCCACCTATACTAAGCAGATTAAAGGTACAGGACTGAAAGTAGCAGTTCATCAAAAACAGGCTATGCATCAGATATAGGAGCTAACTACAACAGTAGCAAAGTACTAATGCAAGCAGTAGGAAGAAAGACATAGGCGATATAGGAATGATCAAGGGGAGTTTGCTTGCCTTGCTGCTCTGCGGCAAAGGACTGATCGGCAGGGGCGTAGATGTACCCGGCAGCAGCGTCAGTCTCGGGGTCTACCGGTAAGAAGAGGGGGAAGAAACAATAAATAATAGCACCGATGCAACACAAAGCATGACATGGAAATATGCAGGCTAGACATGAGCTAACGCAGCAACATCCGTCATAGACGGGTCGGAAGAATATCTGACGATATTTTCCCGGTCTCGGGCTACTACCGGTTACACTGGAAACGATGGAAAAGTTCCATGTTTGCTATGCTAGGGACGCGTGACAAACGAACGGACCGTGTATCCGGGTTCGTCTCGCTTTGCTGATCAACTTTCATGTTGAAATTATTTTGATCTGACTTACGGATTATTTAATATTAATTTTTAAAGTTTTATTAATTATTTAAGAATTAAAAACAGATTTAAAAGATTTAGTAAAATCCTATTATGACATCATCGCGATGTGAGGCTGACATCACATTTGACCGGTCAACTGACCAGTGGGTCCCGAACGTCATAGGCACAAGTTTTTATTAAGATTAATTATTTATTAATCAGATTAATTCAACGAGGGACCCACGTGTCATACTCTAATTATGTTAATTAATTATTTTAACTAATATATCTATTTCTTTATTTAATAAAACATTATTATTATTATTATTATTATTATTTATATTAACTACCGCGTGGGGCCTCCCTGTCATAGACAGCGGGTGCACTGGCCCCACCGGTAAGTGACCTAAGGCCAAATTCACATTTTATTTTTATTAGATACCTAACCGTTCAAATACCGTATTCCTCTAATACCCATATACGCAAATACATACATCACATCTCATACATACATACGGAATACAACCTTTGTTTATATTTCTTTTTTCTTTTCTCTCAACACTCATCTCTCTCTCTCTGTGTTAACAAAGACAGAGAACTCTCTCTAACTCCATAGAAGAACCGAAAGTTCAAATCCTCCTACCGGAGTCCACCGTCGACGGATCGAGGCCCCGTTTGCCGGAACGGAACCGGGACGGCGAGGAGATCGACACGGTGGGAGGAGCCCGAGGAGGGGCTCACCGACGGTGACGTGACGGCCCGGTGAAGCCGGAGTTCGCACGAAGATGACGGTGGAGACGGGTGTGCCGGCGAGGAGGAGCCGGTGAGGAGGGCCCCCCGGAGATGGAGCCGCCGACGGTGAGGGGCGGCCACCGTAGAGAGGGCCGCCGGAGATGGACCTCCCGGAAGGGGCCGGCCGCCGAGATGGGGGGGCCGAGGTGGCCGGCGCCCCTGCCGGCGGGGTGGAGGCCGAGAGGTGGGGGGGGGGGCGCCGGGAGAGGATGGTCGGTGGAGGGAGGCGGCCGTGGGGAGAGGAGGCCGCCGGCGGGAGGAAGGAGGTCGTGAGGGGCGGGGCGGCTCGCCGGCGTGGTGAGGGGGACCGAGGGGGGCCGCCGGTGGGAGGAGGAGTGGCCGCCGGGGGGGGCTGCCGGCGGGAGGAGTGGCTGCCGGTTGTGGAGGGAGAGGGGCGAGGTGGAGGCGACGTGGGAGGGAGAGGCCAGAGGGGCAGAGGGGGGCGACGGGATCTCGGTGGTGGGGGGGCTCTCGTGAGGTGGGGGGGCCGAGAGAGGGGGAGGAGATGGCGCGTGGGGTGGGGCCCCCACGAGGGGGGGGGGCTGGCGGCGGCGGCGTGGGAAAGGGAGGGAGTAGCGAGGGGGGGGGGGGTGGCGCCCAGGAGGGCGATTAGGGTTTGGCGGGAGGGGGCGCGGGAGGTGGCCGGCTGGGCCTTGAGCCCAGTTGGGCCACGGGGGGGTTGTTTCCTTTTTTTTGATTTGTTTTATTTTGTTTTCTCTTTTCCCTTTTCTTTTTATTAATCCTTTCTTTCAGTTTTCTTTTCTTTCTTTTATCATCATTATTTCTTTAATACTTTCCTTCTACATATATATCCTTTTAATACTTGTAATGAACCGATAAAGTGCTTTCCTTTGCTTTCAAATCATCGATCCGGACAGACGCGAATCCACGCGGGTCGGAGATGGGAATTCGATGACGTGGCATCATTAGCGGTTGATCACTGTAGCTTAATTACAATCACTACTGTAGCAAAAGTCGAGGATGTCACACTGTGACTGCAGCTCTGCTCCCCAAAAGGGTTCATGCCGTCTGTACTTAGACCAAGCCATAAGTTTCTTGGGTCATCTGCAAAGTCCGGCCACTCCCTCTCAATTTTCCTCCACTGTGACCCATCTGCGAGGTGTCTCAACTTTTTCCAGTCTTTCTTATGCTCGTCTTTGTGCCATCGCATTAACTTGGCATGCTCATTGTTTCTGAATATACGTTTCAACTGTGGTATTATAGGAGCATACCACATAACCTTAGCAGGAACCTTCTTCCTGGGGGGCTCGTCATCGCCCTGAACATCACCAGGGTCATCCTGTCTGATCTTTTACCGACATGCAGTGCATATCGCGCATTTATCCATATTCTCGTACTTCTCACCGCGGTACAGGATGTAGTCATTAATGCATGCATGTATCTTTTGCACATCTAATCCAAGAGGGCAGATAGCCTTCTTTGCCTCGTACGTAGTCTCGGGAAATTCGTTATCCTTTGGAAGCTTCGGCTTCAATATTGTTAGTAACTTCTCAAATCCCTTGTCAGATAAACTAGTTTCTGCCTTCCATTTCAACAGTTCTAGTGTGGTCCCGAGCTTTGTGCTGCAATCTTCGCAGTTTGGGTACAACAACTTTTTATGATCCTTTTTTGTATCGCATTATCTCTTTGCATCAGAAATGAACCGACCAAGACCATCAGCGGGCTGATCTGATGCCGGTTGTTCTTCACCTCCTTCTTCTTCATTGTCTTCCATTGTAGTATCACCGTATTCTTCAGTGAACATAGGATAGTTGTCATCATCATATTATTCTTCAGTGAACAAGGACAAGGCATAAAATTATCCACATTGTTTGCCTCAGCCACATTGATCAATTTATGCAGGCCTTTTATAAATCCAGAACCGCGTCGTTCGCCGTACATCCGTCACTTCCATGCATCGATCTGGCATCATATATGAATAGTGAAATGACCACCGTACATTGACACATGCAATATTTTTGTATCAATTACAGATGAAAAGGTTAAGGTTGCTAACCTCGGTCGAGGATACCATTTTGTGTGAACTTAAGTGTGACTCGGGCATTAGTCCCAGTTCGTAATGTACTCCGAAGTGTGTCCATTGACGGTACATCTCTATTATGAAATGAAGTATATCAAAAAACCATTGCCGAACATATGACCAAATTAATACAAGTTCATCATCACATTAAAACAAAAGCACAGTAGTTATCAAATGTTATTATCGCAAAAAATAAATACATAAAGTTCTCTCATAAAACAACATACAACTATGTAAAACATTTAAATGCAACGACAAATGCGATCAAAATTGCAACTAAGGTAACAATTGAGCCAACAACATAATGATACCAAGACTCTTTATCAATGGCATATTTTCAAATATTCCTAATATTCAACCGCATTTCATCCATCTTCAAGCGCATTGCATCCATCTTCATCCGCATAGCATCCATCTTCATCTTGCGATCATCGCTGACATTGGCGACATCCAACTCCAGTTCCATATTCTTATCCTAAACTATTTTCAATTTTTCCTTCAACTATATGTTTTCTTTTTCAACCAAATTTAACTTCTCGACAAGAATTTCTATGTGGATTGGAATTTCCGGTTCACATACCTCCTAGATTAAAAAATATATGTCATGTTGGTCGTCATAATTGCCATAAATACCAAATAAAACAAATAGTTATAAAAAATAATATATACCACATCCGAATCATAGACAAGACGAGGGCCGAAGGAGGCGGGTACCAAAACCATCACACTATATAATAACAAAAAATAATGAAAGTAAGTAATTTATACAAGTATGTATCTAAATCATACAAGTAAGATTTTTTTCTTTTAAAATGAAGATAAGAACAAGACACTCACCACGGTGGTGCTCATGACAAGATCGGCGCGGGGCGATTGACAATGGTGAGGACGGGCACAGGACGGCACCCTACACATGTGCAAACTCTAAGAAGTTAATTTGAGCATTTGAAATGACCTAAACTAGAAGTGACACATCAAAGGATGAAGTAGCTAACCTTTTAAAACACTTGTGTAGTTGGTGCACGGCCAAACCTAGACAAATATTGAACAAAATGGAGTTTGGAGGTCGAGTTCGGAGAGGAGAAAGATTAAGTAGTGTGGCTTGGGCATTTCATCGAACACGTCATGTGCATGAACTAGAGTGGCAATGGCATGGGATGGGCACACTTCAACAGCCAAAAAACAGAGGAGATGGTGGGCAGGGGCGGCGGTATATATAGGCAGCACTTTAGTCCCGGTTTTTGTCTAAAACCGGGACTAATATCCTACCATTTAGTCCCGGTTTGTGCCACAAAACGGGCCTAGTGCTCTGCGGCATGCCATGTGGCATTCGCTGGATCTTTAGTCCCGGAAGTTGCCCCGAACCGGGACTAATGAGGTGAACCGAACCAGACCAATGCCCCGGCAAACTGAAACGGGACCAATGGTTAGCATTGGTGCCGGTTTTCCTTTGAACCGGGACTAATGGTGTTTCTGTTGGAAATATGCCCTAGAGGCAATAATAAATTAGTTATTATTATATTTCCTTGTTCATAATAATTGTTTATTATCCATGCTAGAATTGTATTGATTGGAAACTCAAATATATGTGTGGATACATAGACAACACACTCTCCCTAGTGAGCCTCTAGTTGACTAGTTCGTTGATCAAAGATGGTCAAGGTTTCCTGGCCATAGGCAAGTGTTGTCACTTGATAACGAGATCACATCATTACGAGAATCATGTGATGGACAAGACCAAAACTATGAACGTAGCATATTGATCGTGTCCTTTAATTGCTATTGTTTTCTGCGTGTCAAGTATTTGTTCCTATGACCATGAGATCATATAACTCACTGGCACCGGAGGAATACCTTGTGTGCATCAAACATCGCAACGTAATTGGGTGACTATAAAGGTGCTCTACAGGTATCTCCGAAGGTGTTCGTTGAGTTAGTATGGATCAAGACTGGGATTTGTCACTCCATGTGACGGAGAGGTATCTCGGGGCCCACTCGGTAATACAACATCACACACAAGCCTTGCAAGCAATGTGACTTAGTGTAAGTCACGGGATCTTGTATTACGGAACGAGTAAAGAGACTTGCCAGTAAACGAGATTGAAATTGGTATGCGGATACTGACGATCGAATCTCGGGCAAGTAACATACCAAAGGACAAAGGGAATGACAAACGGGATTATATGAATCCTCGGCACTGAGGTTCAAACGATAAGATATTCACAGAATATGTAGGATCCAATATGGGCATCTAGGTCCTGCTATTGGATATTGACCGAGGAGTCCCTCGGTTCATGTCTACATAGTTCTCGAACCGGCAGGGTCTGCACATTTCTGGTTCGACGTTGTTTTATGCGCATGTGAGTTATATGGTTGGTTACCGGATGTTGTTCGGAGTCACGGATGAGATCACAGACGTCACGAGGGTTTCCGGAATGGTCCGGAGACGAAGATTTATATATAGGATGACCTCATTTGATTACCGGAAGGTTTTCGGAGTTACCGGGAATGTACCGGGAATGACGAATGGGTTCCGAATGCTCACCGGGGGTGGCAGCCCACCCCGGGGGAAGCCCATAGGCCTTAGGGGTGCCACACCAGCCCTTAGTGGGCTGGTGGGACATCCCAAGAAGCCCTATGCGTAGGAGAAAGAAAAATCAAAGAGAAAAAAGGGGAAGTGGGAAAGTGGAGAAGGACTCCACCTTCCAATCCTAGTTTGACTAGGATTGGAAGGGGAAGACTCTCCCCCTTGCTTCAGCCGAAACCCTTGGGCCTCCTTGAGCCCCAAGGCAAGGCCCCTCCCCTCCCACCTATATATACGGAGGTTTTAGGGCTGATTTGAGACAACTTTTTCACGACAGCCCGACCACATACCTCCACGGTTTTTCCTCTAGATCGTGTTTCTGTGGAGCTCGGGCGGAGCCCTGCTGAGATTAGATCACCACCAACCTCCGGAGCGCCATCACACTGCCGGAGAACTCATCTACCTCTCTGTCTCTCTTGCTGGATCAAGAAGGCCGAGATCATCGTCGAGTTGTACGTGTGCTGAACGCGGAGGTGCCGTCCGTTTGGCACTAGATCGGAGCGGATCGTCGGACGGATCGCGGGACGGTTCGTGGGATGGTTCGCGGGGCGGATCGAGGAACGTGAGGACGTTCTACTACATCAACCGCGTTTATTAACGCTTCCTGCTATGCGATCTACAAGGGTACGTAGATCTGAAATCCCCCTCGTAGATGGACATCACCATGATAGGTCTTCGTGCGCGTAGGAAATTTTTTGTTTCCCATGCAACGTTCCCCAACAGTGGCATCATGAGCTAGGTTCATGCGTAGATGTCATATCGAGTAGAACACAAAAGTTTTTGTGGGCGGTGATGTGCGATTTGCTGCCCTCCTTAGTATTTTCTTGATTCCGCGGTATTGTTGGATCGAAGCGGCTCGGACCGACATTACTCGTACGCTTACGAGAGACTGGTTTCATCGCTACGAGCAACCCCGTTGCTCAAAGATGACTGGCGAGTGTCGGTTTCTCCAACTTTAGTTGAATCGGATTTGACCGAGGAGGTCCTTCGATGAGGTTAAATAGCAATTCATATATCTCCGTTGTGGTGTTTGCATAAGTAAGATGCGATCCTACTAGATACCCATGGCAACCACGTAAAACATGCAACAACAATTAGAGGACGTCTAACTTGTTTTTGCAGGGTATGCTTGTGATGTGATATGGACAACGACGTGATGAGATATATTGGATGTATGAGATGATCATGTTGTAATAGTTAATATCGACTTGCACGTCGATGGTACGGCAACCGGCAGGAGCCATAGGGTTGTCTTTAAACTAACGTTCGTGCTTGCAGATGTGTTTACTATATTGCTAGGATGAAGCTTTAGTAGTAATAGCATGAGTAGCACGACAACCCCGATGGCGACACGTTGATGGAGATCATGGTGTGGCGTCGGTGACAAGACGATCGTGCCAGTGCTTTGGTGATGGAGATCAAGAAGCAAATGATGATGGCCATTTCATGTCACTTATGAATTGCATGTGATGTTAATCCTTTATGCACCTTATCTTTCTTAGAACGACGGTAGCATTCTGAGGTGATCTCTCACTAAAATTTCAAGACGAAATTGTGTTCCCCCCGACTGTGCACCATTGTGATACTTCGTCGTTTCGAGACACCATGTGATGATCGGGTGTGATAGACTCACCGTTCACATACAACGGGTGCAAAACAGTTGCACACGCGGAACACTCGGGTTAAACTTGACGAGCCTAGCATGTCTAGACATGGCCTCGGAACACATGAGACCGAAAGGTTAAGCATGAATCGTATAGTTGATATGATTAGCATAGAGATGCTTACCACTGAAACTATTCTCGACTCACATGATGATCGGACTTGAGATAGTGGATTTGGATCATGTACCACTCAAATGACTAGAGAGATGTACTTTTTGAGTGGGAGTTCTTAGGTAATATGATTAATTGAACTAATTGTCATGAACATAGTCTAATGGTCTTTGCGAATTACGATGTAGCTTGCGCTATAGCTCTACTGTTTTTTATATGTTCCTAGAGAAAATTTAGTTGAAAGATGATAGTAGCAAACTTTGCGGACTGAGTCTATAAACTGAGGATTGTCCTGATTGCTACGCAGAAGGCTTATGTCCTTAATGCACCACTCGGTGTGCTGTGCCTCGAGCGTCGTCTGTGGATGTTGTGAACATGCGACATACACGTTTCTGATGACTACATGATAGTTCAGTGCAAAATACTTAATGGCTTAGAAGCAAGGCGCCGAAGACGTTTTGAAACGTCACGGAACATAAGAGATGTTCTAAAGAGATGAAATTGTGATTTCATGCTCGTGCCCTTATTGAGAGGTACGAGACCTCCAACAAGATTCTTTGTCCATGAAGTAAGGGAGAAAATCTCAATCGTTGAGCGTGTGCTCAGATTGTCTGAGTACGACAATCACTTGAATCAAGTGGGAGTTAATCTTGCAGATGAGATAGTGATGGTTCTCCAAAGTCGCTGCCACCAAGCTGTGAGAGCTTCATGATGAACTATAACATGTCAAGGATAGATACAATGATCCTTGAACGAGTCGCAATGTTTGACACTGGAAAAGTAGAAATCAAGAAGGAGCATCAATAGTTGATGGTTAGTAAAACCACCAAGTTTCGAGAAAGGCAAGGGCTAGAAGGGATACTTCGTGAAACAACAAAACAGTTGCTGCACTAATGAAGAGACCCAAGATTAAACCCAAGCCCGAGACTAAGTGCTTCTGGTATGAGGGGAACGGTCACTGAGGCGGAGCAACTCTAGATACTTGGTAGATAAGAAGGCTGGCAAAGTCGAAAGAAGTATATTTGATATACATGATGTTGATGTGTACTTTACTAGTACTCCTAGTAGCGCGAGGGTATTGGATACCGGTTCGGTTGCTAAGTGATTAGTAACACGAAATGAAAGCTACGGTATAAACGGAGACTAGCTAAAGGCGAGGTGACAATAAGTATTGGAAGTGTTTCCAAGGTTGATGTGATCAAACATCGCACGCTCCCTCTATCATCGGGATTGGTGGTAAAACAAAAATAATTGTTATTTGGTGTTTGCGTTGAGCATGAACATGATTGGATCGTGTTTATTGCAATACGATTATTCATTTAACGAGAATAATAGTTGTTCTATTTGCTTGAATAATTACCCTCAATGGTTTATTGAATCTCGATCGTAGTGTTACACATGTTCATAATATAAGTGCCAAAAGATACAAAGTAATAATGATAGTAACACTTAGTTGTGGCACCGCCACTTGAGTCATGTTGGTATAAAATGCATGTAGAAGGTCCATGCTGATGGATCTTTGTACTCACTCATTTTTGAAACGTTTGAGACATGCAAACCATACCTGTTGGTAAAAATGCATGAAGAAACTCCATGAGAAATGGATCGTTTGGACTCGCTTGATTTTGAATCACTTGAGACATGCAAAACATGCCATATGAAACAAGAGAGTAACTTGTTGGGAATAATACATTTTTGATGTGTGCAGTCCAATGAGTGCTAAGGCACGCAGTTGATATCGTTATGTTCTTACTTCATTGACGATTTGAGTAGATATAGGAATATTTACTTGATGAATCACAAAGTCTGAAATATTGAAAAGTTCAATTCTGTTTCAGAGTGAAGTTCGTCGTAACAAGAGGATAAACTGTCTACGATATGATCATAGAGATGAATATCTGAATTACGAGTTTTGGTACGCAGTTAAGACAATGTGGAAATTGTTTCGTAGTTCATGCCACCTGGAACACCATAGTGTGATGATGTGTCTGAACGTCATAGCCACGCCCTATTTGATATGGTGCATACTATGATGTCTCTTATCGAATTACCACTATCGTTTATGGGTTATGCATTAGAGACAACCACATTCACTTTAAATAGGGCACCGCGTATTTCCGTTGAGATGACACAGTATAGACTGAGGTTTAGAGAAATCTTAGCTGTCGTTTCTTGAAAGTGTGGGGATGCAATGCTTATGTGAAAAAGGTTTCAGTCTGATAAGCTCGAACCCAAAGCGGATGAAAGCATCTTCATAGGATATCCAAAACAGTTGGATACATCTCCTATCTCAGATCCAGAAGCAAAGTGTTTGTTTCTAGAAATGGATCCTTTCTCGAGGAAAGGTTTCTCTCGAAAGAATTGAGTGGGAGGGTGGTAGAACATGATGAGGTTATTGAACCATCACTTCAACCAGTTTGTAGCAGGGCGTAGGAAGTTGTTCCTGTGGCGCCTACACTAATTTAAGTGGAAGCTGATGATGGTGATCATTAAGCATTGGATCAAGTTACCACAAACCTCGTAGATCGACAAGGTCGCATACTACTACAGAGTGGTACGGTAACCCTGTCTTGGAGGCCATGTTGTTGAACAACAATGAACCTACGAGTTACGGAGAAGCAATGGTGGGCCCAGATTCCGAGAAATGGCTGGAGGCCATGAAATCCGAGAGAGAATCCATATGTGAGAACAAAGTATAGACTTTGGAAGAACTTGATGGTCGTATGCCTATTAAGTAAAGATGGATCTTTATAAGCAAGACAGACGATCATGGTGAATCGTCACTATTAAGAAAAGCTCGACTTGTCGCAAAGATGTTTCCTACAAGATCAAATAGTTGACTATGATGAGACTTTCTCACTCGTAGCGATGCTAAAAGTCTGTTGGAATTATGTTGGTAGTTGCTGCATTATTTGTCAAATATTGCACATAGGAAGACAAAACATCGTTTCCTCGATGGTTTCCTTGAGGAAAGATTGTATATGATACAACCAGAAGGTTTTGTCGATCCTAAGGATACTAGCAAGTATGCAAGCTCCAACGATCGTTCAATGGACTGGTGCAAGCATCTCGGAGTTGGAATATACACTTTGATGAGATGATCAAAGATTTTGGGTTTGTACAAGGTTTATGAGAAACTTGTATTTCCACAGAAGTGAGTGGGAGCACTATAGAATTTCTGATAAGTATATGTGGTCGACATATTGTTGATCAGAAGTAATGTAGAATTTCTCTGAAGCATAAAAGGTTGTTTGAAAGGAGTTTTTCAAAGGAATACCTGGATTGAGCTACTTGAACGTTGAGCATCAAGATCTATGGAGATAGATTGAAACACTTAATAGAAGTTTCAACAAGATGCATGCCTTGACAAGTTTTTGAAGGAGTTCAAAATAGATCAACAAAGAAGGAGTTCTTGACAGTGTTGTAAGGTGTGAATTTGAGTAAGACTCAAAACCCGACCACGACAGAATAAAGAGAATAGACGAAGGTCATATTCTATGCCTTGACAGTAGACTCTAAAGTATGCCATGCTGAGTACCGCACCTGATGTGTGCCTTGCAGCAAGTCTGTTAAGAGGTACAGAGAGTGATCCAGGATTGAATCACTGATCAGCGGTCAAAGTTATCCTTAGTAACTAAATGGACTAAGGAATTTTTCTCGATAATGGAGGTGGTTAAAGAGTTCGTCGTAATTGGTTACGTCGATGCAAGCTTTGACACTAATCCGAATAACTATGAGTAGTGAAACGGATTCGTATAGTAGAGTAGATATTTGGAGTATTTCCGAATAGCACGTAGTAGCAGCATCTATAAGATGACATAAAGATTTCTAAAGGTCACTCGGATCTGAAAGGGTTCAGAACCGTCGACTAAAACCTCTCTCACAAGCAAGACGTGATCAAACCCCAGAACTATATGGGTGTTGGATTCATTAAAATCACAAGGTGATGTGAACTAGATTATTGACTCCAGTGCAAGTGGGAGACTAATGGAAATATGCCCTAGAGGCAATAATAAATTAGTTATTATTATATTTGCTTGTTCATAATAATTGTTTATTATCCATGCTAGAATTGTATTGATTGGAAACTGAAATACATGTGTGGATACATAGACAACACACTGTCCCTAGTGAGCCTCTAGTTGACTAGTTCGTTGATCAAAGAAGGTCAAGGTTTCCTAGCCATAGGCAAGTGTTGTCACTTGATAACGGGATCACATCATTAGGAGAATCATGTGATGGACAAGACCCTAACTATGAACGTAGCATATTGATTGTGTCGTTTCATTGCTATTGTTTTCTGCGTGTCAAGTATTTGTTCCTATGACCATGAGATCATATAACTCACTGGCACTGGAGGAATACCTTGTGTGCATCAAACGTCGCAACGTAACTGGGTGACTATAAAGGTGCTCTAGAGGTATCTCCGAAGGTGTCCATTGAGTTAGTATGGATCAAGACTGGGATTTGTCACTCCATGTGACGGAGAGGTATCTCGGGGCCCACTCGGTAATACAACATCACACACAAGCCTTGCAAGCAATGTGACTTAGTGTAAGTCATGGGATCTTTTATTACGGAACGAGTAAAGAGACTTGCCGGTAAACGAGATTGAAATAGGTATGCCGATACTGATGATCGAATCTCGGGCAAGTAACATACCAAAGGACAAAGGGAATGACATACGGGATTATATGAATCCTTGGTACTGAGGTTCAAACGATAAGATCTTCGTAGAATATGTAGTATCCAATATGGGCATCCAGGTCCCGCTATTGGATATTGACTAAGGAGTCCCTCGGGTCATGTCTACATAGTTCTCGAACCCGCAGGGTCTGCACACTTAAGGTTCGACGTTGTTTTGTGCGTATTTGAGTTATATGGTTGGTTACCGAATGTTGTTCGGAGTCCCGGACGAGATCACAAACGTCACAAGCGTTTCCGGTATGTTCCGGAGACGAAGATTGATATATAGGATGACCTCATTTGATTACCGGAAGGTTTTCGGAGTTACCAGGAATGACGAATGGGTTCAGGATGTTCAACGGGAGTGGCAGCCCACCCCGGGGGAAGCCCGTGGGCCTTAGGGGTGCCACACCAGCCCTTAGTGGGCTGGTGGGATAGCCCAAGAAGCCCTATGATGCGAGGAGAAAGAAAAATCAAAGAGAAAACAAAGGGGGAAGTGGGAAAGTGGAGAAGGACTCCACCTTCCAATCCTAGTTGGACTAGGATTGGAAGGGGAGGACTCTCCCCCTTGCTTCGGCCGAAACCCTTGGGGCTCCTTGAGCCCCTAGGCAAGGCCCCTCCCCTCCCACCTATATATACGGAGGTTTTAGGGCTGATTTGGGACAACTTTTTCACGGCAGCCCGACCACATACCTCCACGGTTTTTCCTCTAGATCACGTTTCTGCGGAGCTCGGGCGGAGCCCTGCTGAGATTAGAACACCACCAACCTCCGGAGCGCCATCACGCTGCCGGAGAACTCATCTACCTCTCCATCTCTCTTGCTGGATCAAGAAGGCCGAGATCATCGTCGAGCTGTACATGTGCTGAACGCGGAGGTGCCGTCCGTTCGACACTAGATCGGAGCGGATCGTGGGACGGATCGCGGGATGGTTCGCGGGGCGGATCGAGGGACGTGAGGACGTTCCACTACATCAACCGCATTTATTAACGCATCCTACTGTGCGATCTACAAGAGTATGTAGATCTGAAATCCCCCTCGTAGATGGACATCACCATGATAGGTCTTCGTGCGCGTAGGAAATTTTTTGTTTCCAATGCGACGTTCCCCAACAGTTTCGGACCTCGGCCGAAAGACCCTTTTTCTACTAGTGTCTTCTTCAAAATATAGCAGTGCAAAATTACCCTCAAATATAGACTACTTGTGAGGAGGACATTTGTGAATGGCGACTATCTATTTTTATAGGAGGCGTGGCATTTCTGCAAAATTACCCTGGCAATATGTTTAATTTCCAAGAGTTTTTGGCAAAAAACTACCGCCTGGGGTCATTCGTCATGGGTTCCTGATGAATGTTCATGAGATAGCATTTGCGTGGATTTAGGAGAATTCTTCGTGAATGTTTGGAGCAATACATAGAACTACACGAAGCTGAAATGTCTAATCGGCTGCCTCGGCCCGTCTGTCGGCTCCGGCCTTGTCGGTTGCCTCGGCCCGGTTGCCGGCTCCGGCTGCGTCGGCTGGCTCAGCCCGGTTGGTGGCTGTTGGTTGTCGGTTCCGGTTGCGTCAGTCTCGCAAGCACGTCATGTCACACTGATCGTCGTCACCGACTTAATCTCGGACTTTGATGCCACCCCGCATTAACCGAGCGACATCCCCGACCTCGTGCATGTTCAGATTGATCACACACTCGCCCACGATCTGCCTTATCTATGCCATGCGACTGACCTCATTAGTCGGTTGCATGCGCCTCGACATGTCATGTGATGGTTGTTCCCAAGTACAGGGCACTCCTCCACTAATCGAGCAACGGGCTGCCGCTGCATCGCCTTGTCGGGCTACAAAGCCGCCACCCCGTGGTTCTCCCCGCGGCTGCACCGACATGTGTTTCGGCTAAGTCTCCCTTTTGCATTGTAGTGCCGCAACACGCGGTCCTCGAGATCCCCGCCTACTCCCGAGGCCATTTCCATGGCTACATCGACCCATCGCCGTTGCACCACTCCCATGGGTCATCGTGTCGTGGCACGCGGTCCATGCAGCCACCCTGAGGTCTTCCCACTATAGCCTCGATCGCCTGATGCCGCTACGTCACCCCTTCGGGTCGTCTAGCCACGGCCAGCGGTGCATTCTGCCATCTCCGCACGTCGAGTCTACGTGTTATGCACTGCACTACCTCCCTTGGTGTGGGAACACCACCATACACATTGGTATTCATCACACGTTGAGTTCTTCCTCGCCTATTTCAAGGCTTGCTGCCTCGCTCCAAACCAGCTACCGCCGCCTCCCACAGGCCATGAATGCTGCTCTTCTTCGGTGTCGCTGCAGCTCGCTCACCCGAGCCGCGTTGCCCGTCCACCCCCTTCATCTCTGTTCAACACCAGCTCATCATCAGCGTCGCCGCCGTCTTCCCCGAACACTTCTTCCACCCCGACCACCGCGAATAACACCGTGCCTAGTCGATTTGTGCCGCAATCATCATCAAGTCCCTCTCTGCTAGCCTCCTTGACATGGAGTACACGTTGTTTGTAGGTACTCATCTACGTATGCTCGGTGCTAGCAACATGGACGTGTGCCTTCGTCCCTGATGTGCTCCTAGGACTGCCAAGCCTGGAGTTGCTCATAGCCAACGTCGACTTCGTCCATCTACGCATGCCTGGTGTTTGCAACACCAATGCCTTTCTTTTTGGGCTTCGCAAACCCGGCAAGATGCATCATCAATAACATCTTTTGCCCAGCACACCACTACTTCAACACCACTGTGCCCATGACTAACTCGAGCCCTCCTTGCGCCGATGTCTCCACGGCAACATCAATGACACTCGCTACCCCGACTCAACATCAACCACGGCGTTCTTTGCATGGCTACCTCGACCACGGCTATGCCTTCCTACGCTCTCGACCACCTAAACAATGGTGCAAAGGGCTATCACCTCACTTGAGCAACTCATCGACTTCCTCTAGAGTCCATCGTCCGCGACGCGACACCTTCCGCGATGCTCCTGCAGCGACTGCAGGGGATGTCAGCCCGTCAACTACTATTCTCTCCAGTCTGACCGTTCGTGACACTTCTACTGTTCACAACAGTACCGCTACGATTGCGGGGGGATGTTAGAGATATACTTGGTGTACATGTATTCCTTAGTATAGGAGTTTTAATCCGTCTCCTACTTTATCTCTAGGAGAGGCTTCTTTCCCTCCATGTCTGTACCTCTATATTTAATTGCCATGAGGCTCAATACAACATCCATCATAGTCCGCACCAATCCCCCTCTCTCTCCTTTATAACTAGGATGCATAGAGAGGAAAACACACAAGCCCATAAGACAACATCAAATCCATTTTAAATTCAAATGGGTTAGATGAGTAGATAGATCAGTTGTAATGCAAAGGTTACCCAAAAGGAAGGAGATGCAAGCGATCTCAGAGAGTCGAATGGGAACAACATGATGGATAAGAGAGAGGGTGAACATCATGTTGTGCAAGAGGGTTGCGATCGCAAAGAAAGCCATCTACGGAATATGGTATTTGCCGACCATCTCAAACATAGTAATCTCTCGAAACAGGCTTTCACAATGCTTTATCGATACTAGTAAAAGTGCCCGTGCGTTGCACCGGGTTAGATTGTCTATTTTTGGATAATAAGTTCTGAACTACAAAGTGATCAAAGATGGAACTACCATAAATATTGTATAAATGTATAATATTGCTACTAACTCAACAGATGGAACTACCATGAATACTAATATTGGCCTTGACACTTGTCTATAGCTAAATAATGATATCACATTTGTCTTCGTTTTAAGAATATATATGTAAGATCAGTTTCGTGCTATTTTGAATAATTAAATTGGCAATGTTCCTCAATTAAAGTTCAACATAAGGCTTTTTATTAAAGTTGGTCCTCAATTCTTGTTTTCTGCTCTTTTTATTTGGACCAACACAAAAGCTTTGAGTGGGTTTACTAAAGAACTTTAAGCTAATTAAGTTTACACATAAACTCAAAATTGAGAGGAAAAAAATGGACAAGCATAGAGGTGCCACCTTGAAAAGGTTTCTTTTTCAAACTTAGCCACTCACAATGGTTATCCAACAACAAACAAAAAAGATAATATAATCATAAAATATTACGTTAGAACGAAGCTCGTTGCATGACAATTTGTATCATAAATCACGTTTAGTAACCAAGAAACTTTATACAATATTCCAAATAAACTCTTAGAGAATAATCAAATGGCGAGGTCAACAAGATCTCTAGCTCCTACCAAGAATTCAATGTTTTATGGGTATGTGCATCATCTAATGAACAGGCGCAAGTGCTCCCTTTGCAAAAAAAAGAGAACTCAATGTTTTCTTGTTCCGGGGGAGGCCTTTGACCAAGAATATTTCATCTATAAGGATGGCATATATTCATAAAATGGTTAATACATTAAATGGAATAGGGAAAATTTTATTTCATAGTGGGATAGATGTAGGTCTTAGTTCGGGAGGAAGAAGTGGTAATAAGCACAAAGATAGATCTACATGACAAGTACAAAAAAAATTCGAAGTACATGTAAAAATAGTAGACACACATGAAAAAAATAGTTTTGTCATGTAATTTAAACAGGTTTATTGCACATGGAGTAGTACAAAGTAGCACGAGAGACACTCCAATTGTGCGCGCTCCCATCGATCGCCAGGAATATATATTTGATTAGAGTTTTTTTTGTGCGCGTGGATGCAAGTGGATTCGACGACGACGTCCTGTGGTCTCGAAACGAATGGGCATGATTGGTTACACGCATGTACGGGACACAGTTTGATTCCTGTGAGACAGTAGCAGGTGAGGCCTCATGCTTGTTGGTCCATTTGAACTAATCAAAAACCCCAGCTAAAGGATAAAAACTAATCACGTACGCCTCACATCGGTCGTCCATGGAATTGCATCAACAATTTATAAGAACAATCTTCATATGAAGAGTAGAGTTCAACCCGAAAACGGTAGCTCTAAGTCAAGTACCAACATTTTGCTAATGCACTCGAACATCTTTATTGTATTTTCCTATACTTCATCAACAGGAGCAGAGCTACAACAAGGCTAAATGGGTTGCAGCCCGCACGATCTGAAGGAAAATCAATGAGGTATGAGACAAAGTTTAAAAATAATGAATAAATTGGTACAAAAATTTAATAGGTCACCTCTTTTTTTATTGAGTGAACATGTCACCTCTCTGAGGAAAACATGTGGAACTACCACATGTCGCAAGTTTGAACCATCCTGACCACTACTTTTGGAACCAGTAAATAAACACACAGAGAAATCAAAACCACTCTAATTTGGAAATCATTGAATAAACATGTAGGAAAATGAAACATGTGACCTCTGCAAGGAATGATACGGAACACAATGTACCTGATGCACCTTGGCTCGGTGACCGGGCGCTTCAAAATATTTAAACATGTTCGGTATATTTTGCTCGATAAACACATATATTGTCGGGATCACGAATCACAATTACAAGGAATCCCGATTCGGCTCTTCAAAATCTTCAAACCATTTCGGCATTTTGCAAGCTTATTAAACACATCTACCATTGGATCGGGAAATATGCGCGGCTAATCGACACGGTACTGTCAAGTAACCAAGACCCTCAAATCAATCTTGACATACAAGATCAAACAACAATCAAATAAATAAAACATATAGAAGGGGGATAATTCATTTCAATAAACACACAATCAGATTTCTGAATCAACTCGGTCTCAGTATATCTCCTACTCTCCAATTCGTCCCCTAATCGCTAAACTGTATGATGGCAAGAAATCAGCTAACCATGTACAAACTACAGATGCATCCTAGTAGTTTGTTATCACATCTTAGCCTAAGATTAATCAGCACTCCCTCTACTCGCAGACCATCATTATGCCTTGCACGCATCAACAAACACACGATGGACCATCCTCCTCGAATCACCACTGCCTAATTAACCCGATCCTTGATTGAAAGTTAATGAAGCAACTAATCAATCCACGAGCTAGCACCAATCAAATTAACCATCTATAGCTACCAGCAAGCAAATGGAGACGATCCAGTAGTACATCGGATAGATGGATGGATAGATTTCAGGTCTACCACATGTTGGAGTAGTCCATGAGAGGCTCGCCCCGGCACAGCTCCTCCAGATGGACGTACGACAGCGACGACGGCATCGGGAACGAGGTGTCGGCGGCGCAGGCGAGAGCGCCCGTGACAAAGAAGCCGAGCGAAGGGCTGAGCAGCGCCGACGAAGACGCCGCCTCCGGCTTGCAGTGCTTGCGGATCGCGGTCTGCTGGTCCCACATGGCTACCTGGTAGGGTGAGTACCCGGCGCCGCCATGGTTGCCGTTGGCCGTCGCCGCCGGCATGAAGAAGTAGTTGGGGCTCTACATCTGCTGCTGCGGCATAGGTGGCTCCGCCTTGATAGTTCAATGCTCCGTGTCCGGCTCACGCGGTAGAGCAGCGCTGGAGTTGGAGCTCGAAGCGCGGGCAGTGAAGTCGTCGGCTCCAGACGGAGAGTCCATGAGCTTCGACAGGTCGGAGTTGTCAAGCAGGACTGCGTTGTTGAGCAATTCACCATAGTTGACGAAGCCATTGACATCGAGGAAGGCAAGCGGCTCGTCCATGGCCCCGTCCGCCGCCGGCGCCATCTGGTGGGGCGCATTCTTCGCAGCCGCCAAGTCTTTGTTGAACACCCGGCAAACAGCCCAATCGTCTTGCACGCACGCAACAGGCAAGGTCAGCGAGAAAACAACACGAGAATCCTTATAAGAAGCAAGAAACACATCGCGTGTGGTCCAACAACATCTCCAGATGCTCCGGCGGTCAGTTCAATCGATCGACACGTACAATCAGATGGAAACTGAAAAACACAATAGATAGATTCTTGCTATTGCCGTACCTTGGCGATGCGGGGAAGGCGATGGGGCAGCGGGCCCTCAAGGCCCTACTCGTGCATCGCCCACGGCATCTCCGCCCGCCCCCGTGCGCCACTCCATCCGCGGTCGAGATGCGCCGTCGCCCGAGTCGCCCTGGGGGAGACGACTTGGGGGCATGTGGTTTCGACTCCCGCGAGTGCCTCCGCGGCCGCGTGCGGCTCTGCCTTCTCCGCCTCCACGCACACGCGTAGCCTCCCCGAGCTGGCTCTGCCGCTCCGTCCGCCCCCGCGCTCCACTCCGCCCGCGGCTGCCGGCCGGTGCTCGCGATGTCGTGCTGCCGCCCCGAGCCCTGGTGAGGCGGCCTCCATCCTCCATCCCCGAGCGCCTCTGCGGCCACGCGCGGCTCTGCTCGCTGCATCTTCAGGCGCTCGCGTTGCCTTCCCACGCCAGATCCATCACCCCGGCCGCCCCCGCGCGCCACTCCGCCCGCCCCCGTGCGCCACTCCGTCCGCGGTCGGTGCTAGCACGCCCCGCGCCGTCCCGGTCGTCCGCGCCGCCACGCGTCGGCCCGGCTGTTCGCGTCGCCACCACTGGCGCTCTCCGCCTCCGCACGCTCGCGTCCCCGCACTCTGCTCGCCCCCTCGGCCTCATCTCGCCGACGACAATGCTCCTCGAGCTCCCCCGCCTGCAAGCTCCATTGCCTTCTCGCCCGTCAGTGATGGACAGATATGGATAAGCCATGGTGCCCGATGGTGACTACGAGGGGGTTTACGTAAAAACAAAACGTTTTTTAACCTACAAAAGGACCGCGGGTTGAATACTCGAAAATAGAAGGACTTTTTTGTAAAACTACCACGACGTACAACAGAAACCATCGCTGCTGTATTATTAGGGAGATAAAGACACACAAAAAAGGTACACAAACGAACGATACAAGGTGGTGATTGATACTCGTAATCTGTGTTGGGTTTTCTGTGAAGAGGAACTGGTTATCGCATCACAAAGTGGGTAAGTACTCCCCTGAGTTATGAATCCAAGGTCTATCGATCCAATAAGAATATCAACCACAACCGTCTTCTGCTGCTGCACACAAAAGAACAAACAACTTGCACCCAACACGGGTAACACGGTTGTCAATTCTCTTGTCTTGTTATTTGCAAGCAAGTGAGGTGTGTAGATAATTGTAGATAGAAAGATCAAATAAAAACAAGTAAATGGAAAACTACTGAAATTCAGAAATTTGCCGTCTGCCACGGCAGACGGCAAAGGGGGAACCACGGACGGCAAAGGCTTTGCTGTTGGTCAGTAGACGACAAACTAGACGGTAAAAAAATTCCGGTGAAGAGGTTCTTTGTCGTCTACTTTTGTAAAGCGGACGGCAAAGAATCTTTGCCATGAGGGGGCAGACGACAAATTAACTGGGACGGCATATACTGCAACGACACCGTTAAGTGTTAACTGCAGGCCTCCTCTCTTTGCCGTCTGCCATCCCCCCTTTTCCATGTGGGGGCAGACGGCAAAGAGGGGAGAGAGAGGGGGCTGATTCACCCCTTTGCCGTCTGCCCACCCTCCTTTGCCATGTGGGGGCAAACGGCAAAGAGGGGGCAGATTCCCCCTTTGCCGTCTGCCTACACCCCTTTGCCATGTGGGGGCAGACGACAAAGAGGGGAGAGAGAGGGGGCAGATTCGCCCATTTGCCGTCTGCCATCCCCCCTTTGCCATGTGGGGGCAGACGACAAAGGGGGGAACCGGCCCCATTTTAATTTATTTTTTATTATATCCAGCATTTTTAACAATAATCAGGATATATATATATATATATTTGACATAAATAAATTTTTTTTCGTACTCATAACCATATTAAGATAACTCTCATCCATTGTGCATACATATTATGCAAGTTGAATTTGCTCTAGTTTCATCCACATGCATACAAAGTTTCATATATATCCATATACTACAATAGTTTCAATACAAGCCATGGTACAAGAAATCATCTTCAAGCATTCCATCAATATAATCCAAGCTTCCCGTGAAGTGAAGGTAATCTGCAAAATGACAAATAAGAAAGTTAGAAGAATAATACTAGATGAAGAAGTGTATATATAGGTTATTTCTAAGAGAAATTAGCTAAGTATAGACCATTTAGGAGCTAACTAAGCTAATTATGTCATTTAGGTGGAACCCTAGCTAACTATAGGTCGTTTCGGAGCTAACTTGGGTAAAATAGGTCATTCCGGAGCAAACTATGCTTATTAAGCCATTTTGGATCTAGCTAGGCTAATTATAGGCCATTTAATACCTAAGTTAGGGGGAATAGGTCATCTTGCAGCTAAGTAAGCCTTATTACGTCATTTAGGAGAGAACTTAGCTAACTATAGGTCATTTTTTATTAAATAGGTCATTTTGGAGCTAACTAAGCTAATTATGTCATTTCGTAGGATAATTAGCCAATTTAGCCTTTCTTGGATCAGTCTAAGCTATGTAGAAGAAGAGAAAGAGAAGAAGAAGTAAAATAAGGAGGAGGAGGAGGAAGAGAAGGAGAAGGAAGAGGAGAAGAAGAAGAAAAGAAGAAGGAGAAGGAGAAGGAGGAAGAAGGAGGAAGAAGAAGGAGAAGGAGCTCCTCCTTCTCCTTCTTCTTCTCCTTCTTCTTATCCTCCTCCTTCTCCTTCTTCTTCTTCGCTTCTTCTTCTCTTCTTCTTCTTATTCTTCCTTCCTTTCATTTTTCCTCTTTCTTCTCCTCTTGTCCCCTTCTTCGGGCTAAATTGGCTAAGAATGCCTTTTTGGAGCTAATTATGTCATTTCGAGGATAATTAGCTAAGTATAGGTCATGTTTTATTAAATAGACCATTTAGGAGCTAAATAAGCTAATTATGTCATTTAGGTGGAACAATAGCTAATATACATCGTTTCGGAGCTAACTTGGGTAAAATAGGTCATTCCACAACAAACTATGCGTATTAAGCCATTTTGGATCTAGCTAGGCTAATTATAGTCCATTCAGTACCTAAGTTAAGGGGAATATGTCATCTTGCAGCTATGTAAGCCTTATTATGTCATTTAGGAGAGAACTTAGCTAACTGTAGGTCATTTTTTATTAAATAGGTCATTTTGGAGCTATCTAAGCTAATTATGTCATTTCGTAGTATAATTACCAATTTAGCATTTCTTAGATGAGTCTTAGCTACATAGAAGAAGAGAAAGAGAAGAAGAAGTAAAAGAAGGAGGATGAGGAGGAGGAGGAGGAGAAGGAAGAAGAGAAGAAGAAGAAAAGAAGAAGGAGAAGGAGAAGGAGTAAGAAGGAGGAAGAAGAAGGAGAAGGAGGAGCTCCTTCTGCTTATTCTCCTCCTTCTTCTCCTTCTTCTTATCCTCCTCCCTCTCCTTCTTCTTCTTCTCCCCTTCTTCTTCTTCCTTCCTTTCATTTTTCCTCTTTCTTATCCTCTTGTCCCATTCTTCGGGCTAAATTGGCTTAGAATGCCTTTTTGGAGCTAATTATGTCATTTCGAGGATAATTAGCTAAGTATAGGTCATGTTTTATTAAATAGACCATTTAGGAGCTAACTAAGCTAATTATGTCATCTAGGTGGAACCCTAGCTAACTATAGGTTGTTTCGGAGCTAACTTGGGTAAAATAGGTCATTCTGGAGCAAACTATGCTTATTAAGCCATTTTGGATCTAGCTAGGCTAATTATAGGCCATTTAATACCTAAGTTAGGGGGAATAGGTCATCTTGCAGCTACATAAGCCTTACTATGTCATTTAGGTGAGAACTTAGCTAATTGTAGGTCATTTTTTATTAAATAGGTCATTTTGGAGCTAATTAAGCTAATTATGTCATTTCGTAGGATAATTAGCCAATTTAGCCTTTCTTGGATGAGTCTAAGCTACATAGAAGAAGAGAAAGAGAAGAAGAAGTAAAAGAAGGAGGAGGAGGAGGAGGAGGAGGAGAAGGAGAAGGAAGAGGAGAAGAAGAAGAAAAGAAGAAGGAGAAGGAGAAGGAGGAAGAAGGAGGAAGAAGAAGGAGAAGGAGCAGCTCCTTCTCCTTCTTCTCCTCCTTCTTCTCCTTCTTCTTATCCTCCTCCTTCTCCTTCTTCTTCTTCTCCTATTCTTCCTATTCCTTCCTTTCATTTTTCCTCTTTCTTCTCCTCTTGCCCCCTTCTTCGGGCTAAATTGGCTAAGAATACCTTTTTGGAGCTAATTATGTCATTTCGAGGATAATTAGCTAAGTATAGATCATGTTTTATTAAATAGACCATTTAGGAGCTAACTAAGCTAATTATGTCATCTAGGTGGAACCCTAGCTAACTATAGGTCGTTTCGGAGCTAACTTGGGTAAAATAGGTCATTCCGGAGCGAACTATGCTTATTAAGCCATTTTGGATCTATCTAGGCTAATTATAAGCCATTTAATACCTACGTTAGGGGGAATAGGTCATCTTGCAGCTACGTAAGCCTTATTATGTCATTTAGGAGAGAACTTAGCTAACTGTAGGTTATTTTTTATTAAATAGGTCATTTTGGAGCTAACTAAGCTAATTATGTCATTTCGTAGGATAATTAGCCAATTTAGCCTTTCTTGGATGAGTCTAAGCTACGTAGAAGAAGGTAAAGAGAAGAAGAAGTAAAAGAAGGAGGAGGAGGAGGAGGAGGAGAAGGATAAGGAAGAGGAGAAGAAGAAGAAAAGAAGAAGGAGAAGGAGAAGGAGGAAGGAGGAAGAAGAAGGAGAAGGAGGAGCTCCTTCTCCTTCTTCTCCTCCTTCTTCTCCTTCTTCTTATCCTCCTCCCTCTCCTTCTTCTTCTTCTCCTCTTCTTCTTCTTCCTTCCTTTCATTTTTCCTCTTTCTTCTCCTCTTGTCCCCTTCTTGGAGATAAATTGGCTTAGAATGCCTTTTTGGAGCTAATTATGTCATTTCAAGGACAATTAGCTAAGTATAGGTCATGTTTTATTAAATATACCATTTAGGAGCTAACTAAGCTAATTATGTCATCTACGTGGAACCCTAGCAAACTATAGGTTGTTTCGGAGCTAACTTGGGTAAAATAGGTCATTTCGGTGCAAACTATGCTTATTAAGCCATTTTGGATCTAGCTAGGCTAATTATAGACCATTTAATACCTATGTTAGGGGGAACAGGTCATCTTGGAACTACTTAAGCCTTATTATGTCATTTAGGAGAGAACTTAGCTAATTGTAGGTCATTTTTTATTAAATAGGTCATTTTGGAGCTAACTAAGCTAATTATGTCATTTCGTAGGATAATTAGCCAATTTAGCCTTTCTTGGATGATTCTAAGCTACGTAGAAGAAGAGAAAGAGAAGAAGAAGTAAAAGAAGGAGGAGGAGGAGGAGGAGAAGGAGAAGGAGAAGGAAGAGGAGAAGAAGAAGAAAAGAAGAAGGAGAAGGAGAAGGAGGAAGAAGAAGGAGAAGGAGGAGCTCCTTCTCCTTCTTCTCCTCCTTCTTCTCCTTCTTCTTATCCTCCTCCTTCTCCTTCTTCTTCTTCTCCTCTTCTTCTTCTTCCTTCCTTTCATTTTTCCTCTTTCTTCTCCTCTTGTCCCCTTCTTCGGGCTAAATTGGCTAAGAATGCCTTTTTGGAGCTAATTATGTCATTTCGAGGATAATTAGCTAAGTATAGGTCATGTTTTATTAAATAGACCATTTAGGAGCTAACTAAGCTAATTATTTCATCTAGGTGGAATCCTAGCTAACTATAGGTCGTTTCGGAGCTAACTTGGGTAAAATAGGTCATTCTGGACCAAACTATGCTTATTAAGCCATTTTGGATCTAGCTAGGCTAATTATAGGCCATTTAATACCTAAGTTAGGGGGAATAGGTCATCTTGCAGCTACATAAGCCTTATTATGTCATTTAGGAGAGAACTTAGCTAACTGTAGGTCATATTTTATTAAATAGGTCATTTCGGAGCTAACTAAGCAAATTGTGTCATTTCGTAGGATAATTAGCCAATTTAGCCTTTCTTGGATGAGTCTAAGCTACGTAGAAGAAGAGAAAGAGAAGAAGAAGTAAAAGAAGGAGGAGGAGGAGGAGAAGGAGAAGGAAGAGGAGAAGAAGAAGAAAAGAAGAAGGAGAAGGAGGAGGAAGACGGAGGAAGAAGAAGGAGAAGGAGGAGCTCCTTCTCCTTCTTCTCCTCCTTCTCCTTCTTCTTATCCTCCTCCCTCTCCTTATTCTTCTTCTCCTCTTCTTCTTCTTCCTTCCTTTCATATTTCCTCTTTCTTCTCATCTCGTCCCCTTCTTCGGGCTAAATTGGCTTAGAATGCCATTTTGGAGCTAATTATGTCACTTCGAGGATAATTAGCTAAGTATAGGTCATGTTTTATTAAATAGACCATTTAGGAGCTAACTAAGCTAATTATGTCATCTAGGTGGAACCCTAGCTAACTATACGTCGTTTCGGAGCTAACTTGGGTATAATTGGTCATTCCAGAGCAAACTATGCTTATTAAGCCATTTTGCATCTAGCTAGGCTAATTATAGGCCATTTAACACCTAAGTTAGGGGGAATATGTCATCTTGCAGCTACGTAAGCCTTATTATGTCATTTAGGATTGAACTTAGCTAACTATAGGTCATTTTTTATTAAATAGGTCATTTTGGAGCTAGCTAAGCTAATTATGTTATTTCGTAGGATAATTAGCTAAGTATAGGTCATTTTTTATTAAATAGGTCATTTTGGTGCTAACTAAGCTTAGAAATCCTGTGCTCAGGTGAATAAGCTTGGGGTGGTGGCGGAGACCGTGTAGCCGCCACCTCAGAAGGCGTGGCAGCCACCGCCGTACCTCTCCCGCGGCCACGTGTACCTTTAGTACAACATAAATACAAACATGAGTAATAAAATGTATATAAATACCAATATGCATACAACATGAGTACAACATAAATACCAACATGAATACAACGTGTACCTTTAGTTCCTGTCGGCTTCGCGGGGGGTCGACCTCCTCTCACGGGGGGTGTTCCTTGCATAGTAGAGAGAAACACTCTCCGACGAGGCGAGGCAAGAATGGAAGTACCCATCCCATCACCCGCCGACGAAGAACGAGTCGCGAAGTGCTTTCGACCCTTTCCCACCATCTTTCAACACCTGTCATGACAAAGAGTAAATGAAATTAGTACAACATAAATACCAACAGGAGTAATAAAATGTATATAATTTAAGTGTATCATCGTCATAAATACGAACATGACTAATAAAAATTGAATACCTAACATGAACTCAAAATTTATATATAGTATAATAGTTGAATACCTGACATGAACTAATAACAATCGTGCTCGTCTATATATGCTTCGGGGTCAATAAATGCATCATGATCATCACTAACATCAATAAATGCATCATCATCATCACTATCACGAAGAACATGTGGAAGGCCACCATTATGTAATCAGTGAAGAAGTGACAGGTCATCCGCAGGAGTAACCTCTTCTTCTTCCAGCTCTTCCTGTTCGGGCTCAGGGGTTAAGACGGATTCACTATCGCTGTGTACTTCAATGTTCTGGGGTGAAGTAGAGCGGTTCTTGAAACGTTTCTTGGACATACGTGTTTCTTGGAATAATTCTCCTTCATATGTGGCTGGGTTAATGTGAGGTTCGTAATCCTCTTCATTGAGGGTAGGTGGTCTAAAATGTGGTGGCACTTCATAAACGACATCCCAACCTTCGAGATTTGGATCAGTTTGGCAGGCCCACGGTAGATAGAAAACTTGTGTCGCCTGTTGAGCCGTAATATAGACATCGGGAACATCTAAGTGTGTGCTTTGGTTGATTTTGACTAGTCCTATATTTCCATGAGTCCTTCTAGTCTCCCTCGGCTCAAACCAATAACATTTGAAGACTACGACGGTCAATGGGTTTTCACCATAGAATAGAAGTTCATAAATTGCTTCAACTCTTCCATAATACTCGGTGTCTCCTTCACCGATAGCAGAGACAGAACAATTTGTAGACTTTAGGTCTGGCATAGATAGCTCTTTGCCAAAGGTATGAAAGTGATACCCGTTGATGTTGTATTTGTCAAATGAACGGACCTTATAGTCAAAACCATTAGCGACTTGTCTCAACTCGGCGTCCATAGACTCTGCATCAGCCTACAAGTTTAATATGAAAGAAGGGATGCATTAGCCGCAAATTAGACCAAGAAATCAAATGGGACCTTAATGGTAATTAATTACACTTTGTTTGAACCAAGATATGAAACCGGGATAGTCGCCTCCATGCTTTGCGAGAAGCTCATACTCTTCGACGGAATCCTTTTCGATGACTACTCCATCCGAGAATTCAGCGACATATCGACCACATCAAATATCCGGGAATAAGAGTAGTTCAAAGCAATTAGAAGTTGCGGAACAATAAATTACCGAGAACTGACTCGATGTACGGCCGCACTTCTGTTAGGTTGGTGAAGATATACAATGAAATGGTCGGCCATTCTTCGACATCCAACGATTTTCCTTTCGAAGCACCGGATGGTGCGAGCTTACCTTTGAATATGCTGAGGTTGGATCGAACTTTTTTTCGATCGCCATCATTGTACCGAGGCTTCGGGTTATGCAAATGATGATTTTTGGCTTCGTAGTGTGTTGTCACGAAGTTTGCCGCCTCCTCAGTAATGAATGCCTCGGCCATCGATGCTTCAATTCTACGTTTATTTTTACACTTAGCTCGAAGCATCTTCTCCATACTCTCAGTTGAGTAGCACCATCGATTTTGAACGGCCCCCCTATTCTTGCCTCGGTCAGGAGATGCAAAATCAAATGTTGAATTGGATTAAAGAAGCCCGGTGGAAAGATCTTTTCTAATTTGCAGATCAACTTCGGCGCCAACTCTTCCATTTCATCTAGCACGCCAGGCGATAGTTCTTTCACACAAAGAGAACGGAAGAAATAGCTCAGCTCTGCCAGTACTAGCCATTCATCCTGAGGGACAAAGCCACGCAACATCACCGGCATTACCCGCTCAATCCATATGTGCCAATCAAGACTCTTGAGCCCAAATATTTTCAATTTCTCAAGACTCGCTCCCCTCTTTAGATTCGCAGCATACCCATCGGGGAACATCAACCGCATTTTCACCCACAATAGCATTTCCCTCATAGCTGGCCTTTCAAGATTTAACCATGCCTTTGGCTTCGCTATGCTTTGCTTTCCTTTCTGTTGTCGCAAGTTTTGCAACGGTCTATCGCATAGAGCCTCCAGGTCGATTCTAGCCATAGGATTATCTTTTGACTTCCCCTCTATGCCGAACAATGTACCAAAAATGGCCTCCGCAATATTCTTTTCAGTGTGCATCACGTCAATGTTGTGTGGGTAAAGGAGGTCCTTGAAGTAAGGCAGATCCCGTAAGCATGACTTGTGAGTCGAGGCGTGTTCCGTATTATACCCTTTGAAGTATCCTGGACGCAAAGGATCAGGCTCGAGAGCGTTTAACTGATCAAGGGTCTGTTTGCCTGTCAACGCAGCTGGTGCAGTGTTTTTGACAACTCTACCTTTGATGAAATTCTTCTTGTCTTTTCTAAACTTATGGTCAGGATCCAGGAATTGTCTATGCATGTTGAAGCAAGAATACTTGCGACCAGCCTGCAGCCAACGGAACTGAAGAGCTGCCTTGCATGTGGTGCACGGGAACCTTCCATGCACACACCAGACAGCGGATAGCGCAAACGCCGGATAATCATGCGTCGAGTACATGTACCACACATGCATTTTGAAATTTGTTTTGGTAGCCGCGTCGTAGGTCTTGATCCCATTATCCCAGGCTTCTTGCAACTCATCCTTAAGCGGCTGCATGTACACATTCATATTCTTCCCCGGATAGTTGGGCCCTGGAATTATCAACGTTAGGAAAATGTTCTTTCTTTTCATAATCTCTCCGAGTGGCAAATTTAGTGGAATGAAAAATACAGGCCAACAACTGTATTGTGCTGCCGTCATACCATACACATTGAACTCATCTGTGCTGATGGCAACTCTAGGTTGCCTTGGATCTTCCGGTTTATCCTTATGTAATGCATCGAAGTGCCTCCACGCAAAACCATCTGAAGTGTGTATCAGCATCTTGTTCCCATCCGCATCTAGTTCGGTTCTTTTGCCCAATTTGTGCCATGTCATCTGTCTGGCCGTCTCTTCGACCATGAAAAGACGTTGAAGTCTTGGTACAATTGGCAGATACCGAAGAACACTAATGGGGATTTTGTTCTGATTCTTCTCACCCATGTCGTTGTCTACCACAATATACCTGGAAGAATTGCAAATGGGGCAATAGTTCAAGGCCGCATACTCAAGCCTAAATAAGGCACATCCATTCTTACAGGCATGTATCTTCTCATAGGGCATCTTAAGTACACGGAGGATTTTCTCTGACTAGTACAGGTTTGCAGGAAGTACATGGCCTTTGGGTAGAAAGCGTCCAAATATCGTCATCATCGCGTCGTAGCATTCTCTGCATAGGTTGAATTGAGCCTTCAGAGCCATTAGTTGCGCCATGGCATCCTGCTGACAAAGCTCAGTCTGCTCGTGGAGAGGACGTTTTGAAGACTCCAACATTTCATAGAAGGCTTTTGCACATTCCTCCATCTCATCGTCCGAATCCCGAGCATCATCAAAGTCTTGCACCATGTCTTCAATCCCGGTACCATGCTCGTCGGTGCGACGACGGATCACCTCAGCTCTGGCACGTTGGTCAAACTCACCATGAAAAGTCCACACCGTATAATTAGGCGTAAAACCCCACTTCTACAGGTGTTTACCCATTTCAAACTCTGTCTGCTTTTTCCAGTTGTCGCAGTTGGGAGAGGGGCACCATGTTTTTTGCTGGCCATTTGCAATTGCGGCTCTCACAAACCCCCTGGTCTTTGTTAACCATTCGCGGGTCATGTCTTTCTGACTAGGGTGACCAGTGTACATCCAAGCACGATCACTCATGTTGCCTAGCTACCTATGGGGGCACAAGAAATAAATATATAATTCATCATCTATATTCATACGCTAATCAAGTTTGTTAGTTTTATTACATCCATGCAACCTACACGCTAATAGGTAAAGATAGGTCCTAATCCCACCAGAATATGTGTAGACTGGGTTCGTTTTCCCTTGCTCTGCTCCAGATGCGACGCAGAATTTCGGCAGCACCTCCCCGCTGTTCTCGTGATACACGTCTCGGCAATAAGCAGAGAGGATGTGTACCCGGAGAACAACAGGGGAGGCACTGACGAAATTCCGCATCGGATCTGGAGCACAACATACGGGAAACCAAACCCAATCTACACATACTCGGGCTGTCCATGGATAATGTTGGACAATTTGAAAGGATGGCGGTTCTAAATATGCAAAGAAATGCATATTTATAGATGTCGCCCTTTCGAACGGGAGACGCATACTGGTCAGGCATACTCATGATTGAAGAAACCTATAGCTAGCAAGTTTCATCGGCACGAAGACCGGGACAGAGCAAATTAAGGGGGTAGGAGGAGAAGTCATTTGTGCTCACCAACAAACGCAAGGGAGGAGCTCGTCCAACGCACGTGGAGGTCGTCGAACAACTGCACATTGAAATTCACACGATCAACACAAATACGATGTTTTTATAATTAACATAATCGAAAAATATGTGACCTAACTCATAATTTAGAAAACTATGACCTCCTGGGCCTTTGGAAGGCCGAAAAGCACATTCTCATTCAAAAGAAGGCAGAAGAAGTGTCGGGGGTCGGGGCTTAGTGGCGTCGGGAGTCAGTGCCGTCGAGGGTCGGTGGTGTCTGGTGTCGGTGGTCGGGAGTCGGGTTAAATGCGTCGATGGTCGGGAGTCAGTGTCGTCGGGTGTCGAGGGTCACTAGCATTGGGGTTTGGGGTCTTTTCGATCAACAAGAGGCCAAAGAGGTGTCGGGGGCCTGGGTTTGGGGGTTAGTGGCGTTGGGGGTCGGGGTCGGGGGTCGAGGGTCAGTGGCGTCAGGGGTCGGGGGTCAGTGGTGTCGGGCGTCGGGGTCGGGAGTCGGGGGTCGGGGGTCAGTGGTGTCGGGCGTTGGTAGTTGGGGGTCGGGGGTCAGTGGTGTCGGGCGTCGGGGGTCGAAGGTTGGGAGTCGGGTGTCAGTGGTGTCGGGTGTCGGGGGTCGAGGGTCGGGGGTTGGTGGCGTCGGGCATCGAGGGTTGGTGGCGTCGGGCGTCGGGGGTCGGGAGTCGGGTGTCGGGGGTCAGTCGTGTCGGGTGTCGGGGGTCGGGAGTCGGGTGTCAGTGGCATCGGGGGTCGGAGGTCGATGGTCCGGGGTTGGTGGCGTCGGGCCTCGGGGGTCGTGGGCGGGGGGTCGGGGGTCGGGGTCCTTTTCTTTCTTCTTCTTCTTCTTCTTTCTCCTCCTCTTCTTCTTCTTCTTCTTCTTCTTCTTCTTCTTCTTCTTCTTTTCTCTCCTCTTCCTCTTCTTCTTCTTCTTCTTCTTCTTCTTCTTCTTCTGCTTCTTCTTCTTCTTCTTCTTCTTTCTCCTCCTCCTCCTCCTCTTCTAACAGTAACCTAATTAAGAACAAACTAATAGTAACCTAATTAACCTAAACTAACAATAACCTAATTAACATTAAACTAATGGTAACCTAATTAACCTAAACTAACATTAACCTAATTAACACTTAGAGTAACCTAAACTAACAGATGCACTGGAATGAAAAAAAGAAAAAAAAGAAAGAAAATGAACTCACCACGGAAGTTGCCGCGGGAGGGGTGTGGCCGCGAGGAGGGGGTGGCCGCGGGAGGGGTGTGGCCGCAGGGAGGGGGTGGCCGCAGGGAGGGGTCGCCGGGAGGGGTGTGTCCGCGGGGAGGGGGTGGACGCAGGGAGGGGTCGCCGCGGGGAGGGGTGTGGCCGTGGGGAGGGGGTGGCCGCGGGGAGGGGGTCGCCGCGGGGAGGGGGTCGCCGGTGGGAGCGAGGCGGGGCAGCGGCGGCGGCGAGTGACAGTGAGCGCGAGGGGGAGAGAGAGACAGTACTGTGGGGGGAGAGAGAGACAGTGAGCGCGAGGGGGAGAAGACGGCTGTTACACGGTCTGCCCCTTTGCCGTACTCCCCGACGCCAAAGGGCCCCACGGCAGACGGCAAAGGCCGAACCATGGCAAAGTTAGCCTTCCGTCGAACACGGCAGGCATGGGACCCACCCGTGCTCTTTGCCGTCTGCCCTTGGTCCCTTTGTCGTCCGCTGGTAGACGGCCAAGGCCCGACACATGGCAAATAGTATTTTTGCCATCAGTCAGCCCTTTGCCGTCCGCCTTGTGTCAACTGACGGCAAAGAGCTTCTTTGCCATCAGCCAGCAGACGGCAAAGACACGACTGGCGGCAAAGAACTGGATTCCAGTAGTGGAAGCAAGGTAATGAGTGTTTTATCAGTATCTTGTGAATAGACCCGTGGGCCATTGCTTTCCCTAATGACATCTCTAATGGAAAAAGAGCATACGGTGGGTAAACAAATTCATGTTGAGCAAGTGACAGAAAAGCGGATAGTTATGCGATATTCACGGCAATGAACAGGTGTATATAGGCATCATGTTCATAAACAAATAGGATGACTCCTGCCTACAGCTATTACTATTACACCACTCATCCACTGCTATCCACCATGCATCTAGAGTATTATGTAAAATACAGTAATATATGGAGAACAGTAACATGTTGTAGACAAAGTGAACTCAAGCAATATGAATAAACCCCATCATTTTATCCTTAGTAGCAGCAACTCAAACATGCATCTTGTCCCCTTCTGTCCAGATTGAACCTACCAAAACACACCTCTCTAACCGAAGAAATATAGTCTAGTTGGCCAAACTATTTAAATAGATCGATGAGAATTACGAAGCTATCATAATCATGCACATAACAATCATATAAGTATTCATATGAGACTCAAATATTTATCATGATTAATTAGAACATAAACCCACAATTCATCCGATCCCAACAAACGCATCGCACAAAAGGAATTACATCATTGGCATCAAAGCAAACATGTGATAATCATCAAACTGAAGATCGAAGAGAGAACTTCCATCTATGTACTGACTATGGAGCCGTAGGTCTAGGTGAACTACTCACACGTAATCGTGAGGGAAACAAGGTTGATGAACAGGCCCTCCGTGATTAATCCCCCCTCCGGCAAGGTGCTGGAACGGAGCTCTAGATGGCCTCCCATCACATAAGAGACTTGCGGTAGCGTAAAAAGTGTTTTTGGTCTCATCGTGTTGTTTTTAGGGTAGATAAGAATTTATAAGCCAAAGAACGGGGCCAGGAGGGCCACGAGGGAGGCACAAGCTATCAAGCCCCCAGGCCGAGCCATCTTAGCTTGTGGGACCCTAGTGAGGCCTCCATCCTTCTTCTGATGCTCGTTGGTCTTCTTTTGGTCCAGAAAAAGTCATCAAAAAGTTTCAGGGTAATTGGACCTCGTTTGGTATGGAAAACATGCAAAAACAGCAACTGGCACTGGGCATTGGGTCAATAGGTTAGTGCTCAAAAGAAATTAAAAATGGTAAATAAATACCCAGAAATTATTATAGAATGATAATATATAAGCATGGAACAATAAAAATTATAGATACATTGGAGATGTATCAAGCATCCCCAAGCTTAATTCTTGCTCATCCTTGAGTAGGTAAATGATAAAAACATTTTTTATGTGACAAGCTATCCATGATGTAACCTTATTCATGTATGTTCATTGAGAAACGATGAATTAACAAACATTACCATAGAAATCATTATAGGTATAAGCAACAAATCATTAATATTTCAAAGTATATGATCCTAAAACATTGTTTTACCCCCCATCCATGTTTATTCTATTAGCAAGGCATAGCTCCAACTTCACCACATTAATACAAATGTCAAGCACCACGGTGTTCAAGTTAGCCAATTGTATTGTACCTTTTCAATACGCATCAACTTTTTATTCTTCACGCAATACATGAGCGTGAACCATTGCACATAGCATAAAGGTGGAATAGAATGTGGTGGTGGATTTCAAAGGGGTAAAATTTGAGAATATAGTCTAACATGAACTAGGCATACCAACGAGCTATGGTGATGCCCGTCGATAGATATCGATGCGAGGAGTATATATTGCCATGCAAATATGCACAAGAGCTATAAGTGTATGAAAGCTCCACTTAAGTCTAGTGCGGTGTGAATTGATACGTCTCCAATGTATCTATAATTTTTGATTGTTCCAGGCTATTATATTATCATTCTTGGATGTTTTATGATCATCTTATAGTAACTTTATATCAGTTTTGGGACAAACCTATTGACATTGTGCCTAGTGCCAGTTGCTGTTTTTTTCCTTCGTCGAAAATAAATATTAGATGAAGTCCAAATACCACGAAACTTTATGGAGATTTTGTTTGGAACAGAAGGAAAACTGGGAGCCAAGGATGATAACGAGAGGAGGCCCAGGCAGCGCACTGGGCAGCAGGGAGCGGCCAGGGCCCCTAGCGCAGCTTGGTATCTAGAGGGGGCCTTTGGCGCCTCGTCCACCACCTCTGAGCTCAATAAATACCCCAATATTCCAGAAACCCTAGAGGAGTCGACGAAAAATCATTTCAGCCGCCGCAAGTTCTAGAAGCCATGAAATCCAATCTAGAGTCCGTTCTAGAGAGGAACACGATCAGGGAGGAGTTCATCATCCTCATTGGTCCTCCTTCGATGATGCATGAGTAGTTCATATCATACCTACGGGTCTGTAGTCAATAGCTAGATGGCTCTCTCTCTCTCTCTCGTTTTGCTTTTCAATACAATGGTCTCTTGGAGATCTATTTGATGTAACACTTTCTTGTGTGGTGTCTTTCTTGGGGTCTGATGAATTGTGATTTTAGTATAGCCTCATATTTCTTCTCCGATATTTTGTTTTTGTCTAGCCAACTTGATCTTTTATCTTGCAATGGGAGAGGTGCTTTTTGATGGGTTCGATCTTGTGGTGCTCAATCTGAGTGACATAAGGAGACATGAAACGCATGTATTGTTGCTATCAAGGATAAAATGATGGGAGTCTATTTCTACATGAATAGATCTTGTCTACACAATGTCATCGTTCTTAAGGCATTACTACGTTTCTCCATGAAGTAAATACACTAGATGCATTCTGGATAGCGGTTGATGTGTGTTTTAATAGAAGTAGATGTAGGAAGAAGTCGGTCTACTTTTCTTGGATGTGCTTCCTATATACATGATCATTTTCTTGAATATCATCATAATTAATCGTTGTTCTATCAATTGCCCAACAGTAATTTGTCTACCCACCATTTGCTATTTCCTCGAGAAAAGGCACTAGTCAAACCTACGCCCCCAGCTCAATTTCACATCATCTAATTGAAATCTCTACTTTGCTATTCGTGTTTCCATTTTATTTTCTCTTTTATTTTCATACCTATATTATCAAAAAACCCAAAAGATACCTTGTTGCACTTTATTTTCCATCACCTTATTTGCATCTATCAATCTATCGTTCACTTTACCCACGAGGGATTGACAACCCCTACACGCGTTGGGTTGCGAAGATTTGTTATTTGTGTGCTGGTAATGCTTACATAGTCTTGTGGATCTTCCTATTGGATTGATATCTTGGTTTCCTAACCGAGGTAAATACATGTCCTCGATGTGCTACATCACCCTTTAATCATGGAGGGAAACCAACTCAAATCAGCGGGGAGTCAAGATTTCTGGCGCTGTTGCCGGGGAAGATTATGTCAAGATCTATCACGATCCTACACACAAACTCTCATCTCCTTGCAATTATATTATTTGCCATTTGCCTCTTGTTTTCCTCTCCCCCACTTCACAAAATTTGCCTTTTCATTTTCCTTCTTTCTGTTTGCTCTTCCCGCCACTAGTGTAGAGTCTTATTATATTAATGACGCTTTGTTGATTCTTGTTATGAAAGAACAATTTTTTGGTACTCCTAATGAGAATGTTGCATCCCATCTAAACACTTCCATATAATTCTATGATATGCAAAAGAAGAAGGATGCCGACAATGATATTGCTAAGTTGAAATTATTTTCGTTCTCTTTGCGTGATCGTGCTAAAATTTGGTTTTCTTCTTTGCCACGAAATAGTATCAATTTTTGGAACAAGTGCAAAGATCCTTTTTATCATGAAGCACTTTTGTCCCACGAGAATTATTTCTCTTACAAATCGGATTATGGATTTTAAACAAATTAAGCATGAGCATGTCTCCCAATCTTGGGAAAGGATGAAATTGATCATAAGAAATTGCCCAACTCATGGTTTGAATTTGTGGATGATCAGACACAATTTTTATGCGAGATTGAATTTTGTTTCTAAAAAACTTTGAGAATCCATCGCAGGAGGTAACTTTATGGAAATTAATTTGGGCGATGCTACTAAATTTCCTGATAATACTATTGCTAATTATCTACAATAGCATACTAAAAGAGCTCTTACTAGTAAAAAAGTTAACTCTATTGAAGAAATTGATGCATTGAGTGACAAAGTTGCTGCTCTTATGAAATTGCTTTCTAGTAAACATGCAACTATTGATCCTAATGATGTGCCTTTGTCAACCTTGATTGAGCAAAATAATGTTCCCGTAGATGTGAATTTTTCTCGCGAAACAACTTTAATAATAATACTTATACGAACAATTTTAATCCTAGGTTGTACCCCGGAAGTTCTTCAAATTATTATGGTAATTCTCATAATAATAATGCTAGGATACCCTCTGGTTTTGAGAGTAGTATTAAGGAATTTATAAATGCGCAAAAAGCTTTCAATACTACGATAGAAGAAAAGTTCAAAAAGATTCATGATATGTCTAGAAGCATTGACAGAATTTCGCATGATGTAGAAAATCTCAAGATTTTTTTTTCGAAGGTTGATATTAATGAATCTATTAAATCTTTATATGTTTCCATAGATGAAAGTATGAAAAAATCGATATGCTTAGAACAAAAAGAGAATTTCTAGAAAGAGTGTTTCCCGATTGCTTTCATAAAAATTATGAAGAACTTAAAATGATTGGCATTTATTGTATTTATTCCTTGTTTAGTAATGTTAAAATTAGTGATGAGGGAACTGAAGAGGTGTCAACATTAGCTACAAGGTGTTCCCATGATTTGCAGGGTGAAAATCTAATTGAAATTGTTGATAAAAGTGGGATTGAAGAGGTCAAAACATTATCTAGTGATGCACCCACTATTTGGGATTACAAAAAGTTCTATTTTGATAGTTGCTCTTTGATTGAGTGTATTTCTGTGATGCGATCTATAATAAATTCATCCAATGTGTGTGAACAAAATAAAGCTTTTACTAAACGTATTTTGGATGCGGTCATAAAAGCTTTGGTAGAAAAGTTAGAACTAGAGATTTCAATTCCTGGAAAATTATATGTTGAATGGGAACCCACCATGAAGATTAAGATTAAAAAATTTAGTGCTATCAGTTATGTGATTTGGATGCTAGTATTTCCACAATTCCGAAATCTCATTGTGATGTGTTCTATCAATTTTCACTCGGCGGATTCTACTATTGAAATCATATGGGAAGAATTAATGATGTTCTTACTCTTGCAAATAGGAATTTTTTTCCCATAGATTTTTTTGTTCTTGATATTGTTAGCAATCCGTCTTGTCCAATAATTCTTGGTAGACCGTTCTTGCGTACTACAGGGGTTATGATTTATATGAAAGAAGGGAATATTAAATTTCAATTTCCACTAAGAAAAGGCATAAAAATCTTCCCTAGAACTAAGATTAAATTACCATATGAAGCAATCATGAGGGCAACCTATGGATCAACTACTAAAGATTGCAATATTGTAATCAATGTTATATGCCTAGCTAGGGGCGTAAAAGGATAGCGCTTGTTGGGACACAACCCAATGAATAAAATTTATTTTTCACTTTTTTTTCTGTTCTTGAGTGGTTGCACAATTATAATATTGTTATGATTTTGTTTTTTATGTTTTATTTATTGGTTGTGCCAGGTTAAGCCTTTGGGATCATGTGGGGTGATAGTTGCTTTAATCCTGTTGAAAAACATAAAATTATGTGTCCACTAGAAAAAATCCCAAAAATCAGCGAAACTTCAGGTGTCTCAATTTTTTTTATACAAGATTGATATAGAAATCCCCCATGTTTTCGAAGTTATTCAGAATTTTTGGATTTACAAAACTAGGAGTAAAGTTCGAGTCTTTATAGATTGTTCTAATTTTGACAGATTATGTTTTCTTTGCGTTATGTTCTTGTTTTGATGATTCTATGGTTTGTATGGGGAGGTATGGTAAAGTTATAATACAATAGGAATAATTAAAAAAACCAAACTGTAATAGGTTTTCAGCAATACCTAAAGTAAAGGTTTGTTTTCTTATACCTCTCATGAAAATTTTGTTGAGTTTTGTGTGATTGATGTTTTTAAGTTTTGAGTGATATCACGATGGATGAAGGAATAAGGAGTGATAAAAGCCTAAGCTTGGTGATGCCCCATGGCAGCCCAAGTTAATATCCAAGGAATACCAAGCAACTAAGCTTGGGGACGCCCCGGAAGGCATCCCCTCTTTCTTCTAACAACAATTGGTAATTTTACTTGGAGCTATATTTGTATTCGTCACATATCTTGAGATTTTCTTGGAGCGTCTTGTATCATTTGTGTATTTTCTTGCTTTGCTGGTTAGTTTTTCATAATAAATTTTGCAAGACACATCCATTTGAGAGAACCAAATTATGTTATAATTTGTCAGAATCACTCTTTATTCTTCAATTAATTTTTTTGAGCCATTGAATTGTTCAAGTGTTTCACTTATCTTTTTGAGCATGGTGGTGCTGTTATTTTGAAGAATTTTTCTCTCATTCTTCACATATATTATTTTTAGACTAGTAGAGATTTTTAACAAATCCTCTCTTGCTTCACTTATAGTATTTTGACACTTGAAAGTTTTAAAGAAACTTGTTATCTCGTTCTTCACTTATATTTGTTTGAGAGCTTTTTATTTGCAATGTTAATTTTCTTTAAATGAAATTAGTCCCAAAGTAATAGATATGTAGGAAATATATAATAAAAACTTTCATGAAGATCATTGGATGTTAAACTTTATTCTTTGCAATAGTTTTGCAATATGAAGATAGTGATATTTCAGTATATTTCTGAGTAATTATGCATTAGTATGAATATTCAGTTGCCAATTCTAATGTTCAAAATAAATTTATGTTTTGTGCACCCGTACCTCTCATGAAGCGGCAAGGGGTGGCCGGTATCTTCCATGTTAAATAGGTTATTCTCAAGATGAGTGTTCATTCAGTTGCCATTGCATGAGAGTATGGCGGTAATAGGTATGCCTAGTCCCAAAATGCGAAGAAACTATATTTTATATTTTCAAATTATAAATTCCTTGGAAAGTGTTGGTATCGACGGTACCCATGGATACGGCTAGCCGTGGAATGTGAAAGAATGGTGGAAAAAGGAATAACCCTTATTTTCAGTTTGGCAACCACCTATAATTTGTTTAGCATGCAGGATGTTAGAGACTCTTAGTTCTTGACAGGAAAAGCATACCACCCAAAATATTTTATCCCTAATTTTTCACTTTGAGCTCTAGCACATCTACAAATCCCAGTTTCCCTTTGCGAAGAGCCTTTATATTTACTTTATGCAATTTTTATTTTGAATTAGATTCTCCATCTTCTCTTATAAAGCACGAACTAAGGAACACCATTATCATACTTGAGCATTGGATGTAGTTAATATTTTAGTGTGTTGCATGAATGGATCAATGATGGAGCATGATGCGCTACAGATAGTGTTCTTTAGCGTTGATATTCTGAAAGACTTGGTTGCTTGTTGATATGATTGAGTATGTCACATCTCTAGCTACCCTTCTTATGAATAGCTAGACTGTGCTCATGTTTTATTCATTGCATCCAAGAAATCAAAACAAGAGAAAACCTTAGCACCTCCTATTCAAAACAATTCAAACCGGGTGACAAATCAATGAATCCAAACTGGCCTTCATAAAAGTCCACCATTTTTGATAATTGTTGGAAACCACAATTCAGGGGTGGATTTATTTTTAAATTACTTTTGGTGTTTTATTTCAAACTCAAAACCCATTGAAATCAATTATATATTTGATTTCAAATATTTCAGATTCTCATAAAATGTTGAATCTTTTATATGTTTTTGGAATTATTCCAAATAACACCCCAATATTACTTCTACAATTTTGGAAATAGTTTTGAGCAAGAAATAAAATAAAAACCAAGTCACAAAAGATAAAACAGAAGATAGGAAAGAAAGAAAAATGGAAAAGGGTTATACCTCGCTCACCCTGGCCCGGCCCAGCTCCTGCCGTGTCGTCTACCTCGTGCCAGTCGGCAGCAGGAGGTGGCCGCCGCTCCCTCCGGCGCGGCCACGCACCTGTGTGCCTGCTTGTCCGCCTCATCGCGCTGGCGTGGAGGAGATAAGCTTCCGCAGCCTCTCCCGCGCTCATCCTCTCACCATTCTCCCCCGTGGTCTCTCCTCTCTCGGCCGCCATTGGAGCGAGCTCGAGCTCGAGCTCCCCGTCGCTCCAGTCCCTCTCCGTCTGGCCTGAGCCACGCAAAAGCTCCGCCATGAGCACTCGAGCCCTGCATCGAGCTTTCGCCATCGACTTCCTCCTCAGATCCCCGGAGTTCGCTGTCGTCGTTCTCCCTCATCAGTCCATCTTCGAGCTCGATCTTGATGTCCCTGCAATCCCAGTGAGCCTAGGAATCTTTCCCCCTCGTTTCCCCCCTCGATTCCTTCCTCTATCACCCGATTCCACCGGAGCCCGATGAGATCCGGCGCGGGAGCTCGTCGCCGGTGACTCTCCGGTGATCGGCTGGTCGTTCTGAAGCTGCCAACAGCTTCAATGCAACGCGTAGATGCTGTAGGAGCTAAGCCCTGCCCCTTTTAGCCACCGCCAAGCTCGTTGCCGGTGTCATCCCCGGCCGTCTTAGCCCCTACTTTGTGCAAAAATGGAACCGCCCTTGACTGCTCGTTCCTCTGGTGCACTCTGCCGTGAGTTTTGTCGCTGGAAACAGAATCCCGACGCCCTCCGCCGTCCCTGTGGTCGCCGGAGCCTCGCCGCCGGTGAGTTTGACCCCATCGCCGGTGGGGTTGACTCCCCCAAGTCACTGGCAAGTGGGGCCAGCCCCCTGGCTAATTAAGATTAGTCAAAAGAAAGATAATGAATATATTAAAAGCTAAACAGTCACTCACATGTGGGTCCAGCCCTGTTAAATACCTAATTAGTTTAAGCTTAATTAAAAATCTGGCCAGAGTCACTGACTAGTGGGTCCCACTGGTCAGGTTTGACTTTCAAACGGCCAGCTAATCTGCTGATGTCATGCTGATGCAATAATTCCAATTCTGATTTAATATAATTCCAGAAAATGCTAAAACTTTGGAAATTGATAGAAAATTGGTTATAACTCCAAATTTGACAAATAATATATGCAAATTGATCAGAAAAATTCAATGAACACAATGGTGCTACTTTCATGCATGAAAAATAAAGTTACCAAACCGCATCTGGTCAAATAAATTAAATGATTATGATAAATATATTATTTCAAATAATATTTGAATTTGAATTCAAGCACCATCATCCTAAAAGTTTGATAGCCACTTTAACTCATGCTACATTTTATTTCATGCCATGTTCATGCATCGTATTGTTGCATATGAATGTTTTTGATTGAATGTTGTTATTTCAGTAGGCTCTGCCCTCCCGGATACGTCCGAATATCCCTCTGACGTATTTAACCCCTCTGCTGAGCAACAAGGCAAGCACTCTTTTTGATAATCCCGATATAATCCCATGTTCTTGCTCCTGCTCCCACTTATTGCATTAGGACAAAATATTTCAAATGCTTTACTTCAGTAGTTGAACCTATTCATTTGCATGACCTGTCATTGTCACAGTAAATAGCCAAACCATGCAACCTAGCATGCCTGGTAGATGCTTGAGCTGTGATGTGTTTATTCCTGTTGTGCTTGCTATGCCTAGAGTTGTGTCAGGTCAGATTCATCTAGGTGATGAACAGGAATGCATGACTGTGTTCTAGTGACAAGGAATAAGTGTGGAACCTGATTTGGTAAAGGTACCGATGAAAGGCTATGTAGGAGTACATGGCGGGTTATTTCATTGGAACCGTCCTTAGGAACTGAGTTCCGTGTATGTAATCCAAGACTAGATAATACCACACGTTGGGATACTTAATTGACCATCTCGACTTAGTAATCTCCTAGTACTCGGTCCAGGAGTTGCAGGTAGTTTCTGGTGTTTGTAGTCATGCTGGCGGCCATGCATAGTGCTGACCTTAGAGGTGGGCTATGATGCGGTAGGCAGTGGCACGGTGTACCAAGTGGCACCCAGATGGTGGGCTTGGGAACCCTGCACACATCGTTTGTGGCCGTGGCGGAATCCTCGGTCGGACTTCCGTGCGGGTTACTCTCAAATAGGCGATAAACCTGGACTAGGTATTAGTGTGGTTAACGGTCGTGGCCGACTCCCTCGCTGGGCTTCCGCTTCAAGGTTGCCGAGGTGCATGACGTGCACATGGCGATAAGTGGCGAGAACGTGTGTGAAGAAGTACACCCCTGCAGGGTTATGATATATTCAAATAGCCACGTCCGCGGATATGGACTACTTGGAGACATATGTTGTTCATAGATAACTTAAATGGCTACTCACAAAAGTATCAAGATAAGCATGAGTATCATGTATGGAATTTCTATAGGGAGACGGAAAGGAGTTCATGATGCACTACGGGAATTCATAATTTTGCCGTCTGCCTGGCCTTTGCCGTCTGCTAACGCATGGCAAACGTACTCTTTGTTGTCAGCTATCACAGTGCTCACGACAAAGAGGTGTCTCGTGGCAAAGGTTTATTTTGCCATCGGCCACCTCTTTGTCGTCCGCTGGCGGACGGAGAAGAAGCCCTATGTGGACGACAAAGGGTGGGCAGACGGCAAAGCCCCCCCAAACAGCCGAAACCCCCACCCCCACCCACCCCTCCCCTTTACCGTCTGCCTGGATATGCCGTCCGCCTAGGAGCACGATAAACGGCAAAGGGGACGGCGGCTGCCCCCACCCGATGCCTCCCCCACCCCGCCCCTTTGCCGTCTGCCTAGGAGTCCTTTCCCATCTGCCTGGGGGCACGGCGGACGGCAAAGGGGCGGCCCGCCCCCTCTCCTCGAGTCGCCCACCCCGCCCGACGTCCCTCCGCGCCGCCCCGACGTCCCTTCGTTCCCCGGTGCAGCCCCCTGCGCCGCCCCGACGTCCCTCTGTCCCCGGTGCAGCCCCCTGCGCCGCCCCCTCTCCTCACTCGCCGCCGCCCCCCTACGCCGTGCCCTCTCCTCACTCGCCACCGGCACGGCCCCCTCTCCTCACCCGCCGCCGCCCCCCTGCGCCGCCCCTCTCCTCACTCGCCGCCGGCGCGGCCCCTGCATCGCCCCTTCCCTCACTCGCCCCCTGCGCCGCCCCTCCCTCACCCGCCCCCTGCCCCGCCCCTCCCCTCACCCGCCCCCGACGCCGCCGCTCCTCTCACTAGCTGCGGGCGCCGCCCCCTCCCCTCACCGGCTTCCGGCGATGCCTCTCCCCTCACCAGCCGTCCCCAACTCCGGTGAGTGCCTCCGGTACCCATATTTTCTGTTTTTTAAATTAGATAGTTAGTTGTTTTCTATTTTTTCTATTAAATTAGATAGTTAGTTTATTAGGTACTAGATAGAAAAAAATAACTTAGAGGATAGTTATTTTAGGTAGAATAAAATAGATAGAAAAGAAAAAACTTAGAAGATAATAATAGAAGAAAAAAACTAGAAGAAGAAGAAGAAGAAGAAGAAGAAGAAGAAAGAGGAGAGGAGGAGAAAGAGAAAAGAAAGAAGAAAAAGAAGAGGAGGAGGAGGAGGAGGAGAAAAAAGAAGACGAAGAATAATAATAAGAAGATGATGAAGAAGAAGAAGAAGAAGGAAAATAAGAGAGAGGAAAAGAAGAAAGAAGAGGAACAAGGAACCCCGGCACCCCGGCACTGACTCTCGACCCCCGACCCCTGACGCCCGACGCCACTGACCCTCGACCCTCGACCCCCGACGCCACTGACCATCGACCACCGACCCTCGATCCCCGACGCTCGACGCCACTGACCATCGACCCCCGACCCCCAACACCTGTTCGGCCTCTTGTTGACCGAAAAGACCCCAACCCCCGACGCCAGTGACCCTTGACCCCCGACGACATTGACCCCCGAGTACCGACGCAACTAACCCCCGAACCCCGACGCCACCGACACCAGACACCACCGACCCTCGACGCCACTAAGCCCCGACCCCCGACACCTTTTCTGCCTACTGTTGAATGAGAAGGTGCTTTTCGGCCTTTTAGAGGCCAACAAGAGTCATAGTTTTGTAAATTATGAGTTAGGCCACATATTTTCCAATTATGTTAATTATAAAAACGTCGTATTTGTGTTGATCGTGTGAATTTCAATGTGCAGTTGTTCGACGACCTCCACGTGCGTTGGACGAGCTCCGCCCTTGTGTTTGTTGGTGAGCACAAATCACTTCTCCTCCTACCCCCTTAATTTGCTCTGTCCCGGTCTTTGTGCCGATGCAACGTGCTAGCTATAGGTTTCTTCAATCATGAGTATGTGTGACCAGTATGCGTCTCCCGTTCGGAAGGGCGACATCTATAAATATCCATTTCTTTGCATATTTATAACCGCCATCCTTTCGAATTGTCAAACATTATCCATGGACAGCTCGAGTATGTGTAGATTGGGTTCGTTTTCCCGTATGCTGTGCTTTGGATCCGATGAGGAATTTCGTCAGTGCCTCCCTGTTGTTCTCTAGGTACACATCGTCTCTGCTTATTTCCGAGACGTGTATCAAAAGAACAACGGGGAGGTGTTGCCGAATTTCTGCGTCGCATCTAGAGCAGAGCATGGGAAAACAAACCCAATCTACACATATTCGGGTGGGATTAGGCCCTATCTTTACCTATTAGCGTGTAGGTTGCATGCATGTAAGAAAACTAACAAACTTGATTAGCATATGAATATAGATGATGAATTATATATTTATTTATTGTGCCCCCATAGGTAGCTAGGCAACATGAGTGATCGTTCCTGGATGTAAACGGGTCACCCTAGTCAGAAATACATGACCCATGAATGGTTAACAAAAACCACGGGGTTTGTGAGAGCCGCATTTGCAAATGGCCAGCAAAAAACATGGTGCCCCTGTCCCAACCGCGACAACTGGAAAAAGCAGACATCGTTTGAAATGGGTAAACACCTACAGAAGTGGCGTTTTACGCCTAATTATACGGTGTGGACTTTTCATGGTGAGTCTGACAAACGTGCCAGAGCTGAGGTGATTCGTCGTCGCACCGATGAGCATGGTACCGGGATTGAAGACATGGTGCAAGACTTTGATGATGCTCGGGATTCAGACGATGAGATGGAGGAATCTCCAAATGCCTTCTATGAAATGTTGGAGTCTTCAAAACATCCTCTCCACGAGCAGACTGAGCTTTGTCAGCTGGATGCCATTGCGCAAGTAATGGCTCTGAAGGCTCAATTTAACCTAGGTAGAGAATGCTACGACACGATGATGACGATATTTGGACGCTCTCTACCCAAAGGCCATGTACTGCCTGCTAACCAGTACCATTCAGAGAAAATCCTTCGTGTACTTAAGATGCCCTATTTGAAGATACATGTCTGTGAGAATGGATGTGCCTTATTTAGGCTTGAGTATGCGGCCTTGAACTATTGCCCCATTTGCAATTCTTCCAGGTATATTGTGGTAGACAACGGTATGGGTGAGAAGAATCAGACCAAAATCCCCATTAGTGTTCTTCGGTATCTGCCAATCGTACCAAGACTTCAACGTATTTTCATGGTCGAAGAGACGGCCAGACAGATGACATGGCACAAATTGGGCAAAAGAACCGAACTAGATGCGGATGGGAACAAGATGCTGATACACACTTCAGATGGTTTTGCGTGGAGGCACTTCGATGCATTACATAAGGATAAACCGGAAGATCCAAGGCAACCTAGAGTTGCCATCAGCACAGATGGGTTCAATGTGTATGGTTTGACGGCATCCCAATACAATTGTTGGCCTGTATTTGTCATTCCACTAAATTTGCCACCCGGAGAGATTATGAAAAGAAAGAACATTTTCCTGACGTTGATAATTCCAGGGCCCAACTATCCGGGGAAGAATATGAATGTGTACATGCAGCCTCTTAAGGATGAGTTGCAAGAAGCCTGGAATAATGGGATCAAGACCTACGACGTGGCTACCAAAACAAATTTCAAAATGCATGTGTGGTACATGTACTCGACGCATGATTATCCGGCATTTGCGCTATTCGCTGGCTGGTGTGTGCATGGAAGGTTCCCGTGCACCACATGCAAGGCAGCTCTTGAGTTCCGTTGGCTGGAGGCTGGTCGCAAGTATTCTTGCTTCAACATGCATAGACAATTCTAGGATCCTGACCATAAGTTCAGAAAAGACAAGAAGAATTTCATCAAAGGTAGAGTTGTCAAAAACACTGCACCAGCTGCGTTCACAGGCAAACAGACCCTTGATTAGTTAAACGCTCTCGAGCCTGATCCTTTCCGTCCAGGATACTTCAAAGGGTATAATACGGAACACGCCTGGACTCACAAGTCATGCTTATGGGATCTGCCTTACTTCAAAGACCTCCTTTGCCCACACAACATCGACGTGATGCACACTGAAAAGAATATTGTGGAGGCCATTTTTAGTACATTGTTCGTCATAGAGGGGAATTCAAAGGATAATCCTAAGGATAGAATCGACCTAGAGGCTCTATGTGATAGACCGTTGCAAAACTTGCGACAACGGAAAAGAAAGCAAAGCATAGCGAAGCCAAAGGCATGGCTCTATCTTGAAAGGCCAACTACGAGGGAAATGCTATTGTGGGTGAAAATGCGGTTGATGTTCCCCGATGGGTATTCTGCGAATCTAACGAGGGGAGCGAATCTTGAGAAATTGAAAATATTTGGTCTCAAGAGTCTTGATTGGCACATATGGATTGAGCGGGTAATGCTGGTGATGTTGCGTGGCTTTATCCCTAAGGATGAATGGCTAGTACTCGCAGAGCTGAGCTATTTCTTCCATTCTCTTTGTGCGAAAGAACTATCGCCTGGCGTGCTAGATGAAATGGAAGAGTTGGCGCCGGAGTTGATCTGCAAATTAGAAAAGATCTTTCCACCGGGCTTCTTTAATCCAATGCAACATTTGATTTTGCATCTCCCGACCGAGGCAAGAATGGGGGGGCCCGTTCGAAATTGATGGTGCTACTCAACTGAGAGGATGCAGAAGACGCTTCGAGCTAAGTGTAAAAATAAACGTAGAATTGAAGCATCGATGGCCGATGCATTCATTACTGAGGAGGCGGCAAACTTCGTGACATCACACTATGAAGCCAAAAAATCATCATTTGCATAACCCAAAGCCTCAGTACAATGATGGCGATACAAAAAAAGTTCGATCGAACCTCAGCCATTCAAAGGTAAGCTTGCACCACCCGGTGATTCGAAAGGGAAATCGTTGGATGTCGAAGAATGGCGGACCATTTCATTGTATATCTTCACCAACCTAACAGAACTGCGGCCGTACATCGAGTAAGTTCTCGGTAAATTATTGTTCCGCAACTTCTAATTGCTTTGAACTACTCTTATTCCCGTATATTTGATATAGTCGATACGTCGCCGAATTTTCGGGTGGAGCAGTCATCGAAAAGGATTCCGTCGAAGAGTATGAGCTTCTCGCAAAGCATGGAGGCGACCATCTCGGTTTCATCTCTTTGTTCAAACAAAGGGTAACTAATTACCATTACAGGCCCATTTGATTTCTTGGTCTAATTTGCGGCTAATGCATCCATTCTTTCGTATTAAACTTGTAGGCTGATGCAGAGTCTATGGACGCCGAGTTGAGACAAGTCGCCAATGGTTTTGACTATAGGGTCCGTTCATTTGACAAATACAACATCAACGGGTATCACTTTCGTACCTTTCGCAAAGAGCTATCTGTGACCGACCTAAAGACTACAAATTGTTCTGTCTCTGCTATCGGCGAAGGAAACACCGAGTCTTATGGAAGAGTTGAAGCAATTTATGAACTTCAATTCTATGGTGAAAACCCACCGACCATCGTAGTCTTCAAATGTAATTGGTTTGAAACGAGGGAGACTAGAAGGACTCATGAACATATAGGACTAGTCAAAATTAACCAAAACACATACTTAGATGTTCCCGATGGCATAAGAACCTTGGTTAGCTCATGAATATTATATACTTAGCTAATTTAGCTCCAAAATGCCATAATTAGCCCATTTAGCTCCAAAAAGACATAATTAGAAAACTTAGTTCCAAGAATAGGATAAAAGGAGAAGAAATAGGAAAAATGAAAAGAAGGAATAAGAAGAAGAAGAAGAAGAGAAGAAGGAGAGAAGGAGAAGGAGGAGGAGGAGAAGGAGGAGGAGAGGAGGAGGAGAAGAAGGATAAGGAGGAGAAGACCTTTTCCTTTTTCTCCTCCTTCTCCTCCTTCTCCTTCTTCTTCTCCTTCTTCTTGATTTCTTCTTCTTCTTCTCATCCTCCTCTTTCTTCTCCTCTTTCATATTCGCATTACCTTATTTTCCCCAACAATGACATAATTACCCAGTTAGCTCCGAAATGACATAATTAGCCCAATTAGCTCTAGAATGACATAATTAGAAAATTTAGCTCCAAGAATACGAGAAGAGGAGAAGAAATAATAAAAATGAAAAGAAGGAAGAAGAAGAAGAAGAAGAGAAGAAGAAGAGAAGGAGAAGGAGGAGGAGGAGAAGGAGGAGGAGAAGAAGGAGAAGGAGGAGAAGACCTTTTCCTTCTTCTCCTCCTTCTCCTTCTCTTTCTTCTTCTCCTTCTTCTTGATTTCTTCTTCTTCTTCTTCTCCCCCTCTTTCTTCACCTCTTTCATATTCTCCTTACCTTATTTTCCCCAATAATGACATAATTTGCCCATTTAGCTCCAAAATGACATAATTAGCCCATTTAGGTCCAAAAAGACATAATTAGAAAATTTAGCTCCAAGAATAGGAGAAGAGGACAAGAAATAGGAAAAATGAAAAGAAGGAAGAATAATAAGAAGAGAAGAACGAGAGAAGGAGAAGGAGGAGGAGGAGAAGGAGGAGGAGAGGAGGAGGAGAACTTCTCCTTCTCCTCCTTCTCCTGCTCCTCCTCCTCCTTCTCCTTCTTCTTCCCCTTCTTCTTAATTTCTTCTTCTTCTTCTCCTCCTCCTATTTCTTCTGCTCTTTCATATTCTCCTTAACTTATTTTCCCCAACAATGACATAATTAGCCCATTTAGCTACAAAATGACATAATTAGCCCATTTAGCTCCAAAAAGTCATAATTAGAAAATTTAGCTCCAAGAATAGGAGAAGAAATAGGAAAAATGAAAAGAAGGAAGAAGAATAAGAAGAGAAGAAGGAGAGAAGGAGGAGAAGGAGGAGGAGCGGAGGAGGATAAGAAGGAGAAGGAGGAGGAGTCCTTTTCCATCTTCTTCTCCTTCTCCTCCTACTCCTCCTCCTCCTCCTTCTCCTTCTTCTCCTTCTTCTTGATTTGTTCTTCTTCTTCTCCTCCTCCTATTTCTTCTCCTCTTTCATATTCTCCTTAACTTATTTTTCCCAACAATGCCGTACTTAGCCCATTTAGCTACAAAATGACATAATTAGCCCATTTAGCTCCAAGAAGACATAACTAGATAATTTAGCTCCATGATTAGGAGAAGAGGAGAAGAAATAGGAAAAATGAAAAGAAGGAAGAAGAAGAATAAGAAGAGAAGAAGAAGTTAAGGAGAAGGGGGAGGAGGAGAAGAAAGAGGAAGAGAGGAGGAGGAGAAGAAGAAGGAGGAGAAGACCATTTCCTCCTTCTCCTCCTCCTCCTCCTCCTCCTCCTCCTCCTTCTCCTTCTTCTCCTTCTTCTTGATTTCTTTTTCTTCTCCTCCTCCTCTTTGTTCTCTTCTTTCATATTCTCCTTACCTTATTTTCCCCAACAATGACATAATTAGCCCATTTAGCTCCAAAATGACATAATTAGCCCATTTAGCTGCAAAAAGACATAATTAGATAATTTAGCTCCAAGAAGAGGAGAAGAGGAAAAGAAATAGGAAAAATGAAAAGAAGGAAGAAGAAGAAGAAGAAGAGAAGGAGAAGGAGGAGGAGGAGGAGAAGAAGCAGAAGGAGAAGACCTTCTCCTTCTTCTCCTCCTTCTCCTCCTCCTCCTTCTCCTTATTCTTCTCCTTCTTCTTGATTTCTTCTTCTTCTTATCCTCCTCCTATTTCTTCTCCTCTTTCATATTCTCCTTACCTTATTTCCCCAACAATCACATAATTAGCCCATTTAGCTCCAAAATGACATAATAAGCTCAAAATGGCATAAGAACCTTGGTTAGCTCATGAATATTATATACTTAGCTTGTTTTCCTCTAAAATGACATAATTAGCCCATTTAGCTCCAAAAAGACATAATTAAATAATTTAGCTCCATGAAGAGGAGAAGAGGATAAGAAATAGGAAAAATGAAAAGAATGAAGAAGAAGAAGAAGAAGAAGAAGAAGAGAAGAAGATGAGAAGGAGAAGGAGGAGGAGGAGAAGAAGGAGGAGGAGAGGAGGAGGAGAATAAGGAGAACGGGGATAGACCTTCTCCTTCTTCACCTCCTTCTCCTCCTCCTCCTCCTTATCCTTCTTCTTCTCCTTCTTCTTGATTTCTTCTTCTTCTTCTCCTCCTGCTCTTTCCTCTCCTCTTTCATATTCACATTTTTGTTGTTGTTGTTGATTACCTTTTAAACATCATATGATGTTCTTCTTCTTCTTCTGACTTAGCTTATTTCTCTCCAAAATAACCTATATACTTCTTCATCTAGTATTATTCTTGTAACTTTCTTATTTGTCATTTTGCAGATTACATTGAGTTCACAGGAAGCTTGTATTGAAACTATTGTAGTATATGGATATATATGAAACTTTGTATGCATGAGGTGTAATCTATGGTTTGGTACGGATGGAACTTGCATAATATGTATGTACTATGGATGAAAGTTATTTTAATATGGTTATGAGTATGGAAACAAATTTATTTATGTCAAATACATATATATATATCCTGATTATTGTGAAAAATGCTGGATATAATAAGAAATAAAATAAAAAGGGGCTGGTTCCCCCTATGCCGTCTGCCCCCTCATGGCAAAGGGGAGGATGGCAGACGACAAAGAGGGGAGAGAGAGGGGCTGGTTCCCCCCTATGCCGTTTGCCCCCTCATGGCAAAGGGGCGGATGGCAGACGACAAAGAGGGGATAGAGAGGAGCTTGGTTCCCCCTTTGCCGCCAGCCCCCTCATGGCAAAGGGGGGATGGCAGACGGCAAAGAGGGGAGAGAGGGGCTTGGTTCCCCCCTTTGCCGTCTGCTCCTCATGGCAAAGGGGGGATGGCAGACGACAAAGAGGGGAGAGAGAGGGGCTTGGTTCCTCTCTTTGCCGTGTGCCCCCTCATGGGAAAGGGGGAATGGCAGACGGCAAAGAGGGGGAGAGAGAGGGCCTTTGTTCCCCCCTTTGCCATCTTCCCCCTCATGCCAAAGGGGGGATGGCAGACAACAAAGAGGGGAGGCCTGCCGTTAACACTTAACGGGACCGTTGGTGTATGTGTCGTCCCATTTAATTCACCGTCTGTCCCCTCATGGCAAAGATTCTTTCACGTCCGCTTTAAAAAAGCAGACGGCAAAGAACCTCTTCACCGGATGTTTTTTGCCGTCTACTTTGCCGTCTGCTGACCGACGGCAAAGCCTTTGCCGTCCGTGGTTCCCTCCTTTGCCGTCTGCCATGGTAGACGGAAAATTTCTGAATTTCAGTAGTGATGGTGTATTGATGTTGTGGTAGTGGACTCGTGTACGACTTATAAAAGTTGTTAAAACTATTTAAAATTGTAGTTTAGCCTAGCCAAGAGTTAAATCTAGCTTGCTGCATTAAACACCACAACCCCGTTTATTGATACCTGAGCATGAGTAGATAGATCTGTTCCAAAGTCTTGCTCAATACTCTTGTACTCATGTTTGCTTAATAATTGTTGAAGAGGATACCCACAAGCCAACAGGTGGGTTCTTTCTATACATCGATGATGACGAGTAGCTGGTGTCCTAGCTATGACCTGGCCCCCTTTCAGAAGGGATCTGTAGATAGTCAAGCTTTATGCCTTACGCCTCCGTTGGTTTGGATGACTTTTTTTGTATGACTTTGAGTGTCGGGTCATGTGACCCCTGCTTGTATGAACATATTATGCAAGACTCTTCCGAGTCTTCTAAATAAATGTCGTGATGTTGTATGCTTATGTTGTGATGCCATTGTTGTATCTATGCGTATCTAGTATGTCATGCGTACATGTGATGCACTGTGATATGTATGGGATTCGAGACCTAGTCGTATGCCCTTAGTAGCTCTTTATACAGAGAAATGCCCATTTGTGATTCCACCGAGCCTTGGTAGTTCGCTACTGCTCCGGACACATTGGTGGACCGACATGTATCCTTCTTGGCTGATGTGTCTGTCCCTATGGGAAAATGTCATGCGGTGTAATGGAGTCCTTGTAGCTTGCGATGACTCGTCTACACTCGCTGATGACCGACACCTGCTTTGCTGGGTTATGTATGCCCGTCTCTGTACAGTCGAGCCACTTGAGTTTATGACTAGATATGTCAACCCGGGTTCTTTGACATTGGAATGCTAGCGACACTAATGCATACGTGAGTCAAAAGGCGCAAACGGTCCCGGCTAAGGTAAGGTGGCAGCCGTGGGGTTAACCGTGCGTGAGACCGCAAAGTGATGAAATGTGTTACAGGCTAGATTCCTATGGCTTAGGATCGGGGTCTTGACAGCGTTAGTATCAGAGCCTGACTAACTATAGGATTACCAAGCCAAACTGGTCGAAGTTGAGTCTAGAATTGCTTTAGTTATATATAAGGGAATTTTTTGAGGAAGGGAACGTAAGATTCTTGCTTATCTTCTCAAGTCATTCTATTCTGGTCATCCTCGTCTCTTCTACGGGGATTAAGAACTAGGTTACTTATCTATTTCTCAGGATCGCGTGTCACTAATCGGTAGATTGTAGGAAAACGGGTCAAGAGTTACTCCGAGTTTCTTTTGTTCCAAAGAAAAGAAAGTAAGTTTTGATTACCATGGAATTGAACTTGATAGTAGAGTGGATATGCTATCCTATCTTTTGTGGGTTGTCTCAAAATAGTTTTGAGCCTTTACAGCCGTTATGCTGCCCAATTTTATCCCTAGAGCTCTAATGCCTTTTGCATTACTCTCTATTTCAGATGTCTGGCCGTCCTTCTCGTCAGGTGGTCCGCCCGACTAGGTGCATTGATGTGCCAGGTCACACGGCCATGTTGGTCAGGATGATGTCAGTAGCTGGTTACCGCTCGTACCCAGAGTATAAAGTGGAGGAGCAGTACCGGGATTTTAACCAGAGTCAGTACCGGTGTACTGTTAGGGTATTCCGAGATTACCCTGGAGCCGAGGAGCCGATCGATTGGTCTTATGGATTGGGGGTTAGTGGTGGCATGGCGGTACAAGATGCTGCCTATTCAATGTTGACTATCATGAGAGCCACACATGCACTGCTGCAGAATTTAGAGTTCTGCTATGTTCCCGCTTCTCAGCCAGGAGAAGAAGGATACCTCAGTGGGGTCTAATTTGATTCCTCTATGGAGGATCCGCTGCTCCAGTCCACCGCTGAGATGTTACAGAATAGAGACAGAGATGCTCGTGCCCTTCGTATGGAGCTCTATGCTACACGTGCCCGTCTGTGGACAGCTTTGACACAGCTCGCACATGTAGTTCAGACAGGGTATGGAGTGTCGGGACCCCGATCCTAAGCCATAGGAATCCAGCCTGTAACACATCGCATCCCTTTGTGGTCTCACGCACGGTTAACTCCACGGCTGCAGCCTTACCTTAGCCGGGACCGTTTGCGTCTTTTGACTCACGTATGCGATAGTGTCGCTAGCAATCCAATGTCAAAGAACCCGGATCGACATGTCTAGTCATAAACCAAAGTGGCAGTACCGCACAAGGACAGGCATACATGACCCAACAAAGCAGGTGTCGGTCATCAGCGAATCTAGACGAGTCGTAGCAAGCTACAAGGACTCCATTACATCGCGTGACATTTCCCCAAAGGGGACAGACACAACAGCTAAGAAGGACACATGCCGGTCAACCAATGCGTCCGGAGCAGTAGCGAACTACCAAGGCTCGTTGGATCACAAGGGGCATTTCCTTGTAAGGAGTGCTACTAAAGATCACGACTAGGTAATCGAACCCCATACATATCAAGCATGACACACGTACGCATGGCATACCAATATGTATAGATACATCGATGGCATCACAACATAACCATAAACATACAAGCTTTATTTAAGAGGCTCGGAAGAGCCACACACATAATATTACACATTAAGGTCTCTTGACCCATAATAGCAGTCATACAATACAAGCCAGCGGAAGAGTTATAAACTGTCTGGGAACAGGCAGTGCAACTAGAAGGCACATGGCCTGACTATACTACAGAGTCGATGTAGGGCCAGATCGTAGCTGGGACACCAGCTACTCGTCGTCGTCGATGTCTACGAAGAACCCTCCATTAGGGTCATTAGCAACCTCTGCAACATTTATTAAGCAAACATGAGTACGAAGGTACTCAGCAAGACTTTAGGAGAACTAACTACTCATGCAAGGTATCAAAAGGTATTGTGGGGTTTCATGCGGAAAGCCAGCATTTGACTCGTGGCTAGACAACTTGCATTTTTAAATAATTTTGACAACTTGATTTCTCGCACACGAGTCCACTAACACCACAACAATACACTATCGTGGAATCATTCCGTCTCAGTGCGGAAATGCCGTCCACGACACTCACGCTTATCTTGGCAATTTTATGAGTAGCCATTGAAGTTATCTATGAACAACATATGTCTCCAAGTAGTCCATATCCGCGGACGCGGCTATTCGAATAGATCATAACCCTGCAGGGGTGTACTTCGTCACACACGCTCTCGCCACTTATCGCTATGTGCACGTCATGCACCTCGGCAACCTTCAAGCGGAAGCCCAACGAGGGAGTCAGCCACGACCGTTAACCACACTAGTACCTAGTCCAGGTTTATCGCCTATCTGAGAGTAACCCGTACGGAAGTCTGGCCGAGGTTTCCTCCACGGCCCCAAGCGATGTGCGCAGGGTTCCCAAGCCCACCATCCGGGTGCCACTTGGTACACCGTGCCACTGCCTACCGCATCACGGCCCACCTCTCAGGTCAGCACCATGCACGGCCTCCAGCATTACTATAAACACCAGAAACTACTTGCAACTCCTGGACCGGGTACTACGCGATTAATAGGCCGAGCGGGGTCATATTTCAGGGCCCAGCATGTGGTAGTATCTAGTCTTGGAATACATACACGGAACTCAGTTCCTAAGGACGGTTCCAATGAAACAACCCGCCATGTACTCCTACACAGCCTTTCACCGGTACCTTTACCAAATCAAGTTCAACACACAACCTTTGCTCACCGAACACATTCCACATTTCTGTTCATCTCCCAGATGACAGACCATACACAACTCTAAGCATAGCATGCATAGCAGGATAAGGCACATCATAGTTCAAGCAACTACCAGGTATGCTAGGTTGCAAGGTTCGACTATTTACTGCGACAAGGTTAAGTCATGCAAAGGAAATGGGTTCAACTATCGTGGCAAAAGCAGTTGAAGCATTTGATCTTAAATGCAATAAATAGGTGCAGGAGCGAGAACATGGGATTTATCGGGATGATCAAAAGGGTTGCTTGCCTTGTAGCTCAGAGGAGGAACGATATTCGTCAGACGGATATTCGGTGGAATCCGGGGGTGCGGAGCCTACCGAAATGAATGGCAACATTCAATAACAATCATATGCACTCAAAATGATGCATGAGCATGGCATGAGAATGCAAGATGATAAGTTATTATTTTCAACATGTATTAGGTTTAGAGTTGATTTGAATCACATTCGAATAGCAATTCAAACGGGGTATTCTCGGATACCGTTTTAATTGATTCGACCTGATGCTCAGATCAACTTGATGTTAGCATGCATGAAATGTCATGTTATGTTACTGATTTGTAAGTAGGACAGTGTGTGATCATTGTATTCACAATGAAATTTGAATATTTTTCCAAATTCCATTTAAAAAGTAATTATAAGAATTGAATTATTCCTTATTCCACAATTTAGGGTTCTCTAACTTTTTCAAACATAGTTGAAAATAGCATAATCAGAATCCTTAAATTTTTCTGATACTTTTCCATATATAAATTATTTTCATTGGAGTTACAGATTAATTTATATGATTTTTACAATTTTTAGCAATTTCCTGAATTAGTTTTATACTGGAAATTCTAATTATTGCATCAGACTGACGTCAGCAGGTCAGCCGACCTGTTCAGGTCAAACCTGACAGGGGGGCCCCACTGGTCAGCCTCTCTGGGACTAATCCCGCGCTGACCAGCCCTAACTGAGGTTTGACTTGGCCTTGGGCCCACTAAGCTGCTGGGTTAGCTTGCCACGTCGACCCCACCGGAGGGTGGTCGCCGGCGACCAGGCCCGCCGCGGAGGGCTCGCAGGAGGCGACCTAGACGGCGCTGCACAGCACCAAATCGCACGCGGTTTGCAGCTACAGCATGCTCGCGAAGTGGCCGATCTGGCAGGACCATCTGGGGAGGCTAGGGTCGCCGGAAGAGGCATCGGCGACGAGCCGGAGCGGCGGCCCAAGCTCGGTCTTCTATGAGGGGCGGTTCTAGGGCACGGGGAGGGCAGCTGGAGGGCTCGACACGCTCCTGGAGGCTCCAGGAGCTCGAATCCTAGCTCGGGTGCGTGGATCGGTCATCACAGCGACGACAACGACATGGCCAGCGGCGAGAAGCTCTTGGCCTTGGTGGGGAACTAGGATACGATGCACGAGAGAGCGTGGGGCGAGAGGGAAAACGACGATGAGCTCACGGCGGTTCCAATGGCGCTGAAGAGGGGCTCGGGGATGCGCCGGAGGAAGCGAATCGACGGAAGAGGTCCGGCGGCCGGAGGTGGAAGACGACGGCGTTGCGGGCGTTGCTGGGCTCGAGGAAGCTTCAGCTTCTGCAGAGATGACCAGGGCGACGAGGCGGAGCTAATGGCGTGCTCTGGGAGGGAATCCTATGGCCAGGGGCACGGGCAGCTCGAGCTCGAGCTTGGCTCTAATGGCGGCAGCAAGGAGGAGAAGGAAATCCGGGAGAAGGAAGAGAACCGAGGCGGGGAATGGATAGGGGAGGCTCTGGGGAGCTTATCCCCGTCGTCGCCAGTGCGAGGCGGTGGCCAAGCAGGCACGCAGGTGCGTGGCCGCGCCGGAGGGGGCAGCGGCCACCTCCTGCTGCCTACTGGCGCGAGGGAGGGGACGAGCCAGGGATGGGCCGGGCCAGGCTTAGGCGACAGGTAAGGTTTTTCCATTTTTTTCTGTTTTTGTTTTTTCTGTTTTGCTAATTAATTCAGCTCCAAAACAAAAAGTAAAACTATTTTAGACCTCCTGAAATATTTGTTATAATATCCCCAACCATTTCCATGGTTGACAACATTTTTGGAAATTTATAGTTTCTGATTTCAAATTTGAAACTTGAAACCAGTAGCCTTTTTCATTTATTCAAAAAGCTTAAAGTGTCAAGAAAATAGTTTTCTCCAATGCTCATTTACTTTCATGATTTATCAGAAAGTTTGAACATTTCTTGAGGCCATTTTGGGTTCATTGATTTTGAACTAGTTTGAGATTTCCTTTAATTGAAATGGTGGCTAGGGTTTTGAGTTTTTCCTTTGCCACTTTGTTGTTTTTGTAGAAACTTCTTAGATGCAAATGCAAAGAAGACATGAGCACAATGCTATCTTGCTTAAGGGTTAGGGATGTGACATGGAGATATGGAGATGATGAACCCTGTTAGGACTCGTCTTCCAGCTCACGTTGACTGTCCTGCTATAGGAGGTGTCATCCCTCTTCGGGGATCTCTACTACCACCAGTCAGGGGAGCAAGGCCACATCGTGTCATTACGGTTCCCAGGGGTCTGAGGCTCGAGTATTTCCCGATCCATAGGTTGAGCTCCCAGGCCATGGAGGCAACCTTTATGAGAATGTTTTATGCAGATGTCTGAACCGTGAGTGGAAGAATAGTACGGTAGTAGTTGTACTTCCATAGTCCTGTGTGTCTTGTGGAGTATGCTTATGTCATGAGATGATTTCCGGAGGCATAGATAAATAATGTATAGGAAGCTTGGGAAGCCTCTGATGAGTGATATCATCTTTTCAGTAGTTTGTTCTTCGGTTTGAGGTTGTACTGAACTATGTGATGGTGTGTATGAACCATGGTGTATATATAGAAGTTGCTTGTTACCATGTTGTTCGGATGTTATTTCCGCATTCCATGTGTTTAGTGCATTCTTAATCCATAGCTAGTATTGATGTTGATATTAGTCTAAGCTGTGAGTTTGTTTGCTAGGATAGGGTAGTCAGGCACCACAGGAGGAATTGCCTCACCCGCCTTCTCTGGCGGAAGTTATGCTTGAGGCGGAAAGAAACAAGAGAGAGACCAATCGTCTTCTAGAGCGTACTGAGCAAAATACGGCTCGTCAGCCGCGAAATGACGCAGTGTCCCGCAATGACTTCGTGAAGTTGAATCCCCCGAAGTTCCATCACTCCGTCGATCCTCTCGACGCTGATGACTAGTTGTGCAGTATATCGCGCAAGATTCCCTCTGCCAATGTTTCTGAGGCCGGCAAGGTGACCTTTGCTGCGTACTTTCTGCAAGGCCCAGCCAATCTGTGGTGGGAGAATTTTGAAGCTATGCATCCTGCCGGACGAGCAGCTACATGGGCAGATTTCAGTGCATCCTTCCGTCTGCACCACATTCTAGAGGGTCTGATGGAGCATAAGAGAGAGGAATTATGTGCCTTCACCCAGGGAAAGTTGACCGTGGATGCTTCTAGCCGCGAGTTCGGTAATCTCGCTCGCTACGCAACTGAAGAGGTGTCAACTGATGCCAAGAAGCAAGCAAGATTCCGCAAGGGTCTGAGCCCTGAACTTCGTCGTGGCCTGCGCCTCCATGAATGTACAAGTTTTCAAGCTCTTGTCAACAAGGCGTTCAGTGCCAAGACTGGTCATACTGATTACGAAGCCACGAAGAAACACTCTCGCGATTCAGGCTCCTCATTTGGTTCCGCGTTTCCAAAATGCAGACTGTGGGTCCCGAATAGCTCTGTGCCACCAAGATACACCCCGAGGCCATGCTATGTGGCGCCTCAGGCGAACCAGACCAACCCTGCAGCAAATACCTATGGTGGTCCAGCTAGCAATGTTGCACCACGTGCCAATCAGGTGATCTATTTGTGACAGCCCGATGCCGACGTTCCATAAGATTCCCCTTTTCTTTCCGTTTTCGTCGTGTGTCTATTTTATTCTATCGCATCATCATCGGATCATGCGCATCTTCTGCATTGCATCGGCATCTCTGTTGCCGCGAGTTTTCAAAAGTTGCATCCGTTATTAGTTGTCGGTTCTCGTCGTTGTTCGTTCTGAGCCCGACCGCACTCGCACGCGCCTGAGGCGTCGTTTAAATCTTGTTTTCAAAAGTGTGTGTAAAACTTTCTCTGATTGGGGTGAGATTTGAAATGCGGTGTTATTTTAATATAGGTAGGCCACGTGTCAAATTTTGTCGTGATCGGAGTCCGTCTGGTACCCGTACGGTCGACCATAGAGGCATCGTATTCGGTCTACCGTCGGACGGTTATCAGTGTTTTAAAAATCGTTTCCGCGTCGCACCACAACCCTCTCATCTTAGCTACGCCACTCTACACACCTAACCTTAACCCGCCTCTCTGATCGGACCGTACGATCATGATCGGAGGGTCGAAAAACCCCGAGGTACCCTCTAACCTAGCCCCTTCCTATTTAAAGAAACCCTCCCTGCCATTTTAGGCAAACCCTAGCGTTTGCCTCGAATTCCGCGCCCACCAACCGCACCAGCCGCCACCCGAGTGCCTCTGTCTCTCTCCTCCCCACCGACAGGGCCCGCCAGGCCCACGGCTGGCCCGCCGGGTCCGGATCAGCGCCGCCGCCTGGAGGCCAGTCTCCCTCCTCCTCCCAAGCTTGTTGCAGCCTGCTGCGCCACTCCGCCTCGAGCTCCTCGCCGCCGGAGAGTGCGCCACGCTAGCGCCGCTGGTTCCCCGCTGGTCCGCAGCCGCTCCTCCTCCTCGCGGGCTGACGTGCCGCCGGTAGCCTGCTCGCCGGAGAGCGCGCAAGACTGCTCGGCCTTGCCGAGCTCTCCCTGTTAGCGCTAGCCTTCCCCGCCGCCGTCAGGCCAGGAACCGGCATGATCCGGCCGGATCCCACCGCCCCTCGCCGGTGCTTCACACCCCCGCCTCACCTTCTGCCTCGTCGGGGCTGACGGCCGCCGCCAAAGCTCCTGCGCGAGGAAATCGGCAGCGCTCGCCTGCGCCTGGGCCTCGCCCCGCGTGGGTCTCCTCCTCCGACCGGCCCACCGCCCCGCCTCCACCGCTCCACAGCCTAGTCCAGGCCGACCCAAGCCGAGGTGAGCCTGCCCCTATCCCGCGCCCGTGGCGTGTGTTAGCAACGTTGCACCCTCTTTGTTAGACCAGTTAGTTAATTTAGGTTTTTTCGGTTTGGTTAAATTTCAGGAAATAGACGTAGATTATTTTGCCCGTAACTATTTAACCGTAAATCGGCTCGCGACGTGTAGCATATGTATCTTGGCTAGAATTTTGCATAGAATCCGAATTTATAACGTGCATTATTGTTTGACATAGTTTGACGTGTCGAATGCATAGTTTTACGTGCTGTTCCAATAGGTTTCGTCCCGTATTATTTTCTCGTGCGTGTCCGGTTTGCCTGAATGCCGTAGATTAAATGTCCATGTTTTAGGAACCCCTTTGCCATGTATTTTAGAGTAGACGTCGGTATTTTTGCGTGTAGGGATTTGCCGCTAGTTTATTTTCCCTGTTTAAGACATTATCTCGCATTTACGTCCGGCGATATTATTGTTGTGCAACCCCACATGTTTTATATGTTTTCGGGGTAGAAAAATCCATAGGATTTTTTTGTGCATTTAGTTTTAGCTTTTGAGCAAGTTAGTTCGCGCAATATTTTGCCATGTTACCCTGTTGTCTATTTTGTGCGTGCTATGAGTAAGTTGTCAACTAGACATTAGCCCTTTGGTATTTAGTCTAGCCCCTGGTATTTTTGGTTGCAATAGAAATCCATGGTTGTGTGTGGTTTGCTTGTTCTTTACTTGCTAGGAAATAGTGATGTTTTAGAGATTCTGAAATATTTCTAAATCTGGTAACTGTTATATTTTGTTGCTGTCTTGTCTTGCTTCTATCTTGTGTTCTGTAGCTCTTTTGAGGTTGGCCCAATGGAGTTAGTTGTAGACTTTAGGATTCTCTAGCATGCTATGAATTTTCATGCCATTTGGAGTCATGTAGCTTATGGTTTTGCTGATGTCAATATGCCTTCAGATCGAATACTGCAGCTTCATAAACTGCTATTTTCACTCTCTGAAACTGTGTGTGAGAAGCCATTTTGTGACTTCTTTTCCTAGTGTTCCATGCTTCCATGCTAGTTGTAGTTAGTTGTATGTTGTAGTGCTTCTTGCCCTCTATCGTGTCATGCCTTGGTTGAGTTTATCAGAGTTGTGTAGCTCGTAGTTGTGGGGTGTAGAAAATGCTATGTCGCTGATTTTGGCAGATTGTAGTGATATCTTGTTTTGCTCGTAGTTGTTGAACCGTAGCTCCGATTTGATCGTGTCCTATATGAAACTTGCTTAGTATCTTGTGTAGTTTCATTTTCTCTTGCTGGTTGTATGTTTTGAAGTGCTCGTGACTGTCGTTGCACACATATTGCATTCACCCCATCATATCTTGTGGTGCTTGTATCTTTTGATCCCTAGCTTAGTTGAAGATGTTCTATATGTGTAAATTGCTTGGACTACGCGTAGAATCACGTGAACCTATTTGTTTTGCTGTTTAACAACTAATTAAATGTGTTAGTTCAGATCTAGACAGAATTGTAAATTAACATGTGAGGTCGTCTCAGAGATGCTATATGACATTTCCGACCTCATTTAAAATGCCTAGATAGGTAGATTAAATTACGCTTCACCTCTTGCCATGTTTAACCACATTTAATAATGCAGTGTACCTAATCGAGATAGAACTAAATGATTAAACATGGAGTTCCGTCAATATGCAACTCGTTGCATATTGAACTTCACTTAATGTGTAGTGTTTGATTGTGTGATTTGTCATGCCGTGACTTGCATGTATTTAGCTGCCCATGCATCATATGTGTTGTGCATCGTGTGGGAATATCGTGTGTTGATTCCTGTTTCCGGTTTACTTCCTCCCGATAGAGTTCCGCAAGCGTGTCGGATTGTGAGAACCCGTTCGACTACGTCGGTTCGTCTGCTTCACGGAGTCATTCTTCTTCCAAGTGGGATCTCAGGCGAGTTGACCATTTCCACAGATACCATTACTATCATTGCCATGCTAGTTTTACCGTTTCGGTCGATTATGTCTCATTACCTACCACATGTTAAATATCAGCCTCTCAGCAATGCCATGAAACTTTCAACCTGTTCAACCTAGCAAACCACTGATTGGCTATGTTACCGCTTGCTTAACCCTGTGTTATCGTTGCTAGTTGCAGGTGCAGTTGCTTCCATGTGATAACATGGGTTCCTTGTATATCACCCTATTAAATGCTATTTAATTTAATGCACCTATATACTTGGTAAAAGCTGGAAGGCTCGGACTTTCTAGCCTGGTGTTTTGTTCCACCTTTGCCCCCTTAGTTTTGACTACCGGTGTTATGTTCCATATTTGAGCGCTCCTAACACGATCGGGGTTGTTATGGGGACTCCCTTGATAATTCGTTTTAGATTAAAGCTGGTCTGGCAAGGCCCAACATTGTTACTACTTTTTCCCAACATAATAATTTTGTTAGTACTAAAATGCATAGGGAGTTAGCGCTACCCGAGGAGTAATTCTACATAATACAGGGAGGGCCAGTGCTGGTCCAAAATATAGCAGCTTACTAACGCTACCCGGGGCAACTCGGCGTCTGGCGTGGTAACCATCGCTCATCCTTCGTGTCCTGAGAACGAGATACGCGGCTCCTATCGGGATCGTCGACACGTCGGGCGGCCTTGCTGGATTAGTTTTACCTTTGACGAGATATCTTGTGCATCGGGATTCCCATGATGCTTTGGGTAATCTCAGAGTTGAGGTTTTCCACTAAGGAATCCGACGAGATCGCGAGTGTCGTGATCGAGGATTTCTATGCGGTTTGTGGTAATTTGTGATGGACTTGTTGGAGCACCCCTGCAGGGTTAAATCTTTTGGAAAGTCGTGCCCGCGGTTATGTGGCAACGTGGAAACTTTGTTTAACACTGGTTCTAGATAACTTGAAGTTAACCTTAATTAAAATATGCCAACAAAGTGCGTAACCGTGACTGTCTCTTTCGTGAGTTCCTTCTTCGATCGAGGACACGGTGGGGTTATGTCTGATGTAGGTAGGTGTTCAGGACCATTCATTTGATCATCAGTAGTCACGTCCGCTATGCGTAGATCTTCCCCCTCTTATTTCTGGTACTCGTAAGTTTAGCCACCAAATATATACTTAGCCGCTGCTGCAACCTCACCACTTAACCATGCCTCACCCATAAAGCTTTGCTAGTCTTGATACCTTTGGAAATGAGATTGCTGAGTCCCCTGTGGCTCACAGATTGCTACAACACCAGTTGTAGGTACAGGTAAAGGTTACTTGACGCGAGCGCGTTGATTGTTCATTTGGAGTTGCTTCTTCTTCTTCTTCATCGATCTAGGATGGGTTCCAGGCCGGCAGCATGGGATAGCAAGGATGGACGTCGTTCTTCTTTTCTCGTTTGTTTTCGTTCGTAGTCGGACCCTGCTCTTCTTCATGATGATCATGTATTGTACTGATGTGACTCTGGTGTAGCTTGTGGCGAGTGTAAGCCAATTCTATATATATATCTCTTCTTTTCAGTAAATGTACTTGTAATGATATCCATTCTTGTGACACGACGAGATGCGCTTCTATCCCTGACGAGTCCCTCATGCCAAATTGAGGATAGGGTTGCATCTTGGGCGTGACACTATTACATGTGTGGAGAACCAGGGCACTACTCACGAGAGTGTCCCTAGAATATAGGTGCCAAGCAACCTGGAAAGTCCGTTGGGCAAGGCAAGTCGGGCAAAGCTTACTATGTGAAGCCAACTCCTGCACGTGGCCACGTGAATTATGTTTCAGCAGAAGAAGCTGCAGAGGATCCCGACGTCATGTTGGGTACGCTCCTTGTTAATCATCACCCAACATCTATTCTTTTTTACACTGGGTCATCTCATTCCTTCATTTCCGAAAGTTATGCATAGTTGCGTAACATGTCCTTTTGTGATATGCCAATCCCATTAGTTTTCCAAATCCCAGGTAGTAAGTGGCAAACTTCTAGGATAACCTATGACAATGAAATCCTAGTAGACATGCTAGTTTTTCTAGCATCCTAGATAGCCTTGAAATCCTCGGATATCAATATCATCTGGGGCATGGACGGGATGTCAGATCATTATGCCAAGATTGATACTCATTCTAGAAATGTTCAGCTTACCCATCCCTCGGGTGAGATAGTTCATGTCTCAACTCGAGTTGCCAAATGTCAACTCTATTCCCTCAATGCCAACCCTCTTGCAGATCTTGAAGACATTCCGGTAGTACATGACTTCCCGGATGTTTTTCCAGAAGAACTGGCAGGAATTCCACCTGACAGGGATGTAGAGTTTGTGATAGATCTTGTTCCAGGAACTGTCCCAATAGCCGGAAGACCTTATAAGATGGCACCCTTGGAGCTAGCCGAACTTAGGAAGCAACTAGATGAGGCCTTGAATAAAGGGTTCATTCGTCCTAGCTCTTCTCCTTGGGCTTGTCCCATCCTTTTCGTCAAGAAGAAGGATGGAACAGACCGGATGGTTGTAGATTATCGACGAGTTAACCTGGTCACCATAAAGAACAAGTATCCGCTCCCCAGGATGAACGATCGGTATGATCAAATCGCTGGCTCCTCAGTCTTTTCCAAAATGGATTTGAGGTTGGGTTACCATCAAATCAAGATCAAAAACGGGGACATTACAAAAACGGCCTTTGTCATTCGTTATGGCCAATACGAGTACACCGTCATGTCCTTCGGTTTAACCAATGCCCCAACCACTTTCTCTCGCTTGATGAATTCAATCTTCATGGAGTATTTGGATGAATTCGTCATGGTATACCTCGATGATATTCTCATCTACTCGAAGAATGAACATGAACATGCCGAGCATCTAATGCTGGTATTGATGAAACTTCGAGAGCATCGCTTTTATGTCAAGTTTTGTAAATGTGAATTTGGTTACCAAAAGTGACCTATCTAGGCCACGTAATCTCTAGTAAGGGTATTAATGTCAATCCCGAGAGAGTTCAAGCTGTCCTTGATTGGACTCAACCTAAATTGGTTAAGCAAGTTAGCAGTTTTCTTGGAGTAGGGAGCTATTGTCATCGCTTTGTCAAGAACTTCTCCAAGGTTGCAAAGCCTCTAACTGAACTCCTCAAGAAAGACAAAAAGTTCGAGTGCACACCACAGTGTGAGCATAGTTTTCAGGAACTAAAAAGACGCCTGACTTCCGCACCTGTGTTGCTACCACCAGATTCTTCTAAGGACTTTGTTATCTATTGCGACGCCTCGCGACAAGGATTACGTTGCTTTCTCATGCAGGATCGTCATGTGATTGCATACGCATCTCGACAGTTGCCTCCACATGAGGATAATTATCGCACACATGATCTTGAGTTTGCAGCTGTAGTCCATGCACTTAAAACTTGGCGACATTACCTTCTTGGTAATCGTTCCAAAATATTCACTGGTCACCAACGTCTGAATTATATCTTCACCCAGCCGGATTTGAATCTCAGTCAAATACGGTGGGTTGAGTTGATCATAGATTACGACTTAGGGATAACTTACACCCCGAGGAAGGCCAATGTCCTGGCGGATGCACTAAGTCATAAGTTTTGTAACAATCTGATGTTACAACGAGGTCAACCACATCTCTATGAGGAATTTCGGTAGTTAAATCTTCACATTGTTCCTCAAGGATTCCGGATAAGGGTATGATAAGGGTATATCCCGGATCAAGGAGAATATTGCTAACCTGGTGGCAAAACCTACTCTTGGGGATCAAATCATAGTTGTGCAGACATATGATAAGGGTATATCCCAGATCAAGGAGAATATTGCTAGCGGAAACGCTAGGGATTTCTCTATCAATGAGCAAGGTGTCGTGTTCTTTCAAAACCATTCAATGGTTCCTAAGAGCAAATGTCTGTGGCAGTTGATCCTCAAGGAGGTTCATGATTCTCCTCTCACCATTCATCCTGGTAGTACTAACATGTATCAGGACCTACGCCAGATGTTTTGGTGGACTAGGATGAAGAGAGAAATTTCTGAGTTCGTTGCTAACTGCGAAGTTTGTCGTCGAGTTAAGGCAGAACATCAAAGTCCTGTTGGCACCCTTCAACCTTTAGCTATTCCTGAATGGGAATGGGATAAAGTCACTATGGATTTCATCACTGGATTTCCCAAGACCAAGAAAGGAAGTAATGCTATCTTTGTGGTCATTGACCGTCTTTCCAAAGTAACTCATTTCCTTCCAGTTCGTGAGAGTATAACAGCTAGCCATCTAGCTGTAGCGACCCGACTCAAAACGAGTCAAGCCTCTGTGTTTCTGTGCCATCCCTGGATCTGTATGCTGGCTCACACAGTACATCAATGTATATATCAAAGTGCAATCACATGTAAATAGCGTAAAACTGATATATACCTTAAATACTTCAGTGGAAGCGGTCAAGGGAGTGGAGTCCCAATAAACACCAACGACAAGTTGAGTGTAGACCGTAACCCTGAATCGTACCCTTACTCGTCGAAGAAAAATATCTGCAACATCAGACGTTGCAGCCGTTTAGGTCAGCATATTGAATATGCCGGCAACTCACATAAGAGGGGGGGGGTGAAAAGTAATCATCTATACTATATGCATATATGGCAGGTGGGGCTATAAGTTTTTAGCGAAAAAGCAAGTTTTCTCCTACATCAGGAGAGGGCTAAAAGCGAAATGTTACTACATTGTTGGTTGTTAACGAGATGGTTCCACCAACCAATTCTCGTACCCGAGTTGTCAATAATTACCCTCATCAAATATATTTAATGGTGTTGAGAAATCCAGATAACTTCAGTTCCTTTGGCTCAAGTTGTCCATGACCGTGGACACGGGTAATCGATTAGGTTTGAGTACTCTGCAAAGTTTTGCACACGTTCCCCACAAGATTTGATCGCCTCCGAGTATGTCCTCGCACTTCAGGGTGTTTGAAGACCGGATGATCAAAACATGGTCTTTCAACGGGTCCCTCTGAATCCCTGTCGGTGGCCATCCATTCCTACCGTTCTTCTACATCTGCTAGCACCGCCTGTCCAGAGTCGCCGCGTTGTCCAACCAAGCCAGAGCCCATAATGACTTGTGGCTGTGCAGGTAAGTCTTGGGTCTTGAAAATATCCATCCGTCTCTTTGAGCCTGGGTGAAGCTTTCCACAGGATGTCATGGCCTCTCCAGCATCCCGGGTCATCCACTGGGTTCTCCAAGGAGCCGATCAACCATCCTTCACCCAGAGTTGCATTGCGTCCAAGGTCTTGAAAATCTTGTCTTAACCGGTCTTGATTATTTAATCAACCTCGCATCACTCGTGTTATGCACTCAACCGAAATCCCGTCTACTCAAGCATAGCAATATGAAATATGTCGTCCCGGGGCCAAGTATCGGGGTTGTCGTGTGCCTACCACATGATACTACAATCTATACTAAAATTTCCAAGTACCTAAGCAGCATGCAATTGGGCATAGGATGGTAGAACTACGATGCATAAGACATAGGTGATAGTATGATCAAAGTGACTTGCCTGGTGATGTTGACGAAGAAGAATTTCTCGAGAAATAACTTGATAGACTACTCGTCACTCTCCGATGAAATCTATATAACAAACATATCATTCACATAAGCACTCATACTAGCAATCATTCTAACAATCAAAACCAAAGAGAGAGCGAATAGGAATCCGAAGGAAACTTCAAATAAGACTAGAGAGTCCTCTACTACATCAAACACTAAATGATTTTTGTCCAACAGAAAATAATAACAAGGATCTAAGATATAAATCTAACTAAGATAAAATAAAGTATTTTTCACAAAACTTTTTGAAAGTATTCCCAAACGGGATTTGAAATAGTGGAGAAACCAATTGCAAGTTACTAAGGAACTAGAGTTGATTTCCTGAAAACAAATAAAAATAAAATAAAAACTTGTTGCAAAACTACTGTTTAATGAACATAAACAAAACAATAATGTTTCTGAAATAATAAAGAAAATATTTTAAAACAAAGATAGAAAAGGAATTAGCCGAAATCTTAAAAGAGGTGAAACAGAAATTGTTTCACAAGAAACAGTGAGCTAAAATATTCAAACAAATCTGATATTTTTACCACTGTTAAATAAGATCACTAGTGATCAGTAGCAAAAATAATCAAATTAAAATCTATTTTTAAACTCCTGGAATAAGCAAAACAAGGTTTAAACTAAATCTGATCTAACTCAACGTTGAAAATTTCAAACATAGACAAAATATTTGTCGTTACAAACTACAGGAAATTTGTGAGCTACTGGAAAAAGAATCAACATCATTGGACTTCGGGATCAAAAGTTATGGGCTAAACAAGATTGAAACTTTTTCTGTTTTTGAACTAAATATGAAAAAACAGAATAAAAGCTAACTAACTACGTGGCAGTCCCTGATTGGCTGCGGGGCTGTGCGCTGCGTAGGCTAACCAGCGAATGGCCGCTAAATAAGAAAAAATTCTCTAGCTAAAAGTTAAGTGAATAAAAACTGGCGGTTTTTGTTTAAAAACCGAAAGGTTATCTACTCTAATCTACACCGTTGAAAATAGATCTAAGGGTAAAACTAAAAAAACAAAACAAGTAAAAAAAAAGGAAAGAGGGGCCTTACCGTGGCTGGGAAGAGTTCCCTCACTGGCAATGGCCGATGGTGGCTGGGTCGGGGTGGAGCTCCGGTGGGGTGGGGGAGGGGCCGATGGAGGAGGTGGGGGTGGCAGGGGGGCAGTGGGGCTCCAGGGAGGGGAGGGAGGCGAGGTGGAGGGAGGGCTGCAGGGGGGCGAGGTGGAGTAGCTGCTGGCGAGCTTCTGGTCGGGGGGTGCAGCGAGGTGGAGGGTCGACGGGGTGGGGTGGCGATGGTGGGAGGTGGTGGAGGAGGGGCCGAACGGTGGAGGGGTGTGCTCGGCAGGGAGGGAAGGGTGCAGCGAGGTGGAGGGGGGGGGGTGCAGGGGCGATGTGGAGGAGCTCCGGTGAGTTCTCTGGTGCCGATTCCGGTGATGTGGCGCGCGAGCTAGAGGCGAGGAGAGGGGGTGGTTTCGACGGGAATGGAACGAGGAGGCCATGGGGTTCTTATAGAGGCCACGGGAGGCGCTGGGAGGGAAGGTGCTTCGCGAATCCCGGAGGTGGGGATTCCTCTGTCCATGGGAGGGAAGTTTCTATGACATGAGGGAGAGGAGAGGTAGGAGAAGATCTCTTGTTGGGCCAAAATAGGAAAGCTCTTAATTGGGCCAGCTCTTATTTCCATTTAAAATTGATTCCTTTCCTATTTTTAAAACTAGGAAACTAAAACGATAAAAGGAAATCAAATCAATTCGGAATAAAGAGTTTCTATATACTAAAATTATCAGAAAAATAAAATATAGATGATGGGCATTTTTCCACGGCAAAAATAAAAACTTCAGAATTTTTTTTCCACAAAATTGCCTGAAAGGTTTATTTTCTTTTGCAAATAATTTTCAAATGACCCTCTAAGTTTGAGGGTTCAAATAACTTTCAAAATGCCCATGGGTTCGAGGGTCATGTTCCTCCTCTCTAGAATGTATTTCCTGGCATTTCTTGCACGAAGAAAACGAATAGAAATGCAAAAGAATTAAAATGCAATTATCTCCGTTCAAATTATTTATAGTTGAAGAAGTCATGTCATCTTCTCTCTTTGCTTTTAGAAGATTGAATTTGAATTCATCGGAGAAGGGGAAAGTCATTTTATTCCCTCTCATTCAAAAGTTTTGAAAAGTTTCAAATTTTCACTCAAGTTTCAATCACTCAAGCAAGCCAACAAACAAACTAATAATTATTTTAACATTCCAAAATTTGGGATGTTACACTAGCAGAGTTATATATCTCTCGAATAGTGTCTCTTCATGGTGTTCCTCTGGAGATTAACTCAGATCGTGGAAGTATTTTTTTACTTCTCGTTTCTGGGAAGTTTTCAGAATGCAATGGGGACACACCTGTCTTTTAGCACTGCTTTCCATCCTCAATCAAGTGGTGAAGTAGAAAGAGTGAATCAAATCCTAGAAGATATGCTCCGAGCTTGTGTTATATCGTTCGGTATGAATTGGGAGAAGTGCCTCCCATTCGCCGAATTTGCTTATAACAATTGTTATCAATCAAGCTTGGGCAAAGCCCCTTTTGAAGTTCTCTATGGACGAAGATGCCGAACACCTCTTAATTGACCAGAAACCGGAGAGAGGCAACTCTTTGGTCCGGATATGATCAAAGAAGCAGAAGAGCAAGTTCACATTATTCGTGAAAAGTTGAAAACAGCCCAATCTCGTCAAAAGAGCCAATATGATCGTCATCATAAGGCTATGACCTTTGAAGTTGACGAGAAGGCTTACCTTCAGGTTACAGCTTAGAAGGGTATCCATCGTTTCGGTATCAAGGGAAAGTTGGCTCCTCGTTACATCGGTCCTTTTCGCATTCTTGCCAAACGAGGAGAAGTTGCCTACTAGTTGGAACTTCCTCCGCATCTTTCCAATGTTCATGATGTTTTCCACAACTTGCAACTCAGGTGTTGCTTTTCGGATCCTATCCGTGAAGTGGACCACGAAACGCTTGATCTCCAAGATAACCTTTCATACCGAGAATACACTGTTCGTATTCTTGATCAAGCTGAGCGTACCACTCAACGTCGAAACCTCAAGTTTCTTAAAGTTCAATGGTCAAATCATTCTGAAAAAGAGGCCCCATGGGAAAGAGAGGACCGTCTTCGACTTGAGTGTCCCACGCTATTCCCAATGACTTCCAAATCTCGGGACGAGATTCTTTTGAGTGGGGGTGAGTTGTCACATCCCTAGCTATCCCTCTTATGAATAGCAAGACTGTGCTCATGTTTTATTCATTGCATCCAAGAAATGAAAACAAGAGAAAACCCTAGCACCTCCTATTCAAAACAATTCAAACTGGGTGACAAATCAATGAACCCAAACTCGCCTTCATAAAAGTCCACCATTTTTGATAATTGTTGGAAACCACAATTCAGTGTCCGATTTATTTTTAAAATTACTTTTGGTGTTTTATTTAAAACTCCAAAGCCACTGAAATCAATTATATATTTGATTTCAAATATTTCAAATTCTCGTAAAATGTTGAATCTTTTATATGTGTTTGGAAATATTCCAAATAACACCCCAATATTACTTCTACTATTTTGGAAATAGTTTTGAGCTAGAAATAAAATGAAAACCAAGTCAGAAAAGATAAAACAGAAAATAGGAAAGAAAGAAAAATGGAAAAGGGTTATACCTCACCCATCCTCGCCCGGCCCAGCTCCTGCCCTGTTGTTTACCTCCTGCCAGTCCGCAGCAGGAGGTGGCCGACGCTCCCTCCGGCGTGGCCACGCACCTGTGTGCCTGCCTGGCTGCCTCATCACGCTGGTGTGGAGGAGATAAGATTCCGCAGCCTCTCCCGTGCTCATCCTCTCACCATTCTCCCCCCGCTCTCTCCTCTCTGCGCTGCCATTGTAGCGAGCTCAAGCTCGAGCTCCCTGTCGCTCGAGTCCCTCTCCGTCTTGCCTGAGCCGTGCAAAAGCTCTGCCACGACTCATTGAACCTTCCCAGCGAGCCACTCGAACCCTCGAGCCCTGCATCGAGTTGTCGCCGTCGTCTTCCTAATCGGATCCCCGGAGTTCGCCACCGTCGTTATCCCTCCTCAGTCCATCTCCGAGCTCGATCTCGACGTCCATGCAATCCCAGTGAGCCTAGGAATCTTTCCCCCTCGATTCCTTCCTCTATCACCCGATTCCATCGAAGCCCGACAAGATCCGCCGCGGGAGCTCGTCGCCGGTGACTCTCCGTTGATCGGCTGGTCGTTCTGAAGCTACCAACAGCTTCAGTGCAACGCGTAGATGCTATATCACTACTGAAATTCAGAAATTTGCCGTCTGCCAAAGCGGACGGCAAAGGGTGCAACCACGGACGGCAAAGGCTTTGCCGTCGGTCAGCAGACGGCAAAGTAGACGGTAAAAAAAATCTGGTGAAGAGGTTCTTTGCCGTCTGCTTTCCCAAAGCGGACGGCAAAGAATATTTGCCATGAGGAGGCAAAGGCAAATTAACTGGGACGGCAAAGGGTGCAACGTCCCCGTTAAGTGTTAACGGCATGCCTCCTCCCTTTGCCGTCTGCCTTCCCCCTTTTCCATGTGGGGGCAGACGGCAAAGAGGGGAGAAAGAGGGGGCAGATTCCCCCCTTTGCCGTCTGCATCCCCCCTTTTCCATGTGGGGGCAGACGGCAAAGAGGGGATAGAGAGGGGACAGATTCCCCCCTTTGCCGTCTGCCTTCCGCCCTTTGCCATGTGGGGGCAGATGGCAAAGAGGGGAGAGAGAGGGGGCAGATTCCCCCCTTTGCCGTCTGCCTCCCCCCTTTGCCATGTGGGGGCAGACGGCAAAGAGGGGAACCAGCCCCTTATTTATTTATTTTTTGTTATATCCAGCATTTTTAACAATAATCAGGATATATATATATATATATTTGACATAGATAAATTTCTTTCCGTACTCATAACCATATTAAAATAACCTCTTATATCCAGCTTTCAAGTTGCATCCACGTGCATACAAAGTTTCATATATTACACCAGTTTCATCCACGTGCATTCAAAGTTTCATATATTCATATACTACAATAGTTTCAATACAACCCATGGTACAAGAAATCATGTTCAAGCATTCCATCAATATTTTCCAAGCTTCCCGTGAAGTGAAGGTAATCTGCAAAATGACAAATAAGAAAGTTAGAAGAATAATACTAGATGAAGTAGTGTATATATAGGTTATTTCGGAGAGAAATTAGCAAAGTATAGACCATTTAGGAGCTAACTAAGCTAATTATGTCATTTAGGTGGAACCCTAGCTAACTATAGGTCGTTTCAGAGCTAACTTGGGTAAAATAGGTCATTCCGGAGCAAACTATGCTTATTAAGCCATTTTTGATCTAGCTAGGCTAATTATAGGCCATTTAATACCTAAGTTAGGGGGAATAGGTCATGTTGCAGCGACATAAGCCTTATTATGTCATTTAGGAGAGAACTTAGCTAAGTATAGGTCATTTTTTATTAAATAAACCATTTAGGAGCTAACTAAGCTAATTATGTCATTTAGATGGATAATTAGCCAATTTAGGCTTTGTTGGATGAGTCTAAGCTACGTAGAAGAAGAGAAAGAGAAGAAGAAGTAAAAGAAGGAGGAGGAGGAGGAGGAGGAGAAGGAGAAGGAAGAGGAGAAGAAGAAGAAATGAAGAAGGAGAAGGAGAAGGAGGAAGAAGGAGGAAGAAGAAGGAGAAGGAGGAGCTCCTTCTCCTTCTTCTTCTCCTTCTTCTCCTTCATCTTATCCTCCTCCCTCTCCTTCTTATTCTTCTCCTCTTCTTCTTCTTCCTTCCTTTCATTTTTCCTCTTTCTTCTCCTCTCGTCCCCTTCTTCGGGCTAAATTGGCTAAGAATGCCTTTTTGGAGCTAATTATGTCATTTCGAGGATAATTGGCAAGTATAGGTCATTTTTTATTAAATAGACCATTTAGGAGCTAACTAAGCTAATTATGTCATTTAGATGGATAATTAGCCAATTTAGGCTTTGTTGGATGAGTCTAAGCTACGTAGAAGAAGAGAAAGAGAATAAGAAGTAAAAGAAGGAGGTGGAGGAGGATGAGGAGGAGAAGGAGAAGGAAGAGGAGAAGAAGAAGAAAAGAAGAAGGAGAAGGAGAAGGAGGAAGAAGGAGGAAGAAGAAGGATAAGGAGGAGCTCCTTCTCCTTCTTCTCCTCCTTCTTCTCCTTCTTATTATCCTCCTCCCTCTCCTTCTTCTTCTTCTCCTCTTCTTCTTCTTCCCTCCTTTCATTTTTCCTCTTTCTTCTCCTCTCGTCCCCTTCTTTGGGCTAAATTGGCTAAGAATGCCTTTTTGGAGCTAATTATGTCATTTCGAGGATAATTAGCTAAGTATAGGTCATTTTTTATTAAATAGACCATTTAGGAGCTAACTAAGCTAATTATGTCATTTAGATGGATAATTAGCCAATTTAGGCTTTGTTGGATTAGTCTAAGCTACGTAGAAGAAGAGAAAGAGAAGAAGAAGTAAAAGAAGGAGGAGCAGGAGGAGGAGGAGAAGGAGAAGGAGAAGGAAGAGGAGAAGAAGAAGAAAAGAAGAAGGAGAAGGAGAAGGAGGAAGAAGGATAAAGAAGAAGGAGAAGGAGGAGCTCCTTCTCCTTCTTCTCCTCCTTCTTCTCCTTCTTCTTATCCTCCTCCCTCTCCTTCTTCTTTTCTCCTCTTCTTCTTCTTCCTTCCTTTCATTTTTCCTCTTTCTTCCCCTCTCGTCCCCTTTTTCGGGCTAAATTGGCTAAGAATGCCTTTTTGGAGCTAATTATGTCATTTCGAGGATAATTAGCTAAGTATAGGTCATTTTTTATTAAATAGACCATTTAAGAGCTAACTAAGCTAATTATGTCATTTAGATGGATAATTAGCCAATTTAGGCTTTATTGGATGAGTCTAAGCTACGTAGAAGAAGAGAAAGAGAAGAAGAAGTAAAAGAAGGAGGAGGAGGAGGATGAGGAGGAGAAGGAGAAGGAAGAGGAGAAGAAGAAGAAAAGAAGAAGGAGAAGGAGAAGGAGGAAGAAGGAGGAAGAAGAAGGAGATGGAGGAGCTCCTTCTCCTTCTTCTCCTCCTTCTTCTCCTTCTTATTATCCTCCTCCCTCTCCTTCTTCTTCTTCTCCTCTTCTTCTTCTTCCCTCCTTTCATTTTTCCTCTTTCTTCTCCTCTCGTCCCCTTCTTTGGGCTAAATTGGCTAAGAATGCCTTTTTGGAGCTAATTATGTCATTTCGAGGATAATTAGCTAAGTATAGGTCATTTTTATTAAATAGACCATTTAGGAGCTAACTAAGCTAATTATGTCATTTAGATGGATAATTAGCCAATTTAGGCTTTGTTGGATGAGTCTAAGCTACGTAGAAGAAGAGAAAGAGAAGAAGAAGTAAAAGAAGGAGGAGGAGGAGGATGAGGAGAAGGAGAAGGAAGAGGAGAAGAAGAAGAAAATAAGAAGGAGAAGGAGAAGGACGAAGAAGGAGGAAGAAGAAGGAGAAGGAGGAGCTCCTTCTCCTTCTTCTCCTCCTCCTTCTCCTTCTTATTATCCTCCTCCCTCTCCTTCTTCTTCTTCTCCTCTTCTTCTTCTTCCCTCCTTTCATTTTCCTCTTTCTTCTCCTCTCGTCCCCTTATTTAAGCTAAATTGGCTAAGAATGCCTTTCTGGAGCTAATTATGTCATTTCGAGGATAATTAGCTAAGTATAGGTCATTTTTTATCAAATAGACCATTTAGGAGCTAACTAAGCTAATTATGTCATTTAGATGGATAATTAGCCAATTTAGGCTTTGTTGGATGAGTCTAAGTTACGTAGAAGAAGAGAAAGAGAAGAAGAAGTAAAAGAAGGAGGAGGAGGAGGAGGAGGAGAAGGAGACGGAAGAGGAGAAGAAGAAGAAAAGAAGAAGGAGAAGGAGAAGGAGGAAGAAGGAGGAAGAAGAAGGAGAAGGAGGAGCTCCTTCTCCTTCTTCTCCTCCTTCTTCTCCTTCTTCTTATCCTCCTCCCTCTCCTTCTTATTCTTCTCCTCTTCTTCTTTTTCCTTCCTTTCATTTTTTGTCTTTCTTCTCCTCTCGTCCCCTTCTTCGGGCTAAATTGGCTAAGAATGCCTATTTGGAGCTAATTATGTTAGTTCGAGGATAATTATCTAAGTATAGGTCATTTTTTATTAAATAGACCATTTAGGAGCTAACTAAGCTAATTATGTCATTTAGATGGATAATTAGCCAATTTAGGCTTTGTTGGATGAGTCTAAGCTACGTAGAAGAAGAGAAAGAGAAGAAGAAGTAAAAGAAGGAGGAGGAGGAGGAGGAGGAGAAGGAGAAGGAAGAGGAGAAGAAGAAGAAAAGAAGAAGGAGAAGGAGAAGGAGGAAGAAGGAGGAAGAAGAAGGAGAAGGAGGAGCTCCTTCTCCTTCTTCTCCTCCTCCTTCTCCTTCTTATTATCCTCCTCCCTCTCCTTCTTCTTCTTCTCCTCTTCTTCTTCTTCCTTCCTTTCATTTTTCCTCTTTCTTCTCCTCTCATCCCCTTCTTCGGGCTAAATTGGCTAAGAATGCCTTTTCGGAGCTAATTATGTCATTTCGAGGATAATTAGCTAAGTATAGGTCATTTTTTATTAAATAGACCATTTAGGAGCTAACTAAGCTAATTATGTCATTTAGATGGATAATTAGCCAATTTAGGCTTTGTTGGATGAGTGTAAGCTACGTAGAAGAAGAGAAAGAGAAGAAGAAGTAAAAGAAGGAGGAGGAGGAGGAGGAGGAGGAGAAGGAGAAGGAAGAGGAGAAGAAGAAGAAAAGAAGAAGGAGAAGGAGAAGGAGGAAGAAGGATGAAGAAGAAGGAGAAGGAGGAGCTCCTTCTCCTTCTTCTCCTCCTTCTTCTCCTTCTTCTTATCCTCCTCCCTCTCCTTCTTCTTCTTCTCCTCTTCTTCTTCTTCCTTCCTTTCATTTTTCGTCTTTCTTCCCCTCTCGTCCCCTTTTTCGGGCTACATTGGCTAAGAATTCCTTTTTGGAGCTAATTATGTCATTTCGAGGATAATTAGCTAATTATAGGTCATTTTTTTTATTAAATAGACCATTTAAGAGCTAACTAAGCTAATTATGTCATTTAGATCGATAATTAGCCAATTTAGGCTTTGTTGGATAAGTCTAAGCTACGTAGAAGAAGAGAAAGAGAAGAAGAAGTAAGAGAAGGAGGAGGAGGAGGATGAGGAGGAGAAGGAGAAGGAAGAGGAGAAGAAGAAGAAAAGAAGAAGGAGAAGGAGAAGGAGGAAGAAGGAGGAGGAAGAAGGAGAAGGAGGAGCTCCTTCTCCTTCTTCTCCTTCTTATTATCCTCCTCCCTCTCCTTCTTCTTCTTCTCCTCTTCTTCTTCTTCCCTCCATTCATTTTTCCTCTTTCTTCTCCTCTCGTCCCCTTCTTTGGGCTAAATTGGCTAAGAATGCCTTTTTGGAGCTAATTATGTCATTTCGAGGATAATTAGCTAAGAATAGGTCATTTTTTATTAAATAGACCATTTAGGAGCTAACTAAGCTAATTATGTCATTTAGATGGATAATTAGCCAATTTAGGCTTTGTTGGATGAGTCTAAGCTACGTAGAAGAAGAGAAAGAGAAGAAGAAGTAAAAGAAGGAGGAGGAGGAGGAGGTGGAGAAGGAGACGGGAGAGGAGAAGAAGAAGAAAATAAGAAGGAGAAGGAGAAGGAGGAAGAAGGAGGAAGAAGAAGGAGAAGGAGGCTCCTTCTCCTTCTTCTCCTCCTTCTTCTCCTTCTTCTTATCCTCCTCCCTCTCCTTCTTATTCTTCTCCTCTTCTTCTTCTTCCTTCCTTTCATTTTTCCTCTTTCTTCTCCTCTCGTCCCCTTCTTCGGGCTAAATTGGCTAAGAATGCCTTTTTGGAGCTAATTATGTCATTTCGAGGATAATTAGCTAAGTATAGGTCATTTTTTATTAAATAGACCATTTAGGAGCTAACTAAGCTAATTATGTCATTTAGATGGATAATTAGCCAATTTAGGCTTTGTTGGATGAGTCTAAGCAACGTAGAAGAAGAGAAAGAGAAGAAGAAGTAAAAGAAGGAGGAGGAGGGGGATGAGGAGGAGAAGGAGAAGGAAGAGGAGAAGAAGAAGTAAAGAAGAAGGAGAAGGAGAAGGAGGAAGAAGAAGGAGAAGTAGGAGCTCCTTCTCCTTCTTCTCCTCCTTCTTCTCCTTCTTATTATCCTCCTCCCTCTCCTTCTTCTTCTTCTCCTCTTCTTCTTCTTCCTTCCTTTCATTTTTCCTCTTTCTTCTCCTCAAGTCCCCTTCTTCGCGCTAAATTGGCTAAGAATGCCTTTTTGGAGCTAATTATGTCATTTCGAGGATAATTAGCTAAGTATAGGTTATTTTTTATTAAATAGACCATTTAGGATCTAACTAAGCTAATTATGTCATTTAGATGGATAATTAGCCAATTTAGGCTTTGTTGGATGAGTCTAAGCTACGTAGAAGAAGAGAAAGAGAAGAAGAAGTAAAAGAAGGAGGAGGAGGAGGAGGAGGAGAAGGAGAAGGAAGAGGAGAAGAAGAAGAAAAGAAGAAGGAGAAGGAGAAGGAGGAAGAAGGATGAAGAAGAAGGAGAAGGAGGAGCTCCTTCTCCTTCTTCTCCTCCTTCTTCTCCTTCTTCTTATCCTCCTCCCTCTCCTTCTTCTTCTTCTCCTCTTCTTCTTCTTCCTTCCTTTCATTTTTCCTCTTTCTTCCCCTCTCGTCCCCTTTTTCGGGCTAAATTGGCTAAGAATACCTTTTTGGAGCTAATTATGTCATTTCGAGGATAATTAGCTAAGTATAGGTCATTTTTTATTAAATAGACCATTTAAGAGCTAACTAAGCTAATTATGTCATTTAGATGGATAATTAGCCAATTTAGGCTTTGTTGGATGAGTCTATGCTACGTAGAAGAAGAGAAAGAGAAGAAGAAGTAAAATAAGGAGGAGGAGGAGGAGAAGGAGAAGGAAGAGGAGAAGAAGAAGAAATGAAGAAGGAGAAGGAGAAGGAGGAAGAAGGAGGAAGAAGAAGGAGAAGGAGGAGCTCCTTCTCCTTCTTCTTCTCCTTCTTCTCCTTCATCTTATCCTCCTCCCTCTCCTTCTTATTCTTCTCCTCTTCTTCTTCTTCCTTCCTTTCATTTTTCCTCTTTCTTCTCCTCTCGTCCCCTTCTTCGGGCTAAATTTGATAAGAATGCCTTTTTGGAGCTAATTATGTCATTTCGAGGATAATTAGCTAAGTATAGGTCATTTTTTATTAAATAGACCATTTAGGAGCTAACTTAACTAATTATGTCATTTAGATGGATAATTAGCTAATTTAGGCTTTGTTGGATGAGTCTAAGCTACGTAGAAGAAGAGAAAGAGAAGAAGAAGTAAAAGAAGGAGGAGGAGGAGGAGGAGAAGTAGGAGAAGGAAGAGGAGAAGAAGAAGAAAAGAAGAAGGAGAAGGAGAAGGAGAAAGATGGAGGAAGAAGAAGGATAAGGAGGAGCTCCTTCTCTTTCTTCTCCTCCTTCTTATCCTCCTCCCTCACCTTCTTCTTCTTCTTCTCTTCTTCTTCTTTCTTCCTTTCATTTTTCGTCTTTCTTCCCCTCTCGTCCCCTTCTTCGGGCTAAATTGGCTAAGAATGCCTTTTTGGAGCTAATTATGTCATTTCGAGGATAATTAGCTAATTATAGGTCATTTTTTATTAAATAGACCATTTACGAGCTAACTAAGCTAATTATGTCATTTAGATGGATAATTAGCCAATTTAGGCTTTGTTGGATGAGTCTAAGCTACGTAGAAGAAGAGAAAGAGAAGAAGAAGTAAAAGAAGGAGGAGGAGGAGCAGGAGGAGGAGAAGGAGAAGGAAGAGGAGAAGAATAAGAAATGAAGAAGGAGAAGGAGAAGGAGGAAGAAGGAGGAAGAAGAAGGAGAAGGAGGAGCTCCTTCTCCTTCTTCTCCTCCTTCTTCTCCTTCATCTTATCCTCCTCCCTCTCCTTCTTATTCTTCTCCTCTTCTTCTTCTTCCTTCCTTTCATTTTTCCTCTTTCTTCTCCTCTCGTCCCCTTCTTCGGGCTAAATTGCCTAAGAATGCCTTTTTGGAGCTAATTATGTCATTTCGAGGATAATTAGCTAAGTATAGGTTATTTTTTATTAAATAGACCATTTAGGAGCTAACTAAGCTAATTATGTCATTTAGATGGATAATTAGCCAATTTAGGCTTTGTTGCATGAGTCTAAGCTACGTAGAAGAAGAGAAAGAGAAGAAGAAGTAAAAGAAGGAGGAGGAGGAGGATGAGGAGGAGAAGGAGAAGGAAGAGGAGAAGAAGAAGAAAAGAAGAAGGAGAAGGAGAAGGAGGAAGAAGGAGGAAGAAGAAGGAGAAGGAGGAGCTCCTTCTCCTTCTTCTCCTCCTTCTTCTCCTTCTTATTATCCTCCTCCCTCTCCTTCTTCTTCTTCTCCTCTTCTTCTTCTTCCCTCCTTTCATTTTTCCTCTTTCTTCTCCTCCGTCCCCTTCTTTGGGCTAAATTGGCTAAGAATGCCTTTTTGGAGCTAATTATGTCATTTCGAGGATAATTATCTAAGTATAGGTCATTTTTTATTAAATAGACCATTTAGGAGCTAACTAAGCTAATTATGTCATTTAGATGGATAATTAGCCAATTTAGGCTTTGCTGGATGAGTCTAAGCTACGTAGAAGAAGAGAAAGAGAAGAAGAAGTAAAAGAAGGAGGAGGAGGAGGAGGAGGAGACGGAAGAGGAGAAGAAGAAGAAAAGAAGAAGGAGAAGGAGAAGGAGGAAGAAGGAGGAAGAAGAAGGAGAAGGAGGAGCTCCTTCTCCTTCTTCTCCTCCTTCTTCTCCTTCTTCTTATCCTCCTCCCTCTCCTTCTTATTGTTCTCCTCTTCTTCTTCTTCCTTCCTTTCATTTTTCCTCTTTCTTCTCCTCTCGTCCCCTTCTTCGGGCTAAATTGGCTAAGAATGCCTTTTTGGAGCTAATTATGTCATTTCGAGGATAATTAACTAAGTATAGGTCATTTTTTATTAAATAGACCATTTAGGAGCTAACTAAGCTAATTATGTCATTTAGATGGATAATTAGCCAATTTAGGCTTTGTTGGATGAGTCTAAGCTACGTAGAAGAAGAGAAAGAGAAGAAGAAGTAAAAGAAGGAGGAGGAGGAGGATGAGGAGGAGAAGGAGAAGGAAGAGGAGAAGAAGAAGAAAAGAAGAAGGAGAAGGAGAAGGAGGAAGAAGGAGGAAGAAGAAGGAGAAGGAGGAGCTCCTTCTCCTTCTTCTCCTCCTTCTCCTTCTTATTATCCTCCTCCCTCTCCTTCTTCTTCTTCTCCTCTTCTTCTTCTTCCCTCCTTTCATTTTTCCTCTTTCTTCTCCTCTCGTCCCCTTCTTCGGGCTAAATTGGCTAAGAATGCCTTTTTGGAGCTAATTATGTCATTTCGAGGATAATTAGCTAAGTATAGGTCATTTTTTATTAAATAGACCATTTAGGAGCTAACTAAGCTAATTATGTCATTTAGATGGATAATTAGCCAATTTAGGCTTTGTTGGATGAGTCTAAGCTACGTAGAAGAAGGGAAAGAGAAGAAGAAGTAAAAGAAGGAGGAGGAGGAGGAGGAGGAGGAGAAGGAGAAGGAAGAGGAGAAGATGAAGAAAAGAAGAAGGAGAAGGAGAAGGAGGAAGAAGGAGGAAGAAGAAGGAGAAGGAGGAGCTCCTTCTCCTTCTTCTCCTCCTTCTTCTCCTTCTTCTTATCCTCCTCCCTCTCCTTCTTCTTCTTCTCCTCTTCTTCTTCTTCCTTCCTTTCATTTTTCCTCTTTCTTCTCCTCTCGTCCCCTTCTTTGGGATAAATTGGCTAAGAATGCCTTTTTGGAGCTAATTATGTCATTTCGAGGATAATTAGCTAAGTATAGGTCATTTTTTTAATAAATAGACCATTTAGGGGCTAACTAAGCTAATTATGTCATTTATATGGATAATTAGCCAATTTAGGCTTTGTCGGATGACTCTAAGCTACGTAGAAGAAGAGAAAGAGAAGAAGAAGTAAAAGAAGGAGGAGGAGGAGGAGGAGGAGAAGGAGAAGGAAGAGGAGAAGAAGAAGAAATGAAGAAGGAGAAGGAGAAGGAGGAAGAAGGAGGAAGAAGAAGGAGAAGGAGCTCCTCCTTCTCCTTCTTCTCCTCCTTCTTCTCCTTCATCTTATCCTCCTCCCTCTCCTTCTTATTCTTCTCCTCTTCTTCTTCTTCCTTCCTTTCATTTTTCCTCTTTCTTCTCCTCTCGTCCCCTTCTTCGGGCTAAATTGGCTAAGAATGCCTTTTTGGAGCTAATTATGTCATTTCGAGGATAATTAGCTAAGTAGAGGTCATTTTTTATTAAATAGACCATTTAGGAGCTCACTAAGCTAATTATGTCATTTAGATGGATAATTAGCCAATTTAGGCTTTGTTGGATGAGTCTAAGCTACATAGAAGAAGAGAAAGAGAAGAAGAAGTAAAAGAAGGAGGAGGAGGAGGATGAGGAGGAGAAGGAAAAGGAAGAGGAGAAGAAGAAGAAAAGAAGAAGGAGAAGGAGAAGGAGGAAGAAGGAGGAAGAAGAAGGAGAAGGAGGAGCTCCTTCTCCTTCTTCTCCTCCTTCTTCTCCTTCTTATTATCCTCCTCCCTCTCCTTCTTCTTCTTCTCCTCTTCTTCTTCTTCCCTCCTTTCATTTTTCCTCTTTCTTCTCCTCTCGTCCCCTTCTTCGGGCTAAATTGGCTAAGAATGCCTTTTTGGAGCTAATTATTTCATTTCGAGGATAATTAGCTAAGTATAGGTCATTTTTTATTAAATAGACCAATTAGGAGCTAACTGAGCTAATTATGTCATTTAGATGGATAATTAGCCAATTTAGGCTTTGTTGGATGAGTCTAAGCTACGTAGAAGAAGAGAAAGAGAAGAAGAAGTAAAAGGAGGAGGAGGAGGAGGAGGAGGAGAAGGAGAAGGAAGAGGAGAAGAAGAAGAAAAGAAGAAGTAGAAGGAGAAGGAGGAAGAAGGAGGAATAAGAAGGAGAAGGCGGAGCTCCTTCTCCTTCTTGTCCTCCTTCTTCTCCGTCTTCTTATCCTCCTCCCTCTCCTTCTTCTTCTCCTCCTCTTCTTCTTCTTCCTTCCTTTCATTTTTCCTCTTTCTTCTCCTCTCGTCCCCTTCTTTGGGCTAAATTGGCTAAGAGTGCCTTTTTGGAGCTAGTTATGTCATTTCGAGGATAATTAGCTAAGTATAGGTCATTTTTTTATTAAATAGACCATTTAGGAGCTAACTAAGCTAATTATGTCATTTAGATGGATAATTAGCCAATTTAGGCTTTGTTGGATGAATCTAAGCTACGTAGAAGAAGAGAAAGAGAAGAAGAAGTTAAAGAAGGAGGAGGAGGAGGAGGAGAAGGAGAAGGAAGAGGAGAAGAAGAAGAAATGAAGATGGAGAAGGAGAAGGAGGAGGAAGGAGGAAGAAGAAGGAGAAGGAGGAGCTCCTTCTCCTTCTTCTCCTCCTCCTTCTCCTTTATCTTATCCTCCTCCCTCTCCTTCTTATTCTTCTCCTCTTCTTCTTCTTCCTTCCTTTCATTTTTCCTCTTTCTTCTCCTCTCGTCCCCTTCTTCGGGCTAAATTGGCTAAGAATGCCTTTTTGGAGCTAATTATGTCATTTCGAGGATAATTCGCTAAGTATAGGTCATTTTTTATTAAATAGACCATTTAGGAGCTAACTAAGCTAATTATGTCATTTAGATGGATAATTGGCCAATTTAAGCTTTTTTGGATGAGTCTAAGCTACGTAGAAGAAGAGAAAGAGAAGAAGAAGTAAAAGGAGGAGGAGGAGGATGAGGAGGAGAAGGAGAAGGAAGAGGAGAAGAAGAAGAAAAGAAGAAGGAGAAGGAGGAAGAAGGAGGAAGAAGAAGGAGAAGGAGGAGCTCCTTCTCCTTCTTCTCCTCCTTCTTCTCCTTCTTATTATCCTCCTCCCTCTCCTTCTTGTTCGTCTCCTCTTCTTCTTCTTCCCTCCTTTCATTTTTCCTCTTTCTTCTCCTCTCGTCCCCTTCTTCGGGCTAAATTGGCTAAGAATGCCTTTTTGGAGCTAATTATGTCATTTCGAGGATAATTAGCTAAGTATAGGTCATTTTTTATTAAATAGAGCATTTAGGAGCTAACTAAGCTAATTATGTCATTTAGATGGATAATTAGCCAATTTAGGCTTTGTTGGATGAGTCTAAGCTACGTAGAAGAAGAGAAAGAGAAGAAGAAGTAAAAGAAGGAGGAGGAGGAGGAGGAGGAGGAGAAGGAGAAGGAAGAGGAGAAGAAGAAGAATAGAAGAAGGAGAACGAGAAGGAGGAAGAATGAGGAAGAAGAAGGAGAAGGAGGAGCTCCTTCTCCTTCCTCTCCTCCTTCTTCTCCTTCTTATTATCCTCCTCCCTCTCCTTCTTTTTCTTCTCCTCTTCTTCTTCTTCCTTCCTTTCATTTTTCCTCTGTCTTCTCCTCTCGTCCCCTTCTTCGGGCTAAATTGGCTAAGAATGCCTTTTTGGAGCTAATTATGTCATTTCGAGGATAATTAGCTAAGTATAGGTCATTTTTTATTAAATAGACCATTTAGGAGCTAACTAAGCTAATTATGTCATTTAGATGGATAATTAGCCAATTTAGGCTTTGTTGGATGAGTCTAAGCTACGTAGAAGAAGAGAAAGAGAAGAAGAAGTAAAAGGAGAAGGAGGAGGAGGAGGAGGAGAAGGAGAAGGAAGAGGAGAAGAAGAAGAAAAGAAGAAGAAGAAGGAGAAGGAGGAAGAAGGAGGAAGAAGACGGAGAAGGAGGAGCTCCTTCTCCTTCTTCTCCTCCTTCTTCTCCTTCTTCTTATCCTCCTCCCTCTCCTTCTTCTTCTTCTCCTCTTCTTCTTCTTCCTCCGTTTCATTTTTCCTCTTTCTTCTCCTCTCGTCCCGTTCTTCGGGCTAAATTTGCTAAGAATGCCTTTTTGGAGCTAATTATGTCATTTCGAGGATAATTAGCTAAGTATAGGTCATTTTTTATTAAATAGACCACTTAGGAGCTAACTTAACTAATTATGTCATTTAGATGGATAATTAGCCAATTTAGGCTTTGTTGGATGAGTCTAAGCTACGTAGAAGAAGAGAAAGAGAAGAAGAAGTAAAACAAGGAGGAGGAGGAGGAGAAGGAGAAGGAAGAGGAGAAGAAGAAGAAAAGAAGAAGGAGAAGGAGAAGGAGGAAGAAGGAGGAAGAAGAAGGAGAAGGAGGAGCTCCTTCTCCTTCTTCTCCTTCTTCTTATCCTCCTCCCTCTCCTTCTTATGCTTCTCCTCTTTTTCTTCTTCCTTCCTTTCATTTTTCCTCTTTCTTCTCCTCCCGTCCCCTTCTTCAGGCTAAATTGGCTAAGAATGACTTTTTGGAGCTAATTATGTCATTTCGAGGATAATTAGCTAAGTATAGGTCATTTTTTATTAAATAGACCATTTAGGAGCTAACTAAGCTAATTATGTCATTTAGATGGATAATTAGCCAATTTAGGCTTTGTTGGATGAGTCTAAGCTACGTAGAAGAAGAGAAAGAGAAGAAGAAGTAAAAGAAGGAGGAGGAGGAGGAGGAGGAGAAGGAGAAGGAAGAGGAGAAGAAGAATAGAAGAAGAAGGAGAAGGAGAAGGAGGAAGAAGGAGGAAGAAGAAGGAGAAGGAGGAGCTCCTTCTCCTTCTTCTCCTCATTCTTCTCCTTCTTCTTATCCTCCTCCCTCTCCTTCTTATTCTTCTCCTCTTCTTCTTCCTTCCTTTCATTTTTCCTCTTTCTTCTCCTCTCGTCCCCTTCTTCGGGCTAAATTGGCTAAGAATGCCTTTTTGGAGCTAATTATGTCATTTCGAGGATAATTAGCTAAGTATAGGTCATTTTTTATTAAATAGACCATTTAGGAGCTAACTAAGCTAATTATGTAATTTAGATGGATAATTAGCCAATTTAGGCTTTGTTGGATGAGTCTAAGCTACGTAGAAGAAGAGAAAGAGAAGAAGAAGTAAAAGAAGGAGGAGGAGGAGGATGAGGAGGAGAAGGAGAAGGAAGAGGAGAAGAAGAAAAGAAGAAGGAGAAGGAGGAAGAAGGAGGAAGAAGGAGGAGAAGGAGGAGCTCCTTCTCCTTCTTCTCCTCCTTCTTCTCCTTCTTCTTATCCTCCTCCCTCTCCTTCTTCTTCTCCTCTTCTTCTTCTTCCTTCCTTTCATTTTTCCTCTTTCTTCTCCTCTCGTCCGCTTCTTCGGGCTAAATTGGCTAAGAATGACATTTTGGAGCTAGTTATGTCATTTCGAGGATAATTAGCTAAGTATAGGTCATTTTTTATTAAATAGGTCATTGTGGAGCTAACTAAGCTAATTATGTCATTTGGATGGATAATTAGCCAATTTAGGCGTTGTTGGATGAGTCTAAGCTACATAGAAGAAGAGAAAGAGAAGAAGAAGTAAAAGAAGGAGGAGGAGGAGGAGGAGGAGGAGGAGAAGGAGAAGGAAGAGGAGAAGAAGAAGATAAGAAGGTGAAGGAGGAAGAAGGAGGAGAAGGAGGATGTCCTTCTCCTTCTTCTCCTCCTTCTTCTCCTTCTTCTTATCCTCCTCCCTCTCCTTCTTCTTCTTCTCCTCTTCTTCTTCTTCCTTCCTTTCATTTTTCCTCTTTCTTCTCCTCTCGTCCCCTTCTTCGGGCTAAATTGGCTAAGAATGCCTTTTTGGAGCTAATTATGTCATTTCAAGGATAATTAGCTAAGTATAGGTCATTTTTCATTAAATAGAGCGTTTAGGAGCTAACTAAGCTAATTATGTCATTTAGATGGATAATTAGCCAATTTAGGCTTTGTTGGATGAGTCTAAGCTACGTAGAAGAAGAGAAAGAGAAGAAGAAGTAAAAGAAGGAGGAGGAGGAGGAGGAGGAGGAGAAGGAGAAGGAAGAGGAGAAGAAGAAGAATAGAAGAAGGAGAACGAGAAGGAGGAAGAATGAGGAAGAAGAAGGAGAAGGAGGAGCTCCTTCTCCTTCCTCTCCTCCTTCTTCTCCTTCTTATTATCCTCCTCCCTCTCCTTCTTTTTCTTCTCCTCTTCTTCTTCTTCCTTCCTTTCATTTTTCCTCTGTCTTCTCCTCTCGTCCCCTTCTTCGGGCTAAATTGGCTAAGAATGCCTTTTTGGAGCTAATTATGTCATTTCGAGGATAATTAGCTAAGTATAGGTCATTTTTTATTAAATAGACCATTTAGGAGCTAACTAAGCTAATTATGTCATTTAGATGGATAATTAGCCAATTTAGCCTTTGTTGGATGAGTCTAAGCTACGTAGAAGAAGAGAAAGAGAAGAAGAAGTAAAAGGAGAAGGAGGAGGAGGAGGAGGAGAAGGAGAAGGAAGAGGAGAAGAAGAAGAAAAGAAGAAGGAGAAGGAGAAGGAGGAAGAAGGAGGAAGAAGAAGGAGAAGGAGGAGCTCCTTCTCCTTCTTCTCCTCCTTCTTCTCCTTCTTCTTATCCTCCTCCCTCTCCTTCTTCTTCTTCTCCTCTTCTTCTTCTTCCTCCGTTTCATTTTTCCTCTTTCTTCTCCTCTCGTCCCGTTCTTCGGGCTAAATTTGCTAAGAATGCCTTTTTGGAGCTAATTATGACATTTCGAGGATAATTAGCTAAGTATAGGTCATTTTTTATTAAATAGACCACTTAGGAGCTAACTTAACTAATTATGTCATTTAGATGGATAATTAGCCAATTTAGGCTTTGTTGGATGAGTCTAAGCTACGTAGAAGAAGAGAAAGAGAAGAAGAAGTAAAAGAAGGAGGAGGAGGAGGAGAAGGAGAAGGAAGAGGAGAAGAAGAAGAAAAGAAGAAGGAGAAGGAGAAGGAGGAAGAAGGAGGAAGAAGAAGGAGAAGGAGGAGCTCCTTCTCCTTCTTCTCCTTCTTCTTATCCTCCTCCCTCTCCTTCTTATGCTTCTCCTCTTTTTCTTCTTCCTTCCTTTCATTTTTCCTCTTTCTTCTCCTCCCGTCCCCTTCTTCAGGCTAAATTGGCTAAGAATGACTTTTTGGAGCTAATTATGTCATTTCGAGGATAATTAGCTAAGTATAGGTCATTTTTTATTAAATAGACCATTTAGTAGCTAACTAAGCTAATTATGTCATTTAGATGGATAATTAGCCAATTTAGGCTTTGTTGGATGAGTCTAAGCTACGTAGAAGAAGAGAAAGAGAAGAAGAAGTAAAAGAAGGAGGAGGAGGAGGAGGAGGAGAAGGAGAAGGAAGAGGAGAAGAAGAAGAGAAGAAGAAGGAGAAGGAGAAGGAGGAAGAAGGAGGAAGAAGAAGGAGAAGGAGGAGCTCCTTCTCCTTCTTCTCCTCATTCTTCTCCTTCTTCTTATCCTCCTCCCTCTCCTTCTTATTCTTCTCCTCTTCTTCTTCCTTCCTTTCATTTTTCCTCTTTCTTCTCCTCTCGTCCCCTTCTTCGGGCTAAATTGGCTAAGAATGCCTTTTTGGAGCTAATTATGTCATTTCGAGGATAATTAGCTAAGTATAGGTCATTTTTTATTTAATAGACCATTTAGGAGCTAACTAAGCTAATTATGTAATTTAGATGGATAATTAGCCAATTTAGGCTTTGTTGGATGAGTCTAAGCTACGTAGAAGAAGAGAAAGAGAAGAAGAAGTAAAAGAAGGAGGAGGAGGAGGATGAGGAGGAGAAGGAGAAGGAAGAGGAGAAGAAGAAAAGAAGAAGGAGAAGGAGGAAGAAGGAGGAAGAAGGAGGAGAAGGAGGAGCTCCTTCTCCTTCTTCTCCTCCTTCTACTCCTTCTTCTTATCCTCCTCCCTCTCCTTCTTCTTCTCCTCTTCTTCTTCTTCCTTCCTTTCATTTTTCCTCTTTCTTCTCCTCTCGTCCGCTTCTTTGGGCTAAATTGGCTAAGAATGACATTTTGGAGCTAGTTATGTCATTTCGAGGATAATTAGCTAAGTATAGGTCATTTTTTATTAAATAGGTCATTTTGGAGCTAACTAAGCTAATTATGTCATTTGGATGGATAATTAGCCAATTTAGGCGTTGTTGGATGAGCCTAAGCTACATAGAAGAAGAGAAAGAGAAGAAGAAGTAAAAGAAGGAGGAGGAGGAGGAGGAGGAGGAGGAGAAGGAGAAGGAAGAGGAGAAGAAGAAGATAAGAAGGAGAAGGAGGAAGAAGGAGGAGAAGGAGGATGTCCTTCTCCTTCTTCTCCTCCTTCTTCTCCTTCTTCTTATCCTCCTCCCTCTCCTTCTTCTTCTTCTCCTCTTCTTCTTCTTCCTTCCTTTCATTTTTCCTCTTTCGTCTCCTCTTGTCCCCTTCTTCGGGGTAAATTGGCTAAGAATGCCTTTTTGGAGCTAATTATGTCATTTCGAGAATAATTAGCTAAGTATAGGTCATTTTTTATTAAATAGGTCATTTTGGAGCTAACTAAGCTAATTATGTCATTTCGAGGATAATTAGCTAAGTATAGGTCATTTTTTATTAAATAGGTCATTTTGGTGCTAACTAAGCTAATTATGTCATCTAGCTATCTTTTACTAAAACACTAGAAATAACATACCTAAGTTAGGGTCAAGCACGGTGGCTCTGGCTTGTTTCACCTGGAGAAGGCTGCCCTGGAGAAGGCTCGACTGTAGAATGGTCGTGCGATGCGTTTCGGGACATATTCTGCACCAAACATCGTTTTCAATGTGTAGTTAGCATGAGGACACTCTTAAGATCACTCCACTGAAATGAAACTCACCGTCCCCGCCACGTTAATGACTGGCATCGGCGGAGGGACTTGGCCATTCTTCTCGCACATAGACTGTACATTTGGTTTCGACAAGTCAAACTTTTTATTTATTAATGAAACGGACATTAAAATGCAAGATTTGAAATAACATGAAGAAGAAACTTACCACGAAGAGCTCGTATATGTCCCTGGTAGACGCATCATTCCGTGTCCTCTCCGCCTCCACCAATCCAGTCGTCCTCTCCTCCAGCTCCCTAATTTCCTTATCCTTCTCCACCATAGCCACCCGCATTGTCTCTCTCTCTTTCTGAATAGCAGCCTACAACAAAACTCATTGTTAGCAATTTAATCATATTGGTTCCAATGCACAACATAATGCAGAAAGATAGTTGAGTCCATTAAACTAACCTCGATGGCGAGCTCGACTGGCCGTGGACGACGTGTTATCTCCAGACAAGAGCTCGTTTGGCGTGCCTTTATCTGCCGGAGAGAGCTAGGACAACGTATAAGGCCGTCTCCTATGGCGATCGAGCCATGGGGCCTCCCGTTGCCAGCTATCATCACCAGCTCTGGATCAATAGGCTCCTCGCTCGGGTTAAAGTCCTCCCCTTTCCTCGCCTTCCCGTGATCTCTGTACTTCACGAGCTTGTCGTGGGAGGAGATGTTGGTGAAGTTTTCTGGATGCTCGAGGTCAGACTCAGAGAATGCCTTGACCTTCTTGTACGAGGCAGTATGGGCCATCGCATACAGGTCGTACATCTGTGGCGCCTCCGTCTTATTGTGACGCGCCTGAAAGAGAGAGAGAGATGAAAATTGTATTGGTAAAGGGCTCAAGATAGCATTAAGAATGAATTGCATGAGGCATGAAGCAAACCACATACCCAGTTCTCGCCAAATTGGATTAAGTTGACGCTCCCTTGATGGTGTGGCACGCCAACCATTTTGCCACGCCTCTCCTTGGCGTTGTTGTGGCTGGCCTCCCACGTTTCGGAGCACCACTGATCCACCAAGGCCTCCCAACAATCCATCTTATCCACACACCATCTCGGGGGCACCTAAGTTAATAAAGAGAAATTTGAGGGCGTAAGAACCAAATCAAGGAAACTAACTACAAAGCTTTAATAATATGTAATTACCTTCATGTAATGCTCCTTCTCCATCTTAGCATCACGACACTTCGCCTTGTCAAGCCTAATACGCTGCGTGGCATAGTAGTCTCGAACAGCCTGCACCCGAGCCTCGTGCCGAAAGTTTTGAAGTGGGCGGCGACATTCGGTTTCGGTAACCTTTGCCGCGTCCTCCTCGTATCCCTCCTCACACCTGTAGTAGGTCTGCAAACGATACAACACCAATTAGTACAATAAATAGCTATGGTTGATTTATAATTGTGTGAAAGAGAAATTACCCAGAACTTTCGGATCACCATGTCCGCCCTCGTGTCACACAAAACAACGTCGATCTCCACCTCCGGCGAGGCCGGGGCACCCAAGTAGTGCTCCCAGGTCATTCCTACCTCTCGCTCCCAACCGGGCAACGTAACAAACCCTGGGAAGTTTTGACGGCAAAGAACACCAAGGACGTTGTTGGGCTTGCGGACACCCTTGGCAGCAATCCAACCCCTACAGTATGACAAATTAAAGCCAAAACATTAGATATTTGAGAAAACGCGAAGGCAAAAGGTTAAATAAGAGTAAATTAACTTACTTGTCCCCATTTGGCCTAATCGACCACCTCTGCTCGGGGGTCGCTGGCACGAGCGGGAGCCCCGAACTACCACGCTGGTAGACGGTAGCCCCCTCACCCAGCTGCTCGTCACTACCAGCATGGCCACTTGCCTCAGGCCAGATATCCCACTGGGTCTCTTGGGACGTACCCTCATCCCTGCTTTGCTCCAGAGTCGCCTGGAAGGAAGCCTCTGGGACACGAGTCTCATGGGTCGAAGGCTCGTCGAGCTGAGGCCCGTCGACCCGAGGCTCGTGAACCGGAGACCGTGTAGCCTCCACCTCAGACGAATCCACCCTAGAAGTCCTGTGCTCAGGTGAATCAGCTTGGGGTGGTGGCGAAGACCGTGTAGCCCTACCTCTCCCGCGGCCACGTGTACCTTTAGTACAACACAAATACCAACATGAGTAATAAAATGTATATAAATACCAATATGCATACAACATGAGTACAACATAAATGCCAACGTGAATACAACATGTACCTTTAGTACCTCTCGGCTTCGCGGGGGGTCGACCTCCTCTCACGGGGGCGCTCCTTGCAAAGTAGAGAGCAACAATCTCCGAAGAGGCGAGGCAGGATGGAAGTACCCATCCCATCACCCGCCGACGAAGAAGCAGCCACGGAGTGCTTTCGACCCTTTCCCACCATCTTTCAACACCTGTCATGACAAAGAGTAAATGAAATTAGTAAAACATAAATACCAACAGGAGTAACAAAATGTATATAATTTAAGTGTATCATCGTCATAAATACCAACATGACTAATAAAAATTGAATACCTAACATGAACTCAAACTTTATATATAATATAATAGTTGAATACCTGACATGAACTAATAACAATCGTCCTCGTCTATATATGCTTCGGGGTCAATAAATGCATCATGATCATCACTATCATCAATAAATGCATCATCATCATCACTATCACGAAGAACATGTGGAAGGCCACCATTATGTAATCGGTCAAGAAGTGACAGGTCATCCGCAGCAGTAACCTCTTCTTCTTCCAGCTCTTCCTGTTCGGGCTCAGGGGTTAATACGGATTCACTGTCGCTGTCTACTTCAATGTTCTGGGGTGAAGTAGAGCGGTTCTTGAAACGTTTCTTGGACATACGTGTTTCTTGGAAGAATTCTCCTTCATATGTGTCTGGGTTAATATGAGGTTCGTAATCCTCTTCATTGAGGGTAGGTGGTCTAAAATGTGGTGGCACTTCATAAACGACATCCCAACCTTTGAGATTTGGATCAGTTTGGCAGTCCCACAGTAGATAGAAAACTTGTGTCTCCTGTTGAGCCGTAATATAGACATCGGGAACATCTAAGTGGGTGTTTTGGTTGATTTCGACTAGTCCTATATGTTCATGAGTCCTTCTAGTCTCCTCGGCTCAAACCAATAACATTTGAAGACTACGACGGTCGGTGGGTTTTCACCATAGAATAGAAGTTCATAAATTGCTTCAACTCTTCCATAATACTCGGTGTCTCCTTCGCCGATAGCAGAGACAGAACAATTTGTAGTCTTTAGGTCGGGCATAGATAGTTCTTTGCCAAAGGTACAAAAGTGATACCCGTTGATGTTGTATTTGTCAAATGAATGGACCTTATAGTCAAAACCATTAGCGACAGGTCTCAACTCGGCGTCCATAGACTCTGCATCAGCCTACAAGTTTAATACGAAAGAATGGATGCATTAGCCGCAAATTAGACCAATAAATCAAATGGGCCCTTAATGGTAATAAATTACCCTTTGTTTGAACCAAGAGATGAAACCGGGATAGTCGCCTCCATGCTTTGTGAGAAGCTCATACTTTTGGACGGAATCCTTTTCGATGACCGCTCCATCCGAGAATTCGGCAACGTATCGACTATATCAAATATCCGGGAATAAGAGAAGTTCAAAGCAATTAGAAGTTGCGGAAGAATAAATTACCGAGAACTTACTCGATGTACGGCCGCACTTCTGTTCGGTTGGTGAAGATATACAATCAAATGGTCCGCCATTCTTCGACATCCAACGATTTCCCTTTCGAAGCACCGGATGGTGCGAGCTTACCTTTGAATAGGCTGAGGTTGGATCGAACTTTTTCTCGATCGCCATCATTGTACCGAGGCTTCGGGTTATGCAAATGATGATTTTTGGCTTCGTAGTGTGCTGTCACGGAGTTTGCCGCCTCCTGAGTAATGAATGCCTCGGCCATCGATGCTTCAATTCTACGTTTATTTTTACACTTAGCTCAAAGCGTCTATGCATGTCGAAGCAAGAATACTTGCGACCAGCCTGCAGCCAACAGAACTGAAGAGCTGCCTTGTATGTGGTGCACGGGAACCTTCCATGCACACACCAGCCAGCGAATAGCGCAAACGCCGGATAATCATGCGTCGAGTACATGTACCACACATGCATTTTGAAATTTGTTTTGGTAGCCGCGTCGTAGGTCTTGATCCCATTATCCCAGGCTTCTTGCAACTCATCCTTAAGCGGCTGCATGTACACATTCATATTCTTCCCCGGATAGTTGGGCCCTGGAATTATCAACGTCAGGAAAATGTTCTTTATTTTCATAATCTCTCCGGGTGGCGAATTTAGTGGAATGACAAATACAGGCCAACAACTGTATTGTGCTGCCGTCATACCATACACATTGAACCCATCCGTGCTGATGGAAACTCTAGGTTGCCTTGGATCTTCCGATTTATCCTTATGTAATGCATCGAAGTGCCTCCACGCAAAACCATCTAAAGTGTGTACCAGCATCTTGTTCCCATCCGCATCTAGTTCGATTCTTTTGCCCAATTTGTGCCATGTCATTTGTCTGGCCGTCTCTTCGACCATGAAAAGACGTTGAAGTCTTGGTATGATTGGCAGATATCGAAGAACACTAATGGGGATTTTGGTCTAATTCTTCTCATCCATGCCATTGTCTACCACAATATACCTGGTTGAATTGCAAATGGGGCAATAGTTCAAGGCCGCATACTCAAGCCTAAATAAGGCACATCCATTCTCACAGGCATGTATCTTCTCATAGGGCATCTTAAGTACACGGAGGATTTTCTCTGACTGGTACAGGTTTGCAGGCAGTACATGGCCTTTGGGTAGAAAGCGTCCAAATATCGTCATCATCGCATCGTAGCATTCTCTGCCTACGTTGAATTGAGCCTTGAGAGCCATTACTTAGTATTGGCATCCAGCTGACAAAGCTCAGTCTGCTCGTGGAGAGGACGTTTTGAAGACTCCAGCATTTCATAGAAGGCCTTTGCAGATTCCTCCATCTCATTGTGCGAATCACGAGCATCATCAAAGTCTTGCACCATGTCTTCAATCCCGGTACCATGCTCGTCGGTGCGACGACGAATCACCTCAGCTCTGGCACGTTGGTCAGACTCACCATGAAAAGTCCACACCGTATAATTAGGCGTAAAACCCCACTTCTGCAGGTGTTTACCCATTTCAAACTCTGTCTACTTTATCCAGTTGTCGCAGTTGGGACAGGGGCACCATGTTTTATGTTGGCCATTTGCAAATGCGGCTCTCACAAACCCCCTGGTTTTTGTTAACCATTCATGGGTCATGTCTTTTTGACTAGGGTGGCCAGTGTACATCCAAGCACGATCACTCATGTTGCCTAGCTACCTATGGGGGCACAAGAAATAAATATATAATTCATCATCTATATTCATATGCTAATCAAGTTTGTCAGTTTTATTACGTCCATGCAACCTACACGCTAATAGGTAAAGATAGGTCCTAATCCCACCCGAGTATGTGTAGACTGGGTTCGTTTTCCCATGCTCTGCTCCAGATGTGACGTAGAATTTCGGCAGCACCTCCCAGCTGTTCTCCTGATACACGTCTCGGCAATAAGCAGAGAGGATGTGTACGCGGAGAACAACAGGGGAGGCACTGACGAAATTCCGCATCGGATCCGGAGCATAGCATACGGGAAAACAAACCCAATCTACACATACTCGGGCTGTCCATGGATAATGTTGGACAATTCGAAAGGATGGCGGTTATAATTATGCAAATAAATGCATATTTATAGATGTCACCCTTTCGAACGGGAGACGCATACTGGTCACGCATACTCATGATTGAAGAAACCTATAGCTAGCAAGTTTCATTGGCACGAAGACCGGGCCAGAGCAAATTAAGGGGGTAGGAGGAGAAGTCATTTGTGCTCACCAACAAACGCAAGGGCGGAGCTCGTCCATCGCATGTGGAGGTCGTCGAACAACTGCACATTGAAATTCACCCGATCAACACAAATATGATGTTTTTATAATTAACATAATCGTAAAATATGTGACCTAACTCATAATTTACAAAATTATGACCCCGTCGGCTTAGTGGCGTCGATGGTCGGTGGTGTCGGGTGTCAGTGGCGTCGATGGTCGGTGGTGTCGGGTATCGATGGCGTCGGCGGTCGGGGGTTAGTTGTGTCGGTGGTCGGGGGTTAGTGTTGTCGGGGGTCGAGGATCACTGGCGTCGGAGGTTGGGGTCTCTTTGGTCAACAAGAGGCCGAAGAGGTGTCGGGGGTCGGGGGTTGGGGGTCAATGGTGTCGGGGGTCGGGGGTAGGTGGCCGGGGGTCGAGGGTCAGTGGCATCGGGGGTCGAGGGTCGAGGGTCAGTGGCGTCGGGAGTCGAGGATCAGTGGCGTCGGGCGTCGGGGGTCGACGGTCGAGGGTAAGTGGCTTCTGTAGTCGAGGGTCAATGTCGTCGGGCATCGGGGGTCGAGGTTAGTGGTGTCGGGGGTCGGGGGTGAGTGGTGTCGGGCGTCGGGGGTCGGGAGTCGGGTCTCAGTGGCGTCGGGGGTCGGGGGTCGAGGGTCGGGGGTTGGTGGCGTTGGGCGTCGAGGGTCGTGGGACGGGGGTCGGGGGTCGGGGTCCTTTTCTTTCTTCTTCTCCTCTCTCCTCCTCTTCTTCTTCTTCTTCTTGATCATCATATTATTATTCTTCTTCTTCTTTCTCCTCCTCCTCCTCCTCCTCCTCCTCTTCTTCTTTCTTTTATCTTTCTCCTCCTTTCCTCTTTCTTCTTCTTCTTCTTCTTCTTCTTCTTCTTCCTTTTTCTTCTAGTTTATTATTCTCTTATTTTCTTCTAAGTTTTTTTTCTATCTATTGTTTTCTTCTCTATCTACTTTTTCTACCTAATAAACTAACTATCTAATTTCACATAAAAAACGGAAAAAACTAACTATCCAATTTAACAGACACACTATATGTCATGTGAAGCCTAAACATGACATGTGAAGCCTAAATAAATGACGCACTATATGTCATGTGAAGCCTAAACATGTCATGTGAAGCCTAAACATGACATGTGAAGCCTAAATAAATGACACACTATATGTCTATATACTATATACTATCTATTGTGTATGTAAAATCAAAAGTGTCATTTAACTGACACACTATATGTCTATACTATATACTATCTACTAGTTTAAAAGAAAAAACAGGAAATAAAGAAAAAAAGAAAAAAAAACTAACCTGCAGTGGGAGGAGGGCAGTGGGAGGAGGGGAGGGCGAGTTCCGGCCCTGGGCGGCGGGGAGGATGGGCGTGGGGAGGACGTGCGCGGGGAGGAGGGGCGGGCGAGTTCGGCCGTGGGGGTGGCGCCCCTTTGCGGGAAGGAGGGGAGCGGGGAGAGCCGGTCGTGGGCAGCGGGGAGGAGGGCCGCGGGGAGGAGTGCTGGAGGGAGGAGGGCCGTAGGGAGGAGGGCGGCGGCGGTGGGCCGGAGCAGTGAAGGGGTGGTGGCGGCGGCGCTGTAGTGGGCAGGGGCGCGTGCGAGAGAAGGCACGAGATCGAGGGGAGCGGGGGTGGAGACTGCCGTTAGGGGAGCGGGGGTGGGGGCTGGGTGCCGTTAGGGGGAGCCCCCCTTTGCCGTCTACAGAAGCTGGGAGGCGGACGGCAAAGGGGTGGGTGGGGTGGGGCGGGCTTCCGCCGTTAGGGTGGCGCCCCTTTGTCGTCCGGGTTCTCTTTGCCGCCCGCCTCTAGGGCCTTTGCTATGCGTCAGCAGACGACAAAGAGGTGGCCGACGGCAAATAAAACCTTTGCCATCAGCAACCTCTTTGCCGTCTGCTTTGTGCCAGCTCACGGCAAAGAGGATCTTTGCCATGCTCAGCACACGGCAAAGGCATGGCAGATGGCAAATTTCTCAATTCCAGTAGTGTATGATCTAAGCCCTGCCCCTTTTAGACACTGGTTCGATGACCTTGACATGGACCAAGCTCCGGCAGCCGCCGAGCTCGTCGCCGGCGTCATCCCCGACCATCTTAGCCCCTGCTTTGTGAAAAATGGAACCACGATCAACTGCTCGTCCCTCTGGTGCACTCTACCGTGAGTTTGGTCGCCGAAAACAGAATCCCGACGCCCTCCGCCGTCAGTGTGGTCGTCGGAGCCTCGCCGCCGGTGGGTTTGACCCCATTGCCGGTGGGGTTGACTCCCCTGAATCACTGGCAAGTGGGGCCAGCCCCCTGGCTAATTAAGATTAGTCAAAATAAACATAATGAATATATTAAAAGCTAAACAGTCACTGACATGTGGGTCCAGCCCTGTTAAATACCTAATTAGTTTAAACATAATAAAAAATCTAGCCAGAGTCACTCACGAGTGGGTCCCACTGGTCAAGTTTGAATTTCAAACGGCCAGGTGACCTGCTGATGTCATGCTGATGCAATAATTCCAATTCTGATTTAATATGATTCCACAAAATGCTAAAACTTTGGAGATTCATAGAAAATTGGTTATAACTCCAAATTTGACAAATAATATATGCAAATTGATCAGAAAAATTCAATGAACATAATGGTGCTACTTTCATGCATGAAAAACAAAGTTATGAAACAGCATCAGGTCAAATCAATTAAATGATTATGATAAATATATTGTTTTGAATAATATTTGAATTTGAATTTAATAAGCATCATCCTAAAAGTTTGATAGCCACTTTAACTCATGCTACATTTTATTTCATGCCATGTTCATGCATCATATTGTTGCATATGAATGTTATTGATTGAATGTTGTTATTTCATTAGGCTCTGCCCTCCCGGATACATCCGAATATCCGTGTGAAGGATTTAACCCCTCTGCTGAGCAACAAGGCAAGCACCCTTTTTGACCATCCCGATATAATCCATATTCTTGCTCCTGCTCCCACTTATTGCATTAGGACAAAATATTTCAAATGCTTTACTTCGGTAGCTGAACCTATTAATTTGCATGACCTGTCGTTGTCTGAGTAAATAGCCAAACCATGCAACCTAGCATACCTGGTAGATGCTTGAGCTGTGATGTGTTTATTCCTACTATGCTTGCTATGCCTAGAGTTGTGTCAGGTCTGTTTCATCTGGGTGATGAACAGGAATGGACGAATGTGTTCTAGTGACAAGGAATAAGTGTGGAACCTGATTTGGTAAAGGTACCGATGAAAGGCTATGTAGGAGTACATGGCGGGTTGTTTCATTGGAACCGTCCTTAGGAACTGAGTTCCGTGTATGTAATCCAAGACTAGATACTACCACACGTTGGGATACTTAATTGACCCACTCGACTTATTAATCGCCTAGTACTCGGTCCAAGAGTTGCAGGTAGTTTTTGATGTTTATAGTTATGCTGGCAGCCGTGCATAGTGCTGACCTTAGAGGTGGGCTATGATGAGGTAGGTAGTGGCATGGTGTACCAAGTGGCACCCGGATGTGGGCTTGGGATGCGCACATCATTTGGGGCCGTGGCAGAAACCTCGGCCGGACTTCCGTGCGGGTTACTCTCAAATAGGCGATAAACCTGGACTAGGTATTACCATGGTTAACGGTCGTGGCCGACTCCCTCGCTGGGCTTCCGCTTGAAGCTTGCCGAGGTGCATGATGTGCACATGGCGAGAGTGTGTGTGAATAAGTACACCCCTGTAGGGTTATGATCTATTTGAATAGCCGCGTCCGTGGATATGGACTACTTGGAGACATATGTTGTTCATAGATAACTTAAATGGCTACTCATAAAAGTATCAAGATAAGCGTGAGTTTCATGTATGGCATTTCCGTAGGGAGACCGAAAGGAGTTCATGATGGTGTATTGATGTGGTGGTAGTGGACTCGTGTACGACTTAACAAAGTTGTTAAAACTATTTAAAATTGTAGTTTAGTCTAGCCAAGAGTCAAAGCTCTTGCCATGAAACACCACAACCCCCTTTATTGATACCTGATCATGAGTAGATAGATCTATTCCAAAGTCTTGCTGAGTACTCTTGTACTCATGTTTTCTTAATAATTGTTGAAGAGGATACACACGAGCCAACAGGTGGGTTCTTTCTAGACATCGATGATGACGAGTAGCTGGTGTCCCAGCTACGACCTGACCCCTTTCAGAAGGGATCTGTAGATAGTGAGGCTTTATGCCTTATCCTTTCAACTATCTGTACTCAGACAGCTTTTATGCTTTCATGGGTTTCTATGACTTTGTTTGTACGACTTTGAGTGTCGGGTCGTGTGACCCCTGCTTGTATGAACATATTATGCAAGACTCTTCCGAGTCTTCTAAATAAATGTCGTGATGTTGTATGGTTATGTTGTGATGCCATTGTTGTCTCTATGCATATCTAGTATGTCATGCGTACGTGTGATGCACTATGATATGTATGGGATTCGACACCTAGTCGTATGCCGTTAGTAGCTCTCTGTACAGAGAAATACCCCCTTGTGATTCCCCCGAGCCTTGGTAGTTCGCTACTACTCCGGACACATTTGTTGACCAGCATGTATCCTTCTTGACTATTGTGTTTGTCCCTAATGGAGTCCTTGTAGCTTCCTACAACTCGTCTACACTCGCTGATGACCAACACCTGCTTTGCACGGTTATGTATGCATCTCTCTCTACAATCGAGCCACTTGAGTTTATGACTAGATATGTTGACCCGGGTTCTTGGACATTGAAATGCTAGCGACACTAATGCATACGTCAGTCAAAAGGCGCAAATGGCCCCGGCTAAGGTAAGGTGGCAGCCGTGGGGTTAACTGTGCGTGAGACCGCAAAGGGATGCAATGTCTTACAGGCTGGATTCCTATGGCTTAGGATCGGGGTCCTGACAGAGTATTGCAACGTTCATGTCAAACTATAGACTATTGTGTTGAATCTTGTACGAGTCCATATGTCCATGGTAAAAAGAAAAAGAATATGATGAACATGTGAGGCAGCATTCCACATCAAAAATCCTTTTTTTGTCATTGACCTACTCGAGGACGAGCAAGAATTAAGCTTGGGGATGCTGATACGTCTCCAATGTATCTATATTTGTTATTGTTCCGTGTTGTTATATTATTATTCTTGGATGTTTTATGATTATTTTATAGCAAGTGTATATCATTTTTTTGGGACTAATATATTGACATAATGCCTAGTGCCAGTTGTTGTTTCTTGCAAAAAAATTCTTCACAGAAAATCAATATTATATGAAGTACAAATGCCACGAAAGTTTATGGATTTTTTGTGGACCAGAAGGAAACTTGGGAGCCAAGGATGATGACCAGAGGAGGCCTAGCTAGGCCACTAGGCACCAGGGCACGCCCATGGGCCCTGTCGCGGCCTGGCGTCTAGTGGGGGCCTCGGGCGCCTCCTCCACCGCGTTTGAACTCTATATATACCCAAGTATTCCAGAAACCCTAGAGGAGTCGATAAAAAATCGTTTCAGCCGCCGCAAGTTCTAGAAGCCACGAAATCGAATCTAGAGCCCATTCTACAGAGCAACACGATTACCAAGGAGTTCATCATCCTCATTGGTGCTCCTCTGTTTATGCGTGAGTAGTTCATATTAGACCTATGGATCCGTAGGCAGTAGATAGATGGCTCTCTCTCTCGTTTTCTTTCTCAATACAATGGTGTCTTGGAGATCTATTTGATTTAACTCTTTCTTTTGCGGTGTGTTTGTTGGGATCCGATGAATTGTGAGTTTATGGTCAGATCTATGAAATGATATTCATGCTTGATTATTATAGCCTCGTATTTCTTCTCTAATATTTGATTTTTGTCTGGCCAACTTGATCTTTTATCTTGCAATGTGAAGAGGTTCTTTGTGATCTGTTTGATCTTGCTTTGCTTAATCAGAGTGACAGAAAGAGGGATGACTCGCATGTATTGTTTCTATCAATGATACAATGATGGGGTATATTCCTACATGAATAGATATTTTCTACATCATGTCATCGTTCTTAAGGCATTACTCCGTTTCTCCATGAATTCCATACACTAGACGCATCCGGATAGCAGCTGATGTGTGGAGTAATTGAAATAGATGTAGGCAGAAGTCGGTCTACTTGTCTTGGACGTGATGCCTATATACCTGATAATTTTCTTGAATATCTTCATAACTATTCGATGTTCTATCAATTGCCCAATAGTAGTTTTTTTTACCCACCGTTTGCTATTTTCTCGAGAGATGCCAGTAGTGAAACCAACAGCCCCCAGCTCTATGTCACATCATCTATTTGCAATCTCTACTTTGCTATTCATGTTTCTAATTATTTTCTATATTATTTTTAGATCTATATTACCAAAAAACAAAAAATACCTTGTTGTGTTTTATTTGCGATCACCTTATTTGCATCTATCAATCTATCTTTTACTTTAGCCATGAGGCATTGAATACCCCTACACGCATTGGGTTGTGAGTATTTTTGTGTGTGTGCAGGTACCGCTTACATAGTCTTGTGGATCTTTCTACTGGATTGATACCTTAGTTTCATAATTGGTGGAAATACTTGCCATCCTTGTACTACATCATGCTTTCAGCTTGGAGGGAAACCAACACAAATCAGCGGGGAGTCGTGCATCCAACATGCTTGCTCCTGAAGACCTCAGGAATTTCAGGACGCCCGTCATCGGAACATACAAGCAAGTTTATGAAAAAGTGATTTCCACTAGCATATGAATGATTAAACATGAGACTCTCGATACGAAGAATAAGGAGCCACTCTGAGGCACAAGTGTGGTAAAGGATTGTACCAAAGTCCCTTCTCTCTTTTTCTCTCATTTGGCCTCCCCCATTTATATTTCCTCAGTGTGACAATACTCTAATAATTATTATCATCACACTTTTATTTACTTACAAATCATCATGAAAACGGATAGGAAGATATGAATCTGAATGAATGCCTCTGGCGGCATACCAAGATGTGCAAAGATATAGCATGACATATTTTAAAAACATAATGAACGGAGGATTTTCCACATATACTATGTCAGCTCTATATGATCGTGCAAAACATTATGAAGATGAACAAACTTCATGTGAAGTGACGATGTCATTTGCATAGCAATATATCTCGGAATGGATATGGAAATGTCTTGATAGGTAGGTATGGTGGATGTTTTGAGGAGGATATCAGAAGGCCGATGTGCAACAGAATGTGTCATGTAACGGGGTTTGGATGCACCGGCGAAAGTTGCACCGATCGTCAAGGTGAGAATGGGCGATGCACGATACCAAATAGGCAAGCAAATATGAGGAAGTGGGAGTGTGTATGTCCATGGTGTCACATTAGTAATCATGAACTCATATACTTATTTGAAAGTTTTGTTAGTTTTATCACAAAGCACGCATGCTCTGAGGGAGAAGGGTTGGTAGGAGTTAAACATCGCACCACTCCGACTCAAAAGAACACAAGGTTTTCAACAGGAATAGAAATGCCCACATCTCATCACCATGCCTTTTTAATTTTTTAGACAAATAAGATGTTTAACATCTCTTAGTATCGGCACCTATCTGAATTAATAATAATGCACTCACACCTTTTTCATATCACCATATCAATATATATATAATCCATAGTTTCTCTATATGTGCTACATGATGGTTTCTATCATCATCCATTGGATACTCATTATTTTATATATAGTTGTATGACCCATGAAAATTACCTTCACTATTAGTCCACCTCTCAAATAAATATAATTGTAGAATGAGAGCAAAATATTTCTATAAAATCTACACGCCATCGTGCTCAAAAAGATATAAGGGAAGTACTAGAGAGACTGCTAAGCGCAAAAGATATAAGTGAAGCACATAGATTATTCTAACAAATTGTGATGATGTGATCTCTCTCAAATAGGTGTGTCTAGCAAACATTTATTGTGGTATACTGCAAGTAAAAGCAAAAAAGCAAATGATGCTCCCAGCAAAATCATATCATGTGATGAATATAAGATATAACTCCAAGTGACATACCGATGGGTTGAGACGGAAAGAGGGGATGCCTTCCGGAGCATCCTCAATCTTAGACGCTTGATTCTTCCTAGAATATTACCTTGGGGTGCTTTAGGAATCCCCAAGCTTAGGCTTTCGTGGCTCCTCAGTCATTTTCCCATCGGGAAAACCCAAAATTTGAAAACTTCAATCACATAAAACTCAACAAAACATCGTGAGACCCATTAGTATAAGCAACATACCAAATACTTTTAGGTGTTGTTACATATTGATTCTTATTTTCCTTTAGCATAGGGTACTGTATATTAACTCCTCTGTGTCTTATGACCCCCGATACAATGCATAGCATCATCAAAACAAGCAAACTACACATGCAAAAATAGAATCTGACTGAAATAGAATAGTTTGTAGTAATCTGAATTCAACATGTACTTCTGCAACTCCAAAAATTCTGAAACATTAGGACAAACCGAGGAATTTGTATACAATTATGGTGTAAAAAGTCAGCTTAAATAGACGTTCCTATAAAATCAGAGAAATTCTGCACTAGACGTTAAAGTTTCTGTTTTTGCAGCGTATCAATTATACTCATTATGCAAATCATCCCAAAAGCTTTACTTGGCACAAACACTAACTAAATCATAAAAACACAATCATTATAGAGTCAATCATGATGTTATAACACACTAACAGAAATAAAAACCAAAAAATAAAGATAATTATTGGGTTGCCTACCAATGAGCACTACTGTTTTACGCCCCTAGCTAGGCATATTACATAGTTTCATCTGTTGTCATCTTTGTTATCAAGATCCTTAATAATACAACCTTGGATATTGGGAACAAGGGAAGACTTTGTCATCAAGATCCTTTGTCATAACAATGATGTTGTGGTGAACACTAATTGTTTTGAAATCTTCATTTCTTTTGGCAGGAGGTGTACTAATGCTCTTAGGAACATATATGAACTTTCTACTTCTATCACTACAAGAAATATGCTAATACATGACGCTATATTTTGGTTGCTACATCGTCACGGTTTTTAGTTTACGACGATCTCACGACAAAAAACCAAGCATAAAAAACGAAGCGTCAAAAACTGACAACAACGACGTTTTGATCGAAATCATCATAACTTTTACGACGATTCCTGGATCGTCGTAATCTTTACAACGATCCTAAATCATCGTGGGCAATCTAACACAGTCCTACGTGGCAGTCCGACATGGAAAGATTACGATGAAATCAAAACGTCATGGTTGAAATCAGCCCAACCCATTTCAATTGATCACATGGGCTGGTTTTATTTTTTTGGGCTTTTTCTTATTGGGCTTCTTTTTGGGCCTTAACCTATTTACACCCACTTCTAGTTTTTTTTTCGAATTTTGATGTATCATTATAATTTGGGTCCTCACCTTTTAGTGCCCAAATACATTTGGTCCGGTTTCAGTTTTGGCCTTTTTTCATTTTTGAATTCAGCAACTTTTTGTTCCAGAACTTGGTTTCATTTCTATTTGTTGGACCTTTTCAACCCAATTATTTGTCCAATATTAAATCCAACACTATTTCATATTCAAATCAAGAAAACTCCAAGTGGAATCAAAATCATCAATCATATAACATCACATAATACATCCCCAGGTTTACATAACACAATAACTCATCTCATGAAGACATTTCCTTACACAGGAATATAGCAAGAACGGACATAACTGCACAATAAAACAATGGCACATCTGCTAACAATGGAGATAATTCCACTCTCCTATGAGACATAGGTCCAATATTTTATGTTGTGTTGATTTGAATGTCCCAAGTAGGCATCATCGACATCTTCTCACCACTTTCCTAGCAACAGAAAAAGAGCTAAAACAAAAAAATTAGACCGGATAGGAGCTTCAGTAGCAGAGAAAACCAAATTGAATCAAACATAGGCTGACATTTGCATATGAATATTGCCACTGAGATAAACATTTTATTGTTCCAGGCTTCAACTGAAAGTAACTCAAAAGGTAACAGATCCAGTCCAAGTATTATATATGCAAGACAAGCATTATCTGAAGCAATTAATGTACTGCAGAAAGAAGTATCAGTTACATCTACCCGTACAAGGATTCCTAGCTGATTTTTTACTTCTGACAAGTCTAGTGCTTCATTTTTCAAATCAACACGGGATATAGAATGGCACATATATAACTATATAATACGAGCATGGTACTTTCCAAACAATGTCACTAAAAATATTATTTAAAGCACAGGGTTTCTATTGGCGTTCTCAAGAAATAATGAAATACCAATGGTTCTCAGGAGACTAATAAACAGAAAATACACAAAACAAGCAACTAGCATAGCGATAGAATATTTCTACTCGAACCTAAGGTACAACATAATCATCATCTAATTATACATTCCCATGATGAACAATAAAACAATAAACATGAATGATGATTTCACAAGAGCCACAACAAAAATTATAGTCCAACTGAACCATAAATGAGTTCAGGCAACAGGTCACACAGTGGCAACAATTCAACACTCTACACGTAATAGAATGTTTAGGTAATCTCGAAACCACAGCACCAACGCATATCACAGTGCCTACTGATAGTATTTGCAATATTATATGTATATCCAAATATCAATCCCCAATTCACACAACCATCCAACCGAACCTCCAATAGTAAAAAAATATGATAACTGATGAGCAAATAAAATCAGTTGAGAGGCAGGTTTGCAGAGACCACCAGAATAGATATCATGTCAATGGGCATAACTAAGCAACAATCCAACTAAACCTTCGATAGTAAAAAAAGCATGATGATTGATGAGAAAATAAAATCAATTCAGAGGCAGGTTTGCAGAGACCACCAGAACAGGCATCATGTCAACGGGCATAAATAAGCAAGTAAACTACATCACAAGATTCAAATAACCACAAAAGGCTAACATTAGCAGGTTGTTGACATGGCATACTAGTATGATTTGTAGTTGCTCAAAATCAAATCAATCCCCAACAACAAACAACCTTAAATTTCACACCAAAGCAAGCAATCCACTCCGACGAACACATAAATCAGTTCAGTGGCAGGCTTGCAAAGACCCCCAAAATCCTCCACTAGACGAACAGAAGAGCTACTGTGTCAACGGACGTAACCGAGCAACCAACCATACATCGGAGACAGGATGTAAGCAAGCACAACGAGGCAGAGACGCACATGAGAGTACCCGTCATGAACGTTCAGTCATCTGACTAACGCAGGAATCATCGAGCTGATGAACCTGCACGATGGTAGATTAATTACAACATGAAGTCATCTCAGGAGAAATTAAGCTAACCATCTGGAACATGTAGCTACTGGTCTGGTCCTCTGTGCGCATCTCTTGGCGCATCTCGAGGAGCTGCTAGTCAAATAGATGTTGCTGCAAGAAATCGAGGGATTCAACCATCCCCAACTCGCCACCTCTAGATCAGGCGCTTCCTCGTGACCCCATCTCCTCGCTGTCGCAACATGGCAGGCTTGCCCCCCCCCCATCGCCTTAGCTCACGTGCGAGTAGGAGGACGAGCCTGCCTCAGTTGTCTCGCCCCTTTGTGGGCCACGCATGAGCCGGACTAGCTCTGACTCGCCCAGAGGACGCTTCGCTTCTAGCCCAAGGCCCATGGTGAGCAGCCATCTTAAGCAGCGTGCATTCACACAATAGCCTATTCGATGCATGCTTTTTTTTCACAAAGTCTGGTAAGTACCCATTTTAACAACATCATTGCATTTTGTGAGGGCCTTAACTTTGCACGTGTTCAACGGCTTGAAATAATCTATATATGTAATATGATCTATAGGGTAGTGCTCTACATGATGCTTTCCTTTGTATGCAAATTATGATTCATACATATGCTCTAATATTTGTCGCAGAAGTGCAGTGCGAAATAATTTGCAGAAATTGTTATTTTAATCGAACTTGCGAGGATGATTGCGTCAAATCCCTAACTCGTATGGTTAAGATTCCTTCATGTATTTTTGTCTCTATTATGTGTAATTCGATGCCATGCCATTGCTTTCCATGTAAAATATCTACATCATGTACATTTGTTGCACCGGGTAACCTTCGTGTTAAAACTGTTTGTCTGTTAACGATAATTCCGTTTTGTAAAACTCATATTAAGCAGACCATGCATCCTATGAAGTTATGTCAATGGGGTAAATTGAAGTATGTCATGTCTACTTGGTGCTATTAATTTTTCATGCCATGAAATCCATGTTTAGCTATAGTTTTTATCATGTGAACATACCTACGAAATGTTGTTGTTTTGAGATAGCTAAATAATTCTAAGTCTAAAATTTGTTCATCAACTTAGCTTTCTTGCCTTGTTAATATTCATGGATTTAAATCTCTTCTGAGAATGCTCACTTTTGATGATTCGAAATGCATGTTAAGGAGTATTATGTTGTATCATTAGTTTCCATTAATAGACTCTCCAACCTATATATTTGTAGTCTCAAACATGCCTAATTGTTAAAAACTGGTGCTCATATGCATCCTGATTTTCAAGAAGTGCTAGAATATCTTTTGTTCAACTTGCCTTTTGTGTGTGGATGCTAGCCATGATCCTATGCATCTTTTGCTCATGTTATGTTGAATGAAATTAAGTACATTATGTCAAATACCATGTTGTGCATTTTTGTGCCACGGAAAGTTGTGTAGCTTATTTAATCCTTACTGTGAATATTCCTTCATGTTCAATTTGTCTGCAAAAATCTAGGATTTTCACTAAGTCCTTAACCATTAAGTTTTCTAGACATGTTGTGAGCATCCTCGCAATTAATTCATGACTCTTTTCATCACGAACCTTTTGGATGAAATGTTGTGCATTTAACTTGCTATTGCCACACGCCTTGTGTGTGCATTTTAAATTCATGTTGCCTGTTGTTTTGCTAGTTGCAAATTGTTATGTTGCTATTTTGGATGGGTTGTAACTAAAACTTGTGTTTCTTGTTATTGTTGAACCGTGGCCCCATTATGAACATGTTGTACATGAAGCTTTCCTAGATTTTCATGTATATTGATAATATCATGTTGCATCCATGATTAAAATGTTTGTAGTTGTTGTTTACATGAATTTTGTAGTCATGAAATTTTATCTTGTGCTGCTAATATCATGTTGCATTGGGCATTGAGGAATGTAGAACCTCGTGGAGCGTATGCAGAAACTTTCCGGGTCACAGAAATCATACAACTTTTGCTGTTTTCGATCTTGTGTGGAACCGACATTATTTTTTTGCTATGACAGGTTAACGCATTATGGAATTTTACTGACCAAGGAAAAAGTATTTAGTTAATTAATTACTTAATTATCAAGGATAGACAGTGTCCAAGATTTTCAGATGGATACATGCATGAAGATGTTGTCCATTTAATTTGCTTCGATATGAACTAAACGTTCAGTTTACATTTCTGTGGTGTGCAGTGAAAACAAAACAAGATACTGCTAAATCATTTATCTGCTACAATGAAAGCATGAACATAAGTTGCTTGTTGCACGAAGACTAATGCCCGATTCTCCTTTAGCCTGAGTAAGTAAAGTGGGCAAATGGTTGTATTGCTCACTTTGTTTTAGGGCAGCTTCACTGCATGGTGCCCCAACCTGGCTAGTAGTATGTACTACTATTTGTAAATTCTAACATGCTAAAATCCTAAATGGCTAGGGGACACAAAGACATTTGAAGAGCTAGTTAGCCCTCATATGTCACGTTTTCATGTATTTTTTCTTCATCTAGCTTCCCCATGTAACAATCATCATTCCCCATGCCACATCATATCCGAGTGTCGAGAAAGAGCTGGATATCCTAGTCAGCACAACATGTTTCCTTATAATTACACAGCATATAATGTAATACTAGATCATCAAAGGCGCGTGTTGTTGTGCCCGTCCATTGCTACAGTAGAGTGGTAGAAATTTATGACGCGAAAAAAGAAATTACATGAAGTGTCTTCAAATAAGCACACGTTTATTTTTCTTCTAAATATTAACTAACATATGGAAAATGGCAGTTCAATTTGCAAAATATAAGAAAAATAATGAAAATGAATAATTTAATCAGTTTTTCAAAAAAGATGAAAGAGAAATTTAATTGGTATAATTACTACAAGAAAAGGTAAACATGCATGATGCACTTTGTCAAATGATTCTCCTTTTCTTTTTATTTCTATCACATCATTAGAGGATAAGAAGAATTGATTTAGAGAAAATTATTGTTTTGTTAATTCACCCTTTCTCATGCCCAGATCTTGGATAATAGCATAATGATGACAACAACTATAGTTGCGGAGGAAATAATACACATGAGGATCGGAAGAATTACAGGAAAGATCCACATGAATAGAAGGATTCATCTATGCACAAGAAGAAAGTTCTATATCCTGCAAATGGCTAATGCAAATTATTGCTGTTAGATATTAAAGTCAAATTGGGACTACCATTCTGAAAAAAATAGTTTCCTTATCACATTCATGATTATATGCAAAAAACATAGAGGGGGAAATATTCCAACATAGGAGTATATCTTCTAACAAATAGCATCTTCCACTCGTCCACAAAATTCAACTCTAATAGGAAGTTCATGTTCCCAAGGATTCAATTCCTGCATTGTTGAGCACCAATGCAATTTATTTTAATGGGTTAACACAACGTCCAACACTAAAACTGCACACGTCAAGAGCCGGGCACACACCATCATCTCAAAAACATGCAAGAACTCGGAACCATAAGCTGAGAAGTAGCAATAGATAATTCCTTGTTATTATACACATAATTGATATCTAGTATACATAAATCTAGCTTGTTTGTACAACATAAATATAATGGACTATATGTTGGCGTATCAACAAAACCAGTTGTATAAGATCAAACAAAAGCTATTAAACAGTGTTGGCATATCAAGCTAATATAATATAAGTTCACTCTGCTGATTTTGGATTTATCTGTGAGCTCACATCCATAGATTTATTATCCTTGTATATTGTAGGAGAGAAAATCCCATATGCAAATTAAATAGCGGGTAAATTTACACTCAGGTTAGCTTGTTGTATCCTAACAAAGAACTAACTTCTACTCATGGTACAGTTTTGGTTCTTTTGTTGTAGGTGAATACTGAATACTACCATGCTCCATCATAAGCTAGGGAACTGTAGGACCACAATTTTGTACATAAGGAAGGAGAAAGAACAATAATTTAAACCACACAGCTAGAGCAGATCACCTTTCTACAGAAGTGGGTATGCTAGGTGGATGGCCGCGGGTGGTCGGATTGCAGCAAGCAGCAGCTGCACACACCATCTCTTCATTCGTGGATCCTTGCCCTGAACGTTGTAAACGCGCGACCGACAAAATGAACGGGAGAAAGACGAATTATAGACGGCACAAGGGCTCAGTAATAAAGGAAGTAGAAGAGCTAGATTTAAACACTAATACTGCCGCCACCGCATCCTCTTGCGTCGGTGAGCCACATACGCGACCCCTTCCTTATCCACCTCTACATCACCGAGCCAGTGACACTGCTGCCTCATCCTTCTCATCGGTTGCCGTGCTGTCACCATGGATGTATCGGCCGCCGTGGCGCCTGCATCACAGAAGAACATGAATTAAAATTAGCACATATACGGTCCATCAAAATGGAATGGGAAAGCAATTAAATATGAGGAAAGATACAAAGAGCAGAGAATAAATAGCATGAAGTATATGAGCCGAAGAGGTGAGGTGGACCGATTAGTTTATGTACGCCATTACCGACCATGAATGCATGCCTAGAAACTAAGTGGAGCAGTTTCCTGTAGATGAAGCATCGGCCATTATCGCCAACACCCATACCTTTGTTCGCCGTAGGTGGATCGCCCAGACTAGCTAGATCGATCGGCGTCCAATTCACCCGCATCCCGGCTTAGGCGGCCCTTGATTGCTGGGTCCCTCGCGTAGGCGGCGATGTGGGATACTCCGGACGGGAGTGGGATAGGTGTGATGGATCCGTGGTGATGGGAAGGAGCCGAGGGCGGGGCGGAACGGGGCGGCCGGAGGTGGTGGCGCGGTGCGGAAGGGAGCGACCAGAGCTGGTGGTGGTGGGGAGGGAAGGAAGGAGCGCTCGATCGGATCTGGAGAGGCGGCTCGATCGCATCTGGAGAGTGAGAAAGGGTGGGTGGGTGGTTAGGGTTTTAGTTTTCGAAGACAAGCTCCACCGTTGGATGTGTGCTGATGGATGGCTCAGATTGCGTCCAATTGGATGATCTATGTGAAGGCAGTTTCTCACCTCTCATTGGCCGGCTAAGAACTCCATTTTTTTACCCAAATCTCTAGAAAAATTTACAGAAAGTATCAATTATTTGTTGCCTAATTGGACTACATCATTTCTTCCAACATTTTATACCACTTGAGTATCTAGATGTTTTCGTGGCTAGCTAGCTTAGAGGCACAGTGGCCAGACGAACATATAGCAGGAGCGGGCCAGAAGCGATGACGCTTCGACCGAGAAGAAGCAACCCGCTGGCCCAGCAGCGGATCACGACATCCACCCATGTCCGAACAAAGACAAGAATCGGACTAAAAAATCCAATAGAAGCGCTCGCGCTCCTGGATGCCCAGGTCCGGCACTGCAAGGCCAGATCTCGTCTCGGGCCGCCCAACGGTGTGCGCACAGCAAGATCCAACAAGCTACTTACAAGAGAGAGAGATACAGGTAGAGAGGGGAGTGAGAGAGAGGTTGGTTACTATGGAGAGCTCCGAGGAGGAGGCGATGGGATACAGACCTGTACCACACGTGGAGAGCCCCCAGCACGGTCAAATGATCTCATATTGTGCACATTCATGGCATAGTTTGCTCAAAAGATCTCATATTATGCACAAGGGTGCATATTGAAATGACAAACATTGTTGTCTAAGGAAGTTTGCATTTTCTTTAGACGGAAAATTCAATTTCCATTTTTTGATTGTCCAAAATGAGTTTATTTGTGAAGGACCTACCATATATTTGTTCTAAAATTGGACCAAATCATTTTTCTAAAATATTAGGTCCAATTTAATGTACAATTGTATAAAAGTTGGGTGTCAAAAGCTTTGAGCCACCTCTCGTGAAAAAGACAAATTTCTCCCATTCAGCAGGAATTGGGTCAAATTTGAACTCCAGCTGCCTCAGAGTTTGCTATTTATTTTTTTCGAAAATAATTTATAGGTACAAAAGTATCTATTTTCTTCATAGATACTCCAAAATATTTGCAAAAATGAAGCCCTGCCTACGAACGGTCATACCCACCTTTTTGACCTCATTTTGAAACGGGGAGGAAACATTGAAAAAAATCAATAAATTGGAAAACCTTCGCATTGTGTCATTATATGTGACAAAGTGACTCGTAAAAATAATACACTTGTAATACGACAATTATTTTTAAAAAGTGTTCTAAAAAATGAGATATCATGTGTGAAGATTCATGGCTTTCAAGCCAAATGATCAATCTTATGGCGACATTCATGGCATAGTTTGTTCAAATGATCTAATATTATGCACAAGGGTGTATATTAGGATCGCAAACAATGTTGATTAAGGAAGTTTTCATTTTCCTTGTATGAAAAATTCATTTTCCATTTTTCAAGTGCCCAAAATTAGTTTTTTTGTGAAGGACCTACCATATATTTGTTTCCAAATTGGATCAAATCATTTTTGTAAAATACTAGGCCATATTAAATGTACAATTGACAAAATGGTTGAGTGTTAAAAACTTTTATCCACCTCTCGTGAAAAAGACAAATTTATGTCAATTCAGGTGGAAGCGGGTTAAATTTGAACTCCAGTTGACTCATAGTATGCTCTTTATTTTTCCCAAAAATTATTTTTAGGCACACAAGTATCTATTTAATCATAGAAACACCAAAAAATTCCCAGATTCAACAACTACGTAGGAATGGTCATACCCGTCGTTTTGACCGCTTTTTGAAATGGCCATAAAAATAAAAAAAATAAAAAATTGGAAAACCATCCCATTGTGTCATTATATGTGACCAAGTTACCAGGAAAATAACAAACTTGTAAAATGGTAACTATTGTTAAAAAGTGTTCTAAAAAATTAGCTATCATGTGTGAAGACTCATGGCTTTCAAGCCAAATGATCAATCTTATGGCCACATTCATGGCATAGTTTGTTCAAAAGATCTAATATTAAGCACAAGGGTGCATATTGGAATGGCAAACAATGTTGCTTAAGGAATTTTTATTTTCCTTGTATGAAAAATTCATTTACCATTTTTCAAGTGCCCAAAATGAGTTTTTTTGTGAAGGGCCTACCATATATTTGTTTCAAAATTGGACCAAATCATTATTATAAAATACTAGGCCATATTTAATGTACATTTTACAAAATGGTTATGTGTTAAAAGCTTTTATCCACCTATCGTGAAAAAGACAAATTTATGTCGATTTAGTTGGAAGCGGGTTAAATTTGAACTGCAGCTGCATTATAGTTTGCTCTTTATTTTTCCCAAAAATCATTTATAGGTACATAAGTATATATTTAATCAGAAATATATGGTGTGGTGGCTTCACGTCGAAGTTTGGATGGTGGTGAGGGCCCCAACTCCAGAGCGCGTGAACTTGCATGCCAGTCGCATGGTCACCGCCTGACCATTGTGTTGCCACGCGTTCTGGGTGGAATAGGCATGTCTGGTGGGTTGTACAATCCCTGAGTAGGTGTTAGGAAGAAGAATACAATAGAAGAATCTCACGAGGAGACTGAACTAAGCTCAAACATGAATTAGCAACCAAGTGTTTGTTTAGCGGTGCGGGTAATGCATACAGACAATGGGCCTAAATTTTGGCTGAGGATGATCGTCTACTAAGGAGACCCTTGGCAATTTATTAGCTCAAATGGATGAACCTAGGTGGCACTTGCTTTGCAAAGTAACACACTGTGCAGAAATATGGATGTTGAAGCTAGGATCAAATGAATGAATGGATTGAGGTGAAATTTGGTGTATGATGTTAATTTGGGCATATGAAGGCACTATATAAAAATCATACCATTTGGACAAGCCAAAGTGACACTGCCTTCACAATGTGACAATCTGAACAGAAAATGGTAACTGAAACTGCACTCACATAGATTATTGGATTGAGCTGAAATTTGGAGGATGATGATAATTTTGGCACATTAAAGCACTGTAAAAATTTCATAAAATTTGAATAAAAAAAATTGTACTTCCTTCACAATGCTCTCTACTGAAAATAATATTGGAAACAATATTGAGGGAAATTGGCTGAATTAAATGAGCTAAAAATTGGTGGAGTGAGGTTATATGGTCAGTTTCATCCTGTGGTAAAGTTTCATCAACTATAACGCAATATAAAATGTAGTTGCTTCACGAAATGAAAATATTACCAGAAACAAAGATTGGATGATAAGCTAAAATGGATTGTTATATGGGTCTAAAATTTTGTGGAGAGCTATGTTTTGGGCACATAGAAAAGTGGAAAAAATTCAACTCATCAGCATATTCCTATCTTGTACTTCCTTCACAAAGCTGTTAGCTGAACACAAACTTTGGAAATTTGCTGAGAAAGATTACTAGGCAAATGGTTATGAAAGTTTTCGTGAGGAAATGATTTGGATATGAAAGAATGCCCAAAAAATATGAGGGTAATCAAAGAAATACAAATAACAATTCCTTCACAAAGTGCTATTCTGAACAGAATAGGAAAATGAATATTGTTGAATTATTTTTTGAACAACAGAAGGAAGAGTTTTCACATATTTGAGTACTATATGATCCAAAGTATTTATGAGAATTTTTCGAGAAATTTTGGAATGACAGATTAGTAGGTTGCTTCACAAACTAGGATGAGATGGGATAGAATGGACCCACGAGTGACATGTCAACATAGTTAGAACATGTTATGACATTTTTATAATCGTCGTAAAAGTTATGACGATCTCATATTTTGCGGTTACGACGTTTTTGACTCTCATCGTCGTAATTTATATGTATATTTGATCCCCTCAAGCAGTTTACGCGATCTCGGATGAAATCGTCATAGATCTATGACGAATTCATCAACAACATCTTAAAAAAGCACTAGCATTAGCTTTAGATGGTGTAAAAGAGGAACCTACTTTCTCAATCACGTTCTCCATTTTATTAACTCTACACAAACCTTGTTCCACCCTCTCATCAAAAATAATATCTTTTTCCTTATACGTGACCCAAGTTGAGTGATATGATTATGCAATTTTTTATCTAACTCCTCAATTGGTTCGTGAGTAACTATTTTCCTTTCAATAGCATCAAGTCTTTGGATAACATGTTACAATTTTAAATTGATTTCACTAATGATAATGTGTGGTGTTCCAACAAGATCTTCAATGGTGTTGTAGGCATACAAAGTGTGACACCTTAGGAAATTACCACCAGTGATGGTGTCAAGGACAAACCTATACCAAGTTGTCACACCAACATAAAAATTATGAAGCAAGGTAGTAGTGGATAGCATATTAGTTTTTTATACTGAGCATAGCAAATCCTATACAATGCATATTGCAAACTTTGTCCTCCCCTTTGCTTAAAATTGACAACATCATGATTGGGTGTAACGCGAACAAAGGAAGAACTAGCCATGACTTCAAACAAGAAAATTAGTAACAAGCAAAGATAAATATTTTTGTCTTCTGTAATTTTTTAATGAGTCAAACTAATACACTAGAAAATAAAAATAGGAACAAGTGAATGAAATTTTGTGTGGAGTTAATTGGTATTTGGTGACTATATTCCCCGGCAAAGGCGCGAGAAATCCTTCCAGATACTCGTGATCTGAGTTGGGTTTTCTGTGAAGAGGAACGGGTTATGGCACCACAAAGTGGGTAAGTATTTCTCTCAGTTATGAAACCAAGGTTTATCGAACCAATAGGAATATCAACCAGAATTGTCTTCAGCAGCTGCACACAAAAGAACAAAAAATTTGCAACCAACACAGGCAAGAGGGTTGTCAATCCTCTTGTCTTGTTATTTGCAAGCAAGTGAGGTGTGTACATAATAGTAGACAGCAAGATAAAATAAAAACAAGTAAATGGTAGCAAGGTAATTGATGTTTTATCAATATGTTCTTAATAGACCCAGGTGGCATATCTTCCCTAGTGGCATCTCTCATGGAAAAATAGCGTATGATGGGTAAACAAATTACTGTTGGGCAATTGACAGTAAAGCGGATAGTTATGCGATATTGACAGCAACAAACATTTGTATATAGGCATCATATCCATAAACAAATAGGCTGACTCCTTACTGCACCTATTACAATTACTCCACTCATCAACCGCTATCTAGCATGCATCTAGAGTATTAAGTAAAACAGAGTAATGCATGGAGAACAATGACATGATGTAGACAAAGTAAACAGAAGCAATATGAATAAACCCCATCGTTTCATCCTTACTAGCCGCAACACGAAGGCACATCTTGTCCCCTTCTGTCACTAGGATATAAAAATTCGCCAGGTTGAACCTACCACAACGCACCTCTCTCACCAAAGAAATCTTGATCTAGTTGGCCAAACTATTTCAACAGACCGGAAAGAATTACAAAGCTATGATAATGATCCCCGTAAGAATCATATAAGTACTCATAGGAGAGTAAAATATTTATCATAAAGGCAGAGATCGTCATCGAGTTGTACGTGTGCTGAACGCAGAGGATTCGTCCGTTCGACGCTCGATCGAGAGGGATCATGGGACGGCGACGATTTGGATCGCGAAGACGTTCCACTACATCACCCGCGTTTCTTAACACTTCCCTCTTAGAGATCTACGAGGGTATGTGGATCCGATCTCCCTCTCGTAGATGATCATCACCATGATAGGTCTTCGTGTGTGTAGGAATTTTTTTGTTTCCCATGCAACGTTCCTCGACAGTGGCATCATGAGCTAGGTTCATGCGTAGATGATATCTCGAGTAGAACACAAAATAGGTCGTGGGTGTTGTTGTTCAATTTGCTTCCCTCCTTAGTATTTTCTTGATTCAACGACATTGTTGGATTGAAGTGCCCCGGACCAACTTTACTCGGACGCTTAAGAGAGACCGTTTTCATCACCTGACATGCAACTTGTTGCATAAATATGACTGGCGGGTGTCTATATCTTCAACTTTAGTTGAATCGGATTTGACCGAGGCGGTCCTTAGAGCAGGTTAAATAGAAATTTGCATATCACTGTTGTGGCTTTGTGTAAGTAAGATGCGATCATACTACATACCCATAGCAGCCACATAAAACATGCAACAACAAATGGGAGGACGTCTAACTTGTTTTTGCAGGGTATGCTTGTGATGTGATATGGCGAAAGACATGATATGATATATTGGATGTATGAGATGATTATGTTGTAATAGTTAAATATCGACTTGCACGTCGATGCTACGGCACCCGGCAGGAGCCATAGGGTTGTCTTTAAATTAATTTTGCGCTTGCAGAAGCTCTTGCTATATCGCTAGGTAGTATCTTTAGTAGCAACAACATATATAGCGCGACAACCTCGATGAGAGCACAATGATGGAGATCATGGTGTGGATTCGGTGACGATTGAGATCATGGTGTGGCGCCGATGATCGAGACCAAGAAGCACAAGTTCATGGCCATATCATGTCACTTTTTGATTTGCATATGATGCTAATCCTTTTATGCACCTTATTTTGCTTAGAACGACAGTAGAATTATAAGGTGATCCCTCAGTAAAATTTCAAGATAAAATTATGTTCTCCCAAACTGTGCACTGTTGTGACAGTTTGTCGTTTCGAGACACCACGTGATGATCGGGTGTGATAGACTCAACGTTCACATACAATGGGTGCAAAACAGTTGCACACGCGAAACACTCGGGTTAAACTTGACGAGCCTAGGATGTACAACCATGCCCTCGAAATACAAGAGACCGAAAGGTCGAGCATGAATCATATAGTTGATATGATCAACATGGAGATGTTCACCACTGAAACTATATTCAACTCACGTGATGATTAGACTTGAGTTAGTGAATTTCCATCATGCGACACTCGAATGACTAGAGGGATGTCTATTTGAGTGGTAGTTTATTAGTAATATGATTAGGTAAACTCAATTATCTTGAACATAGTCTAAGTAATCTTTGCAAAATTTTATATTGTAGATCAATGGCTCGCGCAGTAGCAACCTTGAGTTTTAATACGTTCCTAGAGAAAGCTAACTAAAAGATGATGGAAGCATTTTGTTGACTGGGCTTGTAATCTGAGGCATATCCTCATGGCTGGCCAAAAGCAATAAGTCCTTGATGCTGCTCTAGGTGATGCACCACCCGCTATGATGACCCAACATGTTTTGAACGCTTGGCAAGCATGTAAGGATGACTACTACCTAGTTCAATGTGCAGTTTTGTATGGCTTAGAACCGGGACTTCAAAGACGTTTTGAGCATCATGGAGCACATGAGATGTTCTAGGAGCTGAAGTTTATCTTTCAGAAGAATGGCTGGATCGAGAGGTATGAGACCTCCAAGAAGTTCTATGCTTGCAAAATGGAGGAGAATTCGTTTGTCTGTGAAGACTTGCTCAGAATGTCTGGGTACTCTAACCGTCTAGCTGAGCTGGGGATTGAACTCCGGCACGAAGCTATCACTGACAAAATTCTTCAGTCACTGCCACCTAGCTATTATAGCTTCGTGTTGAACTATAACATGCAAGAGATGAATAAGTCACCGGGCGAGTTGTTTGCGATGTTGAAAGTCGCTGAGTCGGAAGTCCAGCAAGAACATCAAGTGTTGATGGTCAATAAGACCACTAGTTTCAAGAAAAATGGCAAAGGCAAGAAGGTTAACTCCAAGACAAGTGGCAAAGCTATTGCCCCTGTGACGAAGAAACCCAAGTCTAGACCTAAGCCGGAAACTGAGTGCTATTATTGCAAGGGGACTGGTCACTCGAAGCGCAACTACCCAAAGTATGTGGTTGATAAGAGGGCGTCCGCCAAACAAGGTATATTTGATATACATGTTATTGATGTGTATCTCACCAGCTCTCATAGTAGTGCATGTGTATTTGATACCAGTTCTGGTTCTCACATTTGCAACTCGAAATAGGAACTATGGAATAAACGAAGACTGGCGAACGATGAAGTGAGGATGTGCGTGGGAAATGGTTCCAAGGTAGATGCGTTCGTCGTCGGCACACTCTCACTTCAGTTACCATCGGGATTAGTGATGAACTTAAATAATTGTTATTTGGTTCCGACATTAAGCATGAACATTATATTTGGATCTTGTTTATTGCGAGATGGTTACTCGTTTAAGTCAGAGAATAATGGTTGTTCTATTTATATGAGTAATATGTTCTATGGTCATGCACCCAATGTGAGGGGTTTGTTCATATTGAATCTCGATTGTGATGATACTCATGTCCATAACATTGAGACCAAAAGATGTAGAGTTGATAATGATAGCGCTACTTTCTTATGGCACTGTCACTTAGGTCATATTGGTGTAAAGCGGATGAAGAAACTCCATGTTGATGGACTTTTGGAGTCACTTGATTTTGAATCACTTTACACATGTGAATCCTGTCTCATGGGCAAGATGACTAAGAATGTTCTCCGAAACAGTGAAGCGTGCAAGTGACTTGTTGTAGATCATACATACTGATGTGTGCGGACCGATAAGCATAGAGGCGGGCGGCAGATATCGTTATTTTCTCACCTTCACTCACGATTTGAGTAGGTATAGCTATATCTACTTGATGAAACACATGTCTGAAACGTTTGAAAAGTTCAAGCAATTTTAGAGTGAAGTTGAAAATCATCGTAGCAAGAACATCAAGTTCCTACGATCTGATTGAGGAGGTTAATATCTGAGTTACGAGTTTGGTTCTCACTTAAGACAATGTTTCACAGTTGACACCATCTGGAACACCATAGCGTAATGGTGTGTCCGAACGTTGTAATCGTACTTTATTAGATATGGTGCGTTCTATGATGTCTCTTATCAATTTTCCATTGTCATTTTGGGGCTATGCATTGGAGATAGCTACATTCACTTTAAATAGGGCACCATCAAGATATGTTGAGACGACACCATATGAGCTTGTATGGCAAGAAGCCAAAGTTGTCATTTCTTCAAGTTTGGGGATGTGATGCTTTTGTCAAAAAGCTTCAGCCTGAAAAGCTGCAACATAAAGCGGAAAAGTGCGTCTTCATAGGTTACGCAAAAGAGACAGTTGGGTATACCTTCTATCTCAGATCTAAGGGCAAAGTGTTTGTCGCTAAGAACAAAGCCTTTCTTGAGAAAGAGTTTCTCTCAAAAGAAATGAGTGGGAGGAAGATAGAACTTGATGAGGTTGCCGAACCTCTACTTCAACAAGATGGTGGCGCATGGCAGAAAGAAATTTCTGTCGAGGCAACTCCAGTTGAAGAGGAAGCTAATAATGGTGATCATGATTCTTCAGATCAAGTTACCGTCGAACCTCGCAGGTCGACAAGAGCACGTAATGCTCCTGAGTGGTATGGGAAAAGTGCGTCTTCATAGGTTACCCAAAAGAGACAGTTGGGTATACCTTCTATCTCAGATCCGAGGGCAAAGTGTTTTTCGCTAAGAACAAAGCTTTTCTTGAGAAAGAGTTTCTCTCAAAATTATTGAGTGGGAGGAAGATAGAACTTGATGAGGTTTCAGAACCTCTGCTTCAACAAGATGGTGGCACAGGGCAGAAAGAAATTTTTGTCGAGGCAACACCAGTTGAAGTGGAAGCTCATGATGGTGATCATGAAGCTTTAGATCAGGTTACTATCGGACCTCGCAGGTCGACAAGAACACGCATCGCTCCTGAGTGGTATGGGAATCCTATCTTGTCAATCATGTTGCTGGACAACAATGAGCGTGCAAATTATGGAGAAGCAATGGTGGGCCTAGATTCCAACGGATGGTTAGAAGCCATGAAATCCGAGACATGATCTATGTATGAAAACAAAGTATGGACTTTCGAAGTATTACCTGAAGGTCGAAAGGCAATTCAGAACAAATGGATCTTTAAGAACAAGTCGGGCGCAGACGGTAATGTGACCGTTTATAAAGCTCGACTTGTGGCAAAGGGTTTTTCACAAGTTCAAGGAGTTGACTACAATGAGACATTCTCACCCATAGCGATGCTTAAGTTTGTTAGAATCACGTTAGGAATAGCTGCATTTTTCAATTATGAAATCTGGCAGATGGATGTCAAAACGGCATTCCTTAATAGGGTTCTTAAGGAAGAGTTGTATATGATGCAACCCGAAGGTTTGGTCGATCCAGAGAATGCTAACAAAGTATCCAAGCTCCCGCGTTCCATTTATGGACTCGTGCAAGCATCTTGGAGGTGGAATCAACGCTTTGATGAGGTGATCAAGGCGTTTGGGTTTATACAAGTTTTTGGAGAAGGTTGTGTTTACAAGAAAGTGAGTGAGAGCTCTATAGAATTTCTAATATTATATGTGGATGACATATAACTGATTGGAAACAATGTAGAGTTTTTGGAAAGCTTAAAGGATTACTTGAATAAAAGTTTTTCAATGAAGGACCTAGGAGAAGTTGCTTACGTATTGGGCATAAAGATCTATAGAGATAGATCAAGGAGTGTGATAGCTCTTTCACAAAGCACATACCTTGATAAAGTTTTGAAGAAGTTTAAAATGGAACAATCCAAGAAGGGGTTCTTGCCTGTGTTACAAGGTATCAAGTTGAGTAAGACTCAATCTCGAGTGACTGCAGAAGATAGAGAAAAGATGAGTCTCGTCCCCTATGTTTCAGCCATAGGGTCTATCATGTATGCAATGCTGTGCACAAGACCGGATGTCACGCTAGCCATAAGTATGGCATGCAGGTTTCAAAGTGATCCAGGACTGGAGCACTGGGTGGCGGTTAAGAATATTCTGAAGTACCTAAAAAGGACTAAGTAAATGTTTCTCGTTTATGGAGGTGACGAAGAGCTCGTCGTAAAGTGTTACGTCGATGCAAGATTTGACACTGATCCAGATGACTCTAAGTCCCAAACTGGATACGTATTTATTCTTAATGGGGGTGCGGTAAGCTGGTGCAGTTCTAAGCAAAGTGTCATAGCTGATTATACATGTGAAGCGGAGTACATAGCTGCCTTAGAGGCGGATAGGGACGGTGTCTGAATGAAGCAGTTCATGTCAGATCTTGGAGTAGTTCCAAGTGCACTGGACCCAATCAATCTGTTTGGTGACAACACTGGTGCCATTACCCTATCCAAGGAACCAAGGTTTCACAAGAGGACCAGACACATAAAGTGACGCTTCAATGCCATCCGTGATTACATCAAGGAGGAGGACATAAATATTTGCAAAGTGCACACGGATCTGAATGTTGAAGATACGCTGACTAAACCTCTTCCACGAGCGAAGCATGATCAACACCAGAACTGTATGGGTGTTAGATTCATTACATTGTATATCACATAGAGATGTAAAGCTAGATTATTGACTCAAGTGCAAGTGGGAGACTATTGGAAATATGCCCTAGAGGCAATAATAAAATATTTATTATTATATTTCCTGTTTCAAGATAATCGTCTATTATCCATGCTATAATTGTATTGAATGGAAACATAAATGCATGTGTGGATATATAGACAAAACAATGTCCCTAGTGAGTGTGATAACCTGGCTTATTAGGGATAATAGACTACTCATATCAATAAGGAATTCTTTCTTTTCCGGGAGCCCACTCAAACAGAACTCCTAGGTTAAGCGTGCTCGGCTTGGAGTAGTTCTAGGATGGGTGACCGACTAGGAAGTTGATCCCGGGTGCGCATGAGTGAGGACAAAGTGCGCATGGCACACGACATGGCACATGTACTGGACTGGATGTATAGACGTTTCTGCCAAGAGGGAACGGTCCTGTGGCCCGACGAGGACGCTGGTTCCTCTGAGTGGTGGTGTATCTCATAACCTAGCATATTAGGGAAAATAGACTACTCATATCAATAAGGAATTTCTTCTTTTCCGGGAGCCCATTCGAACAGAACTCCTAGGTTAAGCATGCTCGGCTTGGAGTAGTTCTAGGATGGGTGCAACTTGGACTAGTTCTAGGATGGGTGACCAACCGGGAAGTTGATCCCGGGTGTGCATGAGTGAGGACAATTGTGCACAAAAGACTAGTATTGATATGTGGGGCCAGTCTAGATCCCGCCAGGAGTAACGACTACCGGCGGGTGTGTCTGGGGCGTTACAGTGAGCCTCTAGTTGACTAGCTTTTTGATCAAGGATGCTTAAGGTTTCCTAGACATAGACTAGTGTTGTCATTTGATGACGGGATCACATCATTGACCCAAACTATAAACGTAGCATATGATCATGTCATTTTGTTGCTATTGTTTTTTGCATGGCAAGTATACATTCCTATAACCACGAGATCATGTAACTCACTAACACCAGAGGAATACCTTGTGTGTATCAAACGTCGCAACGTTACTAGGTGACTACAAAGGTGCTCTGCAAGTATCTCTGAAGGTGTCCGTTGAGTTAGCATGGATCAAGGTAGGGATTTGTCACTTTGCATGACAGAGAGGTATCTCGGGGCCCACTCGGTAATACAACATCACAAACAAGCCTTGCAAGCAATGTGACTAAAGTCTTAGCCACAGGATCTTGTATTACGAAACGAGTAAAGAGACTTGCAGATAACGAAATTGAAATAGGTATGTCGATACCAACGATCGAATCTCGGGCAAGTAACATACCGAAGGATAAAGGGAATGATATACAGGATTGTGTGAATCCTTTACATAGAGGTTGAACCGATAAGATCTTCGTAGAATATGTAGGATCCAATGTGGATGTCCAGGTCCCGCTATTGGATATTGACCGGAGAGTGTCTCGGTCATGTCTGCATAGTTCTCGAACACGTAGGGTCTGCACACATAAGGTTCAATGACGTTTTCGGCAAAGTTGTTAGAATCGTGACTCAAGTCTTAGAATCTTACGATCTTACGATCCAAAATAGCCCCTCTAATTCTACGATTTTGCTCATAAAATCTAAGTTAACAATGGGTTCCGGGGTTTTACCGGGAGGGGACACCCACCCGGGAGAGGACCTAATAGGCCCATGGGTGGCATACTAGCCCTTGGTGGGCTGGTGAGGCCAGCCCAATAAGCCTATTTCGGCTGAAGCAAAAAACTAAAAAAGATAAAGGAAAAAAAGGAAGGAGGTGGACAAATTGGGAAGGAATCCTCCACCAAACCAAATTGGAGTAGGAATCCTCCTCTTGGGCTCGGCCGAACCCTCCTACCTGGAGTAGGAGGAAGGACAACCCTCCCTCTTGTTCCTCCTATATATAGTGGAAATTTGAGAGTGGTTTTGCACCCCAAAAAGCCTTTGTGAAGCCCTCTCTCCCTCCACTACTTCGTGACACCTCGTAGCTAGTTCTGTATGGAACGGCGAAGCCCTGCTGGAGTAGCTCCACCATCATCACCGCCACGCTGCCGTCCTGCTGGACAATTCAGCTACCTCTTCGTCTCTCTTGCTGGATCAAGAAGGCGGAGATAGTCATCGAGTTGTACGTGTGCTGGACGCGAAGGCCCCGTCCGTTCGGCGCTAGTTCGGGACGGATCGTGGGACGGCGGCAATTTGGATCGCAAAGACGTTCCACTACATCAACCGCCTTTCTTAACGCTTCCCACTTAGCGATCTACAAGGGTATGTGGATCTGATCTCCCTCTCCTAGATGATCATGACCATGATAGATCTTCGTGTGCATAGGAAATTTTTTGTTTTCCATACAACATTCCCCAGCACGCCGAAGGCGCCCGGGCGGTTTATGCCGGCCCCTGGCGGTGGTGACTTCCAGTGCTTCCCGTCTCCACTTAAACCGGGGGCCCGGCCCTTGGTTTCCTGATGCGCGGGACCTAGACGTCAGGTTGTCCCCTACCGTCTGCTCCACGATGAAGGAGCTGGGGCGAGAGGAACCGAGCCTGGTCGGCGCCTTTACCGGGGGCCCGTCAATGGGTGGCCACGCCGTGGCCACCAGCATGCTCAGGGGAAGGGACCACACCCTCCTGGGTGTCCTTTGACCGTCGGGGACGCCCCAGCCCACCGTGGTGCTGGCCGAGGCGGAGGTGGCTGCTTGTGGCACTAGGCACGGTCCCCTGGCCACAAGGGAGGAGACCTGGGGAGTGGAGTGTCTAAGAGAGGTTGAGAGGGTCCGCAGAGGTGCGAGGAGCGAGGGAGAGCCTGGAGGAGCGTGATTTTTGGCCGAGATTGCCGGCATTGCTTCGTCCATTACCGTGGATACAGGGAGGAGAAAACGGAGGGGAGCTTTGAGGTTTCTGTGGGAGGGGGAGAAGGAGATGGGAGGCTACGAGGAATCGGGGAAGGCCCTAAGTGGAGGAGTGGCCGAGGGAGATCTCTGGTGGGCCTCGGGTGCTCTCTCGCATTGGGGATACACGTGCCCCTCGGGCATTTGGAGGCTAGCCATCGTTGGGGAGCGACGTTTGACGGCCAAGGTTGTCACATCCTGTTTTCAGTTCACTTTTACTATAGTTCAAAAATCTGAGTTTATTAAAACTTTTCAAAAACAAATGCTCTGAGTGCCATGGTTGTCATTCTATGCTTGTATGCTTGATTTTGTAATATCAAAAACCATATTTTTCATCACATAAATATTTCCAAAATCCTTTTTCATATTTGTGACTATTTCAAAACCCTGCTTTGGGTTGCACTACAAGTCCTTGGCAGGAAGGGAGTGCTTTCACCCAAAGATGGTGATCTGGTTTTAAAACTATTTATCTCACCAAAAAAATAAAATAATTATTTTATGAATTATTTTCCTATTTTATTTGCATGTCCATTTCTGAGGCCAGAAATGATATTCCTATATCGAAAAATATTTTTTTGCCTTAGAAAAATATGACAAAATTTGGAGATACTCAAAGGACATATATTTTCCATAAATAAGATTTTCAACCCCTATTTATATTGAGAATATTTGAGTAAAACCTTGAAAACATATTCTGTCTATTTTGATCTTTTGGAATATTCCCAAAGGAAATATTTCCAATAAAATCCCATAAAATTCCAGCAACCTTCCCAAGCTATATTTAGTGGCCACACCAAATGTCACCTCATTCCAACGTGGTTTGCTTCACTAAATAATTCCAAAACCATTTCTCTCCCGAACCAGGTTGAAACATCTCTACATTGCAAAGTTTATCCGAATGGGTTGAAACTTTGCACACGTGTTCAACACCCCAAATGAGGAGTCTGTGCCAAAAATGGGATTTGCAGGAGGTAATCTACCCACATTCCCTTTGGAAAGGACATATCTGCCATTTGGGGAGTGAGTTCAAGTTTGCATTCCCAAACTCATCCAATGAGGCTCAAATTTGGTGGGGTATCTTATTTTTGCACCTAAATTAATCCTGTTACCTCTCACCAACAGTGGTGAGGTGTTGCCACGCCAAGCACCTGTGGAACACATACTGCCACAATAGCAAAACAGCTCCTACCCCCACTCCACACATAAGTTCTTTCCTCCAAACTCTTTGATCAAGTCGCCAGCACCACTCCCCAACTGCAGGAGAGTAGCCCCTCTTTGAATCCAAGCAGTAGGCCCCAAATCCTCATTCTAAATTCTGGTCTAGCACTCGATCTCTTCTTTCATCTCCTCCCCTGGGCAACAGTCAGCCCCTAGGCCCCCAAATGGCTAGGCAACTCTAGGCCAAGCCCCAGGACAACCCAGACAAGGCCAAAGCGCCCCAGAGCGTGCCAGCATGCCGTGGCATGCCAAAACTGGGCTTTGAGCACGCTGTTTGGCGCACTCGAAGCTACTTGGCCAGCACCGTCCAGTTCGGGGCTCCCCCTATTTCCATTTCGAGTCCCCGACCACCTCTCTCCATCTGGGCAGCTCCAGGAGCCCTCCTCCCTCACTCTGACAACCGGAGCGACGCGTGCCCACGTGCGCTAGATCCACGAGAAGACCGTGGCCACGGGTGCATGCTCCTCCTTCATTTCTCTCCCTCTCAGTGGGTCACGTGGGTCCTAAACCACGTCCGCATACCGTGGTTTCGACCCCGAAGGTTCACTGCCTCTCTTGCGAGCAGCGGTGAAACCACCAACTCCACCGGCTCCGTACACCTTCGGGAGCCTATAAATAGGGCCTCCCCTGTCGGGACCCCGATCCTAAGCCATAGGAATCCAACCTGTAACACATTGCATCCCTTTGCGGTCTCACGCACGGTTATCGCCACTGCTGCCACCTTACCTTAGCCGGGACTGTTTGTGCCTTTTGACTCACGTATGCATTAGTGTCGCTAGCATTCCAATGACAAAGAATCCGGGCCGACATATCTAGTCATAAACTCAAGTGGCTCGACTGTACAGAGACAGGCATACATAACCCAGCAAAGCAGGTGTCGGTCAACATCGAGTGTAGACGAGTCGTAGCAAGCTACAAGGACTCCATTACATCATGTGAAATTTCCCCGAAGGGACAAACACAACAGCTAAGAAGGATACATGTCGATCAACCAATGTATCCAGAGCAGTACCAGACTACCAAGGCTCGGTGGAATCACAAAGGGGCATTTATCTGTTTAGAGAGCTACTAAGGAATACGACTAGGTGTCGAATCCCATACATATCACAGTGCATCACATGTACACATGACATACTAGATATGCATAGACACAACAATGGCATCACAACATAACCATACAACATCACGACATTTATTTAGAAGACTCTTCGGAAGAGTCTTGAATAATATGTTCATACAAGCTGGGGTCACATGACTCGACACTCAAAGTCATACAAACAAGTCATACAAACCAACGGAAGCATAAAAGCTGTCTGAGTACAGACAGATGAGAGGATAAGGCATAAATCATGACTATCTACAGATCCCTTCTGAAACGGGTCAGGTCGTAGCTGGGACACCATCTACTCGTCATCATCGATGTATAGAAAGAACCCACCTGTTGGCTCATGGGTATCCTCTGCAACAATTATTAAGAAAACATGAGTACAAAAGTACTCAGCAAGACTTTAGAACATATCTATCTACTCATGCTCAGGTATCAATAAAGGGGGGTTGTGGTGTTTCACGCAGCAGGGCAGCTTTGACTCTTGGCTAGGCTAACTACAATTTTAAGTAGTTTTAACAACTTTGTTTTCTCGCACACGAGTCCACTAACTCCACAACAATACACCATCATGGAATCATTCCCGTCTTCCTACGGAAATTCCATCCATGACACTCACACTTATCTTGATACTTTTATGAATAGCCATTAAAGTTATCTCTCCAAGTAGTATATAGCCGCGGACGCGGCTATTCGAATAGATCATAACCCTGAAGGGGTGTTCACACACGCTCTCGCCACTTATCTCTATGTGCACGTCATGCACCTCGGCAACCTTCAAGCAGAAGCCCAGCGAGGGAGTCGGCCACGACCGTTAACCACATTAGTACCTAGTCTAGGTTTATCGCCTATTTGAGGGTAACCCGCACGGAAGTCCGGCCGAGGTTTTCGCCACAGCACCAAACGATGTGCGCAGGGTTCCCAAGCCCACCATCCGGGTGCCACTTGGTACACCGTGCCACTGCCTACCGCATCATAGCCCACCTCTAAGGTCAGCACTATGCACGGCCTCCAGCATGACTATAAACACCAGAAACTACTTGCGACTCCTGGATCGAGTACTAGGCGACTAATAAGTCGAACATGGTCATATTTTAGGGCCCAGCATGTGGTAGTATCTCGTCTTGGAGTACATACACGGAACTCAGTTCCTAAGGATACTCCCAATGAAACAACACGCCATGTACTCCTACATAGCCTTTCATCGGTACCTTTACCAAATCAGGTTCCACACTAATTCTTTGTCACTAGAACACATTCATCCATTCCTGTTCATCACCCAGATGAAACAGACCTAACACAACTTCTAGGCATAGCAAGCATAGCAGGTATAAACACATCACAGCTCAAGGATCTACCAGGTATGCTAGGTTGCATGGTTTGGCTATTTACTATGACAATGACAGGTCATGCAGAGGAATAGGTTTAGCTACTGAAGTAAAGCATTTGAAATATTTTGTCCTAATGCAATAAGTGGGAGCAGGAGCAAGAACCTGGGATGATATCGGGAAGATCAAAAGGGTGCTTGCCTTGTTGCTCAGCAGAGGGGTAATATACGTCAGTCGGATATTCGGATGTATCCGGAGTGGCGGGGCCTACCGAAATAACAACATACAATTAATAGCAATCATATGCAACAATCGTGATGCATGATCATGGCATGAAATGAAGAGTGATATGATTCAGTGTGGTTGGTAAAACCATAGTTTGCATCTGGTTTGAAATCCAAATTAAAATATTATTTGAAATGGCATATTTATCTTAATCATTTAATTGATTTGACCTGATGCTGTTTCATAACTTTGTTTTTCATTCATGAAAGTAGCACCATTGTGTTCATTGAATTTTTCTGATCAATTTTCATATATTATTTGTCAGATTTGGAGTTATAATCAATTTTCTATGAATTTCCAAAGTTTTGGAATTTTTTTGGAATTTTATTAAATCAGAACTAGTATTTATTGCGTCATTATGACATCATCATGGTCAACTAGGCTGGCCAGGTCAAACCTGACCAGAAGGGCCCACTGGTCAGTGGCTCAGGGCTAATCCCGCGTTGACCATAGGCTAAGTGTGGTTTGACCCAGTCTAGGGCCCACTTGTTAGTGACACTGAGGGGGGATTAGGTCCTAATGACCCCTCCACGTCGGCGCCCACCGGAATCTCGCCGACGGCGACCAAAACCGAGGTGGATCCTCACCGGAGTTGCTCTAGATCGCGCTGCAGGCCTCGGACTCGGGATCTGAGAGCGCTGGGACGAAGCCTAGGCTCGACTCCATCTATAAGAGGCATCGGGAGGGGCTGAGGGTGGCCGGAGGGCACCGGCGAAGAGCCACGGCGGCGGTCAGAGCTCGGCTCGATGACTACGAGGCTAGAGCGGAGGAAACAGAGGTGGAGATGGGGGTAATACTCCGGAGCTCACTGCGATGTCGAGGGGAGGCTCAGCTGCTCGGGGAGGCACTAGATCCGACGAATCGACGGTGGCTAGCCGGCGGCCGAAGTTGGAAGATGACGGTGATGAGGGTGAAGCAGGGCTCGGGGCTCTTCTCCTTCAGCGGAGACGTTGTACTCGTCGAGGCGGAGCAGATGGCGTGCTCAGAGGCGAGGGAGGACAGCAGGAGCGATGGCTAGCTCAAGCTCGAGCTCGCAGCAATGGCGGCCGAGAGAGAGAGAAACGGAGAGGGTGAGCGAGGAGGGGGAGAGTATGGGAACTGGTCCGGGGAGGCTTATCCTCCCTCTCCAGCGCATCAGGGCGAACGAGGCACGCACGTAGGTGCGTGGGCGCGCCGGGAGAAGCGGCGGCCAGCTCCTACTCCGACTGGCGAAGGAGGAACACGACACAAGGGGGAAGGTTGTGGGCCAGTTGAGCGAGGTATAACCCTTTTCCATTTCTTTTCCTTTCCGATTTTCTGTTTTATCTCTTCTGACTTTGTTTTATTTTATTTCTGGCTCAAAACTATTTCTAAAATAGTTTGAATAATGCTGGGGTGTTATTTGGTATAATTCCAAACCCAGATAAAGTTTTCAACATTTCAAGAGAAACTGGAATATTTGAAATCAAATATATAACTGATTTCAATGACTTTTATATTTAAAATAAAATTCCATAAGTATTTTGAAAATACATTTCACCCTTGATATTTTGTTTCCATGAATTATCAGAAAAGATGAACTTTTATGATGGCCATTTTGGGTTCATTGATTTGTCACCAAGTTTGAATTGTTTTGAAAATAGAGTTGCTATGGTTTGCTTTTGTTCTCATTTCTTTGCTTTTGATTTCATTTCATTTTCTTGTATGCACTTGAAAAGACATGAGCACAATCTTGCTAAACTCTATTAGGGATTCAGCAATGTGACAACTCACTCCCACTCAAAAGAATCTCGTCCCAAGATTTGGAAGTCGTCGGGAATAGCGCGGGATACTCATGTCGAAGACGATCCGCTCTTTCCCATATTGCCTCTTTTTTAGAATGATTTGACCATTGAACTTTAAGAAACTTGAGGTTTCGACGTCGAGTGGTACGCTTAGCTTGATCAAGAATACAAACAGGGTATTCTCGGTATGACATGTTTTCTTGGAGATCAGGCGTTTCATGGTCCACTTCACGGATAGGATCCGAAAAGCAACGCATGAGTTGCGAGACGTGGAATACATCATGAACCTTGGAAAGATGCGGAGGAAGTTCCAACTGGTAGGCAACTTCTCGTCGTTTGGCAAGAATGCGAAAAGGACCAATGTAACGAGGAGCCAACTTGCCCTAGATACCAAAACGATGGGTAACCTTCAGAGGTGTAACCTGAAGGTAAGCCTTATCGTCAACTTCAAAGGTCACAGCCTTATGATCACGATCATATTGGCTCTTTTGACGAGACTGGGCTATTTCAACTTTTCGCGAATATTGCGAACCTTCTCTTGTGCTTCCTGGATCATAACCGGACCAAAGAGTTGCCTCTCTCTGGTTTATGACCAATTAAGAGGTGTTCGACATGTTCGTCCATAGAGGACTTCAAAAGGAGCTTTGCCCAAGCTTGATTGATAACTATTGTTATAAGCAAATTCGGCGAATGGAAGGCACTTCTCCCAATTCATGCCGAACGATATAACACAAGCTCAGAGCATATCTTCTAGGATTTAATTCACTATCTCTACTTGAGCACTTGACTGAGGATGGAAAGCAGTGCTAAATGATAGGTGAGTCCCCATGGCATTCTGAAAACTTTCCCAGATGCGAGAGGTAAAAATACTTCCACGGTCTGAGTTAATCTCCAAAGGAACACCATGAAGAGACACTATTCGAGAGATATATAACTCTGCTAGCTGACTAGCTGTTATACTCTCACGGACTGGGAAAAAATGAGCTACTTTGGAGAGATGGTCAATGACCACAAATATAGCATTATTTCCTTTCTTGGTCTTGGGAAATCCAGTGATGAAATCCTTACTGACTTTATCCCATTTCCATTCAGGAATAGCTAAAGGTTGCAGGGTGACAGCGGGCCTTTGATGTTCTACCTTAACTCGACATCAAATGTCACAGTTAGCAACGAACTCAACAATTTCTCTCTTCATCCTAGTCCACCAAAACATCTGGCGTAGGTCCTGATACATCTTAGTACTACCAGGATGAATGGTGAGAGGAGAATCATGAGCCTCCCTGAGGATCAACTGCCTTAGATGTGGATTCTTAGGAACCACTAGACGATTCTGGAAGAACACAACATCTTGATCATTCATGGAGAATTCCTTAGCATTTCTGCTAATAATATTCTCCTTGATCCATGATATACCCTTATCACGCTTTTGGCCAGCTATGATTTGATCCCTAAGAGTAGGTTTCGCCACCAGGTTGGAAAGGAATCCTTGAGGAACAATGTGAAGATTTAACTTCCGAAATTCCTCACAGAGATGTGGTTGACCTCGTTGTAGCATCAGATTTTTACAATAAGACTTACGACTTAGTGCATCAGCCATAACATTCGCCTTCCCCGGGGTGTAAGTTATCCCTAAGTCGTAATCTGTGATCAACTCAATCCACCGTCTTTGCATGAGATTCAAATCCGACTGGGTGAAGATCTATTTCAGACTTTGGTGATGAGTTAATATTTCGCAACGATTACCAAGAAGGTAATGTCGCCAGGTCTTAAGTGCATGGACTACAGTCGCAAGCTCAAGATCATGTGTGGGATAATTATCCTCATGTGTCACAACTGTCGAGATGCGTAAGCAATCATATGATGATTCTGCATGAGAATGCAACCTAATCCTTGTCGCGAGGCATCGCAATAGATAACAAAGTCCTTAGAAAAATCTGGTGGTAACAACACAGGTGCAGAAGTCATGCGTCTTTTCAGTTCCTGAAAACTATGCTCACACTGTGGTGTCCACTCGAACTTTTTATCTTTCTTGAGGAGTTCAGTTAGAGGCTTTGCAACCTTGGAGAAATTCTCGACAAAGCGGCGACAATAGCTCGCTAGAGCAAGAAAACTCCAAACCTCCTTAACCGATTCAGGTTGAGTCCAATCAAGGACGGCTTGAACTCTCTCGGGATTGATAGCAATACCCTTACCAGAGATTACGTGGCCTAGATAGGTCACTTCTGGTAACCAAAATTCACATTTTGAAAACATGGCATAAAGGCGATGCTCTTGAAGTTTCATCAATACCAGCCTTAGATGCTCGGCATGTTCTTGTTCGTTCTTCGAGTAGATGAGAATATCACCGAGGTATACCATGACGAATTTATTGAAATACTCCATGAAGATTGAATTCATCAAGCGAGAGAAGGTGGCTGGGGCATTGGTTAAACCGAAGGACATGACGGTGTACTCGTATTGTCCATAACGAGTGACAAAAGCCTCTTTTGGAATGTCCCCGTTCTTGATCTTGATTTGATGGTAACCCAACGTTAAATCCATTTTGGAGAAGACCGAGGATCCAGCGAGCTGGTCATACAGATCGTTGATCCTGGGGAGCGGACACTTATTCTTTATGGTGACCAGGTTAACTGGTCGATAATCTACAACCATCCGGTCCGTTCCATCCTTCTTCTTGACGAAGAGGACGGGACAAGCCAAAGGAGAAGAGCTAGGACGAATGAAACCTTTATTCAAGGCATCATCTAGTTGCTTCTTAAGTTCAGCTAGCTCCAGGGTGCCATCTTATAAGGTCTTCCGGCTATTGGGACAGTTCCTGGAACAAGGTCTATCACAAACTCTACATCCCTGTCAGGTGGAATTCCTCGCAGTTCTTCTGGAAAGACATCCAAGAAGTCACGGACTACCGGAATGTCTTCAAGATCTAGAAGAGGGTTGGCATTGAGGGAATAGAGTTGGCATTTGGCAACTCGAGTAGAGACATTAACTATCTCACCCGAGGGATGGGTAAGCTAAACATTTCTAGAATGAGTATCAATCTTGGCATAATGAGCTGACATCCAGTCCATACCCAAGATGATATTGATATCCGAAGATTTCAGGGCTATCAAACATGCTAGAAAAACTATCATGTCTACTAGGATTTCATTGCCATAGGTTATCCTGGAGGTTTGCCACTTACTACCAGGGGTTTGGACAACCAATGGGATTGGCATATCACAAAAGGACATGTTATGCAACTGTGCATAACTTCCGGAAATGAAGGAATGAGATGACCCAATGTCAAAAAGAACAGACGCTGGATGATGATTGACAAGGAGCATACCCAATATGACGTCGGGATCCTCTGCAGCTTCTTCTGGTGAAACATAATTCACGCGGCCACGTGCAGGAGTTGGCTTCACATAGCAAGCTTTGCCCGACTTGACTTGCCCAACGGACTTTCCAGGTTGCTTGGCACCTATATTCTAAAGACACTCTCGTGAGTAGTGCCCTGGTTCTCCACACTTGTAACAGATCACCTGATTGGCACGTGGTGCAGCATTGCTAGGTGGACCACCATAGGTCTTTGCTGGAGGGTTCGTCTGATTCACGTGAGGCGCCACATAGGATGGTCTTGGGGTATATCTTGGCGGCACAGAGCTATTTGGGACCCAGAGCCTGCGTTTTGGAAACGCGGAACCAGATGAGGAGCCAGAGTCATGGGAGTTCTTCGTGGCTTCATAGTCGGTATGACCAGTCTCGACACTGATAGCCTTGTTGACAAGAGCTTGAAAGCTTGTACATTCATGGAGGCGCAGGGCATAGCAAATTTCAGGGCTCACACCCTTGCGGAATCTTGCTTGCTTCTTGGCATCAGTTGACACCTCTTCAGTTGCATAGCGAGCGAGATTACCGAACTCGCGGCTATAAGCATCGACGGTCAACTTTCCCTGGGTGAAGGCACAGAATTCCTCTCTCTTATTGTCCATCAGACCCTCTGGAATGTGGTGCAGACGGAAGGATGCACTGAAGTCTGCCCATGTGGCTGCTGGTCCAGTAGGACGCATAGCTTCAAAATTCTCCCACCACAGATTGGCGGGTTCTTCCAGAAAGTACGCCGCAAAGGTCACCTTTTCGGCCTCAGAAACATTGGCAGAGCGAATCTTGCGCTATATACTGCACAACCAGTCATCAGCGTCGACATGATCGACTGAGTGATGGAACTTCGGGGGATTCATCTTCATGAAGTAATTAAGGGACACTACATCATTCCTCGGCTGACGAGCCGTATTTTGCTCAATACGCTCTAACAGACGGTTGGTTTCAGTTTTGTTTCTTTACCCCTCAAGCATAACTTCCGCCAGAGAAGGCGGGTGAGGCAATTCCTCCTGTGATGCCTGATTACCTTCTCCCTACTCATGGGAAGGGGCACGGTTCAGCCTGGTGAACACCATCCTGGCAAACAAACTCACAGCTTACACTAATATCAACATCAATACTAGCTATGGATTAAGAATGCACTGAACACATGGAATGCGGAAATGAACATCCGAACAACATGGTAACAAGCAACTGCTATATATACACCATGGTTCATACACACCATTACATAGTTCAGCACAACCTCAACCCGAAGAGCAAACTACTGAAAAGATGATACTACTCATCAGGGGCTTTCCAAGCTTCCTATACATTATTTATCTATGCCTCCAGAACTCATCTTATGACATAAGCATACTCCACAAGACACACAGGACTGTGGAAGTACAACTACTACCATACTATTCTTCCACTCACGGTTCAAGCATCCGCATAAAATATCTCATAAAGGTTGCCTCCATGACCTGGGAGCTCAACCTGCGGATGAGGAAAAACTTGAGCCTGAGACCCCTGGGAACCGTAGGGACACGGGTGTGGCCTTGGTCCCTTGACTGGTGGTAGTAGAGGCCCCCGAAGAGGGGTGACTCCTCCTATAGTAGGCCAGTCAACATGAGCTGGAAGATGGTTCCTAACAGGGTTCAACATCTCTATCTCTCCATACCCTATTTGGACTACATGTGCCAGCTCTGTCAAACCATCCACAGACGGGCACGTGTAGCATAGAGCTCCATACGAAGGGCACAAGGATCTCTGTCTCTATTCTCTAACATCTCAGCGGTGGACTGAAGCAGCGGATCCTCCATAAATTCAGAAATTTGACGTCTGCCAAAGCGGACGGCAAAGGGTGCAACCACGGACGGCAAAGGCTTTGCCGTCGGTCAGCAGACGGCAAAGTAGACGGTAAAAAAAATCCGGTGAAGAGGTTCTTTGCCGTCTGCTTTCCCAAAGAGGACGGCAAAGAATCTTTGCCATGAGGGGGCAGACGGCAAATTAACTGGGACGACAAATGGTGCAACGTCCCCGTTAAGTGTTAACGGCAGGCCTCCTCCCTTTGCCGTCTGCCTCCCCCCCCTTTGCCATGTGGGGGCAGACGACAAAGAGGGGAGAAAGAGGGGGAAGATTCCCCCCTTTTCCGTCTGCCTCCCCCCTTTGCCATGTGGGGGCAGACGGCAAAGAGGGGAGAGAGAGGGGGCAGATTCCCCCCTTTGCCGTCTGCCTCCCCCCTTTGCCATGTGGGGGCAGACGGCAAAGAGGGGAGAGAGAGGGGGCAGATTCCCCATTTTGCCGTCTGCCTCCCCCCTTTGCCATGTGGGGGCAGACGGCAAAGAGGGGAGAGAGAGGGGACAGATTCCCCCCTTTGCCGTCTGCCTCCCCCCCTTTGCCATGTGGGGGCAGACGGCAAAGAGGGGAACCAGGCCCTTTTTTATTTATTTTTTGTTATATCCAGAATTTTTAACAATAATCAGGACATATATATATATATATATATATATATATATATATTTGACATAAATAAATTTCTTTCCGTACTCATAACCATATTAAAATAACCTCTTATATCCAGCATTCAAGTTGCTTCCACGTGCATACAAAGATTCATATATTACACCGGTTTCATCCACATGCATACAAAGTTTCATATATTCATATATTACAATAGTTTCAATACAACCCATGGTACAAGAAATCATCTTCAAGCATTCCATCAATATTTTCCAAGCTTCCCGTGAAGTGAAGGTAATCTACAAAATGACAAATAAGAAAGTTAGAATAATAATACTAGATGAAGTAGTGTATATATAGGTTATTTCGGAGAGAAATTAGCTAAGTGTAGACCATTTAGGAGCTAACTAAGCTAATAATGTCATTTAGGTGGAACCCTAGCTACCTATAGGTCGTTTCGGAGCTAACTTGGGTAAAATAGGTCAATCCGGAGCAAACTATGCTTATTAAGCCATTTTTGATCTAGCTAGGCTAATTATAGGCCATTTAATACCTAAGTTGGGGGGTATAGGTCATGTTGCAGTTACGTAAGCCTTATTATGTCATTTAGGAGAGAACTTAGCTAAGTATAGGTCATTTTTTATTAAATAGACCATTTAGGAGCTAACTAAGCTAATTATGTCATTTAGATGGATAATTAGCCAATTTAGGCTTTGTTGGATGAGTTTAAGCTACGTAGAAGAAGAGAAAGAGAAGAAGAAGTAAAAGAAGGAGGAGGAGGACGAGGAGGAGGAGAAGGAGAAGGAAGAGGAGAAGAAGAAGAAAAGAATAAGGAGAAGGAGAAGGAGGAAGAAGGAGAAGGAGGAGCTCCTTCTCCTTCTTCTCCTCCTTCTTCTCCTTCTTCTTATCCTCCTCCCTCTCCTTCTTCTTCTTCTCCTCTTCTTTTTCTTCCTTCCTTTCATTTTTCCTCTTTCTTCTCCTCTTGTCCCCTTCTTCGGGCTAAATTGGCTAAGAATGCCTTTT